>NC_051066.1:121702529-122027459 GCF_004664715.2 Peromyscus leucopus | reverse complement strand
TACTGTGGCATCTCTACCCCAGCCCCAGCCAGTGAGGAAGTGTTAACTCACAAAAGCCCCGGCCGGCTGTAAACACCAACCCTGCTCACAGGCAAGCTCCCCTGGCCCCAGCTGGCTCAGCCAGCAGGCTTCCAAGCTCCAGCCTGCAGTTTCGGGTGCCTGCAGCTCCCCAGGCATCCACGCAGAGGAAGCAGAGATGAGATCCCAAATCCGGGCTTCCTTTTACCTTAAAGAAACTTCCTCGCTTGTCCAGACTGCGGGCGCCCATGGTCCGAGCTGACATTTCCCCCAGCGAGGCTCTACTGCGCGCCCGGGACTCCTGAAGGTAGAGACATTTTCAATGGTTAGTCCAGCCTGTAGGAAATTCCTTTCTAAGCCACAGAACACTCACAACAACAGTCCTGCCAAGATCTTTTTCCGTCAACAACATTGTGCCATTTATTTCCCACCAAAGCCCTTACATCTCCTTTCAGCCCGGTTTCCTGCCGCAGCCAGCACTCTTCCTAGACGGTGCCCCACCTCGCTGCCCCACCCCCTCTGCCAGCAGCTGACGTCGAAGGTCCTTAGGACTCCAGGGAGCATAATGATGGCTTTGTGTGTTTGCTTGACCCCATGCTGAAGTCCAAAAGGAACCAATATTAGTTGTCCCCATAATCTGCTCTGAAAGTTTATAGATTTCATATGGCAGATGACAGAAGAATGGAGTTCTCTATGTCCCAGGAAATCCTGCTGTTAGGGGGTGAGGTCAGCATTCCCTCAGTTAGCTCTCCTCCCGGGCAAGCAAGGTCAGCAGAAGGGCACTAGGGAGAAATCCCTCTGTTTTCCCCCTTAGAAGCCAGTGGGGTTGGATGCAGCCCAGAGAGTCACTGTTTACAGAGCTCATTTGTGTGAAAGGACGCATGTAAACAGCTCTGATCACCCAGGGGCTTGGGGGTTGGGCTCACTTTGGAACGCAGAGGAAAATTTAAAGGCAGGATAACAGCATGGTCCTGAATCATCACCAAGACTATCTTGCTTGGAATTTCCCCTCCTAGACCACAGCACAGAAACCAGTAATAGCTACACATAAACTACAAACTCTTCCACCTTTGCTTCTAAGTTAAATGGGTACACACACCTGGTGCAATAGACCCGGCTGAGACAGGTGTGCACTGAGGTGGCAAAGGAAGTCCCCAAAAGCTTTACTTATCCAGTGAAACTGTACAGGTTTAAACAGAGAACAATGAAGTGTTCTCTCCCCCCCACACACACCCCCACTTCTCCCCGACTTCCCTCTCCCTCTCAACCGTACACTGACATCCCTACTTGCTATAACATGCACAGGCCAGAGCACACTGCAGACATGAACAACACAGGAAGTAGGAAGTGAAACATCACTTGAATCATTAGGGAATATTAAAAGTGGTTGGGCTGCAGGCATGAGGTGGGGAGGTACCAAAGCCGGGGTGACAGAGCCAAGAGTCAGACACTGAACGAACGGTGAGGCCGGTGTTAGTGGTGGTCTAGTAAGGGGAAAAGCAAAGTCTACCACGGAGCAATGCACAGGTGTGGAAGCGAAAATCTTTGCAGAGACTCCTCTGGCCCCAAACTGCCTCTCTACTCACACCCACAGTGAGCTGTTTGGTTGGACTCACGTGCAATCTCGTCTAGGAAAACATCTCTCCCATACCCAGCCTTCCTTCCAAAACCTCCTCTAGTGGAGGTGTTGCTACATGTCTTGGTCACTTGAAGTCTCTCCTGAACTCTGTTCCATTTGTGACCCTGCTAGGATGAAGGCCAGTGTTCCAAAACCCTCCTGGAGAGGTGGCAAGCTTCATGGCAATCCCGCTGACTCCAGAGGTCCAGGTTCCCGGCTCAGCATCTAAGTGGGAGCCCAGCTCCAAGGCTTCTGAAGTCCATCCTTATTAGCGACGTCCACAGACTGGCATCACTCCAGAGGGAAAACACAGCGCTGTGTTCAGAACTGGAGCGGGACAGGAACCTTGGGCAGCAGACGATTAACTGTTGAGACCCAGAGACACAGGCACTTTAACAAAGTGTACACTTTAAACAAACCTGAGGTCTGTCATCTTTTTTTCTTCTGGACGTTTTCCTGGCAGGAGATTCCGCATAGCCTGGCAATTCAGGAATGGCTAAGAGAGAGCCAAGACTTCATTCCTCATCCAGAACAGTTTCTTTGTTCGGCTCCAGGGTTTTCCATATACAAACCTTTGCTGATGAGCTAAAGCACACAAGGAATTTTGCTGTTGGCAATGAAGTCGTCAGAACCCCTGAAGTCCGCTGCTGGTTTAATTAGCTGCTGATACCTGAATACACCTGTACCTCAGGCAGTCCAGATTAAACATCCAGCTGGATTCTGTGGAGCTGGCAGATTGTTCTGTTTCTTTAAAGGATGAAGGTGATGTTCTTTCTTATTTGTAATGCTTTTCCAAGGCAAAACATCTTGACAAGTGCCACAGCAGGTACATGTCACATAACGGGAGATAAGGACGGTACCACAGTCGACCCAGACTGGGCTGTGCATGTATGTGCACAGATGTGTATATGGCTTTTGGTGCCTGGAAGTTTTAGTTCATTCAATGCAATGGTTTTCTTCCCAACCCTTAATTTTTACAATACCTTGTCTCAACATCCATAGCACAATATCGAGGTGACTGGAGTCAAGTCTCCCTGCTTTTCAGCTCCCATTCTTCCTGCAGATATCATCCAGCAGGGAGATCCCCAAACTACCCAGTTACAGCTGGACAACAAAACAAAACTGTACCGAAGCTTGAGACACAATAAAGTTCCTCCAGATTTGGACCGCTGAAGACCTTGCCTGGTTTCTGTGAAGGGTAAGTCATCAGATTCTTGACAAATGAGCCCCGTCTGTCTAGTGTTCCCTCTTTGCAGACACCACCAAAAACTAGCAAAAAGCCACTGCGGCAGTTTGGAGTAGCCAGGCCTTTCCATCAGTCACTGAAAGGATGTAAATGAAGCGACAGTCAGAGACAGAGGACAAAGGCAGGAAGCAGGTGCTTCTCAGTCTCCCACCCTGGGTTGGCCCTCTACAGTTGGCCTCTGTGGCTTTCCAGGTGGTTCTGTGAGTGACTTCTGAGGTACTGAAGGTCTGCTCTTGAAAGTGCAAACGACATCCCTGTCCTCTGGCTGGGTGCCAGCTGTCCTGGCAGCCTGCTGAACAAGAGTGCTCCAAGTCCTAGGAGTCCCCTGGGCAGGCACTGAGGCCACCACTTCTGCCTGGGCATGGCCACAGGCCAGCCTCTGTGAAGTCAAACGCAGAGACAAAGGCAGAGAGAGGTTCTGGTGTATGGCTGGCTGATTAATGGAGCTCTTCAGTCCAGCATGCTTCCATCTTTTGGGCTGCCTTGCTGGGCAGCAGATCTGGGAAAGGCTGACGGCCTGGAGCCTGCAGTCATGTATTGTTTAAGGACAATATGGGATATGTTCTGTGTGAGCATCATACACGGTCCAAACACAAACGAAGATGACTCCTGAATCACATGGTGCCACAGCCCAGGGGACCACAGCCCTATGCTTGGTCTGTTGCTGACAGAAATGCTGCTGTGTGGCATCTAAGCTATTGAGAGGCAGGCTTTTCCCTTCCATGCCTCTCTTTTCCCTTCCTCTTAACTTATCCAAACTGCATCCTCTCTATTTGAAAAAAATAAGAGGACATTTATGGTATACAATATAATGTTTTTTAAATCTGTAAACACTATGAGTAGCTAACTTATGCCAACTGGCATGTCTGTCAGCTTGTGCTTGTTTATTTGGGACAACACTTAAAAGTTTCAGCAGAGTTCAATCTTTATTTCCCAAGACAGGATCTCACTATGTGATGTAGAACCTGCTATATAGATCAGGCTGGTCTCGAACTCACAAAGATCCATCTACTTCTACCTCCTGAGTGCTGGGATTAGAGGCACGCACCACCATTCCCAGCAAATACACATTATTATTAATTACAGTCATCGTGTTGTACAATAGATCTTCCAGATTTGTCTCTCTCGTCTGACTGAAATTTTGTAGGCTCTGCTCAACCTCACCCTAATCCTGTCTCCTCTGCTATTTATTTGCTTTCGGTCACGAGTGCAAACCCCACCAAAGAACAGCAGATGCAACAGGTGGGAATCTATCACTCACAGTCAAGACTAAAACAAACAATTCAGGGGCTAGAGAGATGGTCCAGTGGTTAAGAACACTTGTTCTTGCAGAGGATCTGGCTTCGATTCCCAACACGCACACAGCAGATTACAACCGTCTCTAACTCTAGTTCCAGGACACACATGATACAGACATCAGACATACATGTGAGCAAAACACTCTTACATATAAAATAAAATAAATCTGAAAAAAAAAAAAAAACAAAAAAGAAAGACAGAGAGGGAGGAAGGAAGGAAGGGAAGGAGGGAGGGAGGGAGGGAGGGGGAAGGAAGGGAGGAAGGAAGGAAGAAAAGAAAGGAAGAAAGCACATAACTTTGCAAGCCCTGAGTTCCTACCCCCAGATCTAATCATAAACAAAAATTTCTACTCAATACTTTTCTTTTAGTAGCTGAGTGAAACATAATAACCTGGTTTATCTTAGTAAATAAGATCTCATTATTATAATTATTTACTGTCAAATTACTCAGCCCAGGGAACCCGTTACGGTAAATCCAAACCTGACCAAGGTCTCCCCCGCCTCCCCCCCCACCCCACCCGGGCCCTTTAAACAGCTCCTGCTTTGGTGGGCCTTTCTCCCCTGGCTTTTGTCTTCTTTGAGAACATGGGAGCTCCTGTCTATGTCCTGGAAAAGTCTCTGAGCATTTCCATAACTGCCTTCATATTGCCAGGGATTTTTCAAGTTGGACAGGAAAATGTTATTCCAGATTCTGGCTCAACAATTCAAGTTATGTGGATTCAAAAACAGTTTTCAGTGTTTTATCTTTTACTCAGCAGTTAAACAACTTCTTCTTCTTTTCTTTCTTTTTTGGAGACAAGGTTTCTCTGTATATCCCTGGCTGTCCTGGAACTCTATAGACCAGGCTGGCCTCGAACTCAGAGGTCCACCTGCCTCTGCCTCCCGAGTACTGGGATTAAAGGCATGTGCTGCCACCGCCTAGCTTTCAAACTTGTTTTTTTGAAGAAAAGCTGTATCTTTTGTTTTGTTTTAAGACAGGCTCTCCCACTATAGCCCTGGTTGGCACTGAACTCTCAATTTTCCTGCTCCAGCCTCTTAAGCAATGAGATTACAAGTGTTCATTATCATACCTAGCTCTTACATGGTTTTGAGATCATGAAGTTTTTCATTTACAAGAGAAACAGGGACTGGAGAGGTAGCTCACTGGTTAAGAGGGCTTACAGTTCTTGTAGAGGACCTGGGTTTGATTCCCAGCAGCCACATGGTGGCTCACATCCACCTGTGACTCAGGTCCCTGGGGGGGATCTGATGCCCTCTTCTGACCCCCATGGGCTCCTTCACAAACATGGTGCATACACATAGTAGTCACAGACACACAACCGGCAGCAGTAAGCACTTTCCTTTTACTGTGTGGATTTTAGGGATCCAACTCGGGTCATCAGGATTGGCAACAGGCACCTTTACCCGCTGAGCCATACTGTCCCAGGAAATGATATATTTTTAAAGACACAGACCTTGTGTGTGGGGGGGAGACCTATGTATGTATGTATACCATAGTAGCAATCTTACACCATGCCCCGTTTTAGAAGTGTTGGTGGAGAACATCTCTGACACACTGTCCTCATTCCAGTATGGCCACAGCTCTGAGTGTTTTAGACAGCACACAAGTTCTTCTGTTCACCAGAGCTCATGCTGGCTTCTTTCACTTCTGTGCTGGGTGTGACCACCCTGACACCAGGGCACACCTGGAGGAGACCATAACCTGCATCTTGTATCTGATGTGCCACCTGAGTGAATCTGCCCACCACCTCCCCTCTGCTGAGTGTCCCCGGACGGACACTGACTCAGGCCAGTAACCAACTAGTGGCTCTCAGATGAGTAGGCTCTTCTGCTGAGGAGCTGGAGAGGCACACAGTAGGCACTTACACTAGAAAGCCAGATTTGACACATGTAGCAGCTCAGCGCATGGGAAGCAGAGATCTGGAGCACGGGGAGAAAGTAGCATGAATGGATATAAGAGTCCAACAGAGATCTGGAGCATGAGGAGAACGTAGCATAAATGGATATAAAAGTCTGGCAGAGATCCAGAGCATGGGGAGAATGTAGCATGAATGGATATAAAAGTCTGGCAGAGATCCTGAACATGGGGAGAATGTAGCATGAATGGATATAAGAGGCCAGCAGAGATCTGGAACATGGGGAGAATGTAGCATGAATGGATATAAAAGTCTGGCAGAGATCCTGAGCACAGGGAGAATGTAGCATGAGTGGATATAAGAAGCCAGCAGAGATCTGGAGCATGGGGAGAACGTAGCATGAATGGATATAAGAAGCCAGCAGAGATCTGGAACACGGGGAGAACATTACTGTGAATGGATATAAGAGGCCCCTGGACGATAGGGGCAAGATGTACACCTGAGTCTTGAGCAGTCCGATAGATTCATATTCTTTGGCTTGAGAAGCCACAGGGGACTGAGGCAACCATGGCTTCTCAGAAACAGGATGAAGTTGAGGATGTTATTCTCAAGACAGGTCTTTAGTGCAAAGATGTTAGAATAAACTAACCAAGGCTCTGGGACAGAAAAAGGCCCCTTGACAAGAACAGCATATGATGACACCTTTGATGAAGATTTCATCAGAGTCCTGGTCAGTACCTGCTCTTCTGTATGACTGCAAATGCAAGGAGACCTGCATGCGTTCATACTCATTTTCCTCCTCCTCCCCCCTCCCACCTACCCTTTCTCTACCTCTCCTCTACCACCCTGCTCTCTCTCTTGGTTCAGAATTAGATCATAGGATACAGTCACGGACACTGGAAGATGTTTTTGCCCTGCTTTTTTAAATCTGGTCTTTGTGACCCCTGAGGAAGTTTCAACTCCATGTTTAATAAACACAAATATTTTCACTGGAATGATCCCAATACCAATCATTTCATACAGTAAATATTTTCTAGAGCAAACCACATTAGGTCATTTTAATTACTTGGCTAATTTTCTTATACAGTACAGTTAGCATGCTTAAAATCCCTCTTCAGTTCTAAAATTTAGTTCTTGCACCATTTTCCTCTTTTTAATGTCAATTGTTAAACTATTGAAGAATATATTTTATTCTGTTTTGTTGTTGTTGTTGTTGTGTTTTTGTGTGGTGCTGGATATTGAATCCAGGGCCTAATGCCTGCTTGCTAAGTGTTTAGTCACTGGACTGCACCTCCAGCTTTCTTATGTTTTACATGCTTAATAGTTTTTACTTCCATGCATAGGTCTATGATCCATATCAAACTGGCTCTTGTGCAGGATATGAAGTATAGAAAGTTGAGAGGATTTTTCCACACAGAAATTCACTTAATTTAAAAATTAAAGAGAATAATTTTAAGGACAAAGTACTCTTTATTCTTTAATATTTTTATCTTATTTACTAGCAGCTTTGTTATTAATAAGAAGTAATGAACAGATTGAGTTTAATACATAAAAGTGTCCTGCATCACTGGGAATGGTGATGCACACGTTTTCCCAGCATTTGGGAGACTGAAGCTAGAGGAACCAGAGTCCAAGTTCAGCCTAGCCTACTTAACTATACCCCCGCCTCCCCGCAAAAAAAGTCCAGAGTCAAAACATAACTCCTACCACTCAGAAGTAAGGAAAGAAGAATATCATTGCCACATACTATACATAATTTAGTACCTGGGAGCAAAGAGGGTCTTGAATACCATGAACTGAGTTATGTTGGGTCTGAATATGAATATCTTCCCAGACAAAATGCTCATGGATTGAAGGCTTGTTATTTAGCTGGTGGTGCTATTGAAAGGTGATTAGATCATGAAGACACTAATCTCATTAATGCAATTCACAGCTGAATGGAGTATCAAGAGGTGGGGCCTGGTTGGAGGGTAGAGCTTATCTCTAGCTCACCCCCTCCTCTCTCTCTGCTTCCTGGCTGCCGGGAGGTGAGCAGCCAATCTCTATGATGCTCTTCTGCCACGATGTTCTGTAGTGCCATGGGCCTAAAGAGAAAGGGGCTTCCCTCTTTGAAAATCATTTAAATTTTGGCAGAGCAACGAAAAGTCACGTGATTGCTGTCTCCTCCTCTGTCTCCTCCTCCTTGCTAACTGGATCCAAGGGGTCTGTGAAAATAAACTTTCACCAATCCACACACTCCACCCACTTTCTTCTTTTTCTACTGTGTGTATTGAGGATTTAACAAAACTGGAAATTTATCATTAAGACATTTATTCTCCCCTTTAAATCAGTAAAGTGCTGAAAAATGTCTAGCAACTGCCTTGCTGGGGACTCAAAGCCCCAAGTTTTAACATTTGCTTGTTTTGTGGTATAAATACTGCTACCATAGCTGACTCTAACCTTCCAAAATGACTTCAACAGACTGGCAAAAGACACAGGAATTTAATAATCAGCTCTGGCGAGCAGGCAGAACCAAAGCCAGTGCACCATTGCACTTCGCTCACCAAGTCTAGGCCACAAAGTCTCTGAAGAGGTTTCATAATTTGATTCTTCAGACACTGAAGTAGTAAACTATAGCAAATGTCGGAAATTAGAGCCGAAGACTGAGACCATGCTTTATCCACAAATCATGTATTTGTCACCAGTTGGACACAACTGCTTCTGGCTATCATCCTAACCAAGTTAAATGGTGCCATTAGGATGCCTTAAGGAATTCATGTGTTTAGTCTGTTATCTTAGGCTTTGTGAGCTCCATTTTCTTAGAGGTTAGACAGGAAGACAATGGGAAGCCTATCTACTTATTAAAAGTATTACTGTAGGGACTGGGGAGATGGCTCAGAGGTTAAGCACAATGGCTGCTCTTCCAGAGGATCTAGGTTTGATTCCCAGCACCCACATGGTATCTTACAACCACCTGCAACTCCAGTTCAAGAGGATCTGATCTTCTATGGGAACTGCACACATGTGGTACAAAGGCGAAATATCCATATACATTAAAAAAAGAAAGCAATACCATAGAGGCTGGAGAGGTGAGTCCATGGGAAAAGTGCTTGCTGCTCAGGTGTGAGGACAAGAGCCTAGATCTCTGGCACCCACATAAATGCAAGGTGGGTGTGGTGGCCCATCTGCAATTCCAGGAGAATTGGGAGGTACAGACAGGGGATACCAGGAACAAGCCAACTAGACTGGATGAATAGGTGAGCTCTCAGCTCAAGTGAGAGATCCTGCCTCTAACATAAAGTGGAGCATGATTGAGGGAGGAATTCAACATCAACCTTAAACTCCACATGCATGCACACTCATGTGCATCAATACATACAAACATGCATATACACATGCATGTACACAACACATAAATTAACATACCAACAGGACTCTATTCCTCCCTCATCTATGTTTCAGTTACTCAAGGTCAACTCTGGTTTGAAATATTAAATAGAAAATTCCAGAAATAAACTGTTTATACATTTCACTTTGTGCACCATTCTGCACAGCATGATGGATGGATATCTTCCTACCTGGGACTTGCAGTATCCAGTGCCCCTGTGTATACCGCCTGCCCATCTGCCATTCTGTAGCTGCCTTGGTTTGGAGACCAGCAAGTGTATTCCAGTAATTCTTATTTTACTTAACAATGGTCTCAAAGCATAAGTGATCCTGGCAAAGAGAAGCCATGAAGTGTTGCTTTTAAGTGAAAAAGTGAAGATCTGCAGCTTATAAATTAAACAAAAATCAATACATTTTCTAATTGGGAAGAAGGGGGAAATGTGGTAATTCCGCAGTCATATCTCAAAGTGCAAAATCAATGGCCATAGCGTGTGATGAGTGCTTAATTAAGATGGAAGAACATCTGGTGCATATATGGAAATACAGGGCACACACGGGTTCTCTGTATGTGTTTAGGCATCCTTTAAGGGCATTTACTTAGTTTTGTTCACAGTTGCTGTGATAAAATACCCTAACATAAGCAACCTAGGGGATAAGGGGGTTTGTTTTAGCTCATGATTCCAAGTTAGAGTCCATCACTACAGGGAAATCAAGGCAGCAGGACCTTGAAGTAGCCAATCACATCCACAGTCAAAAGCAGAGAGAAGGATGCGTGCATGGCTACTGCTACGCTCCTTTTCACTGTTATACAACCCGGGACCCAAACGCAGGGCATGATGTCACCCACCCACTGTAGGCTAGGTCTTCCCACATCAGTTAATGCAATCAGGGCAAATGTAGCCACCCTGTCCTACAGTCAGAGTCTGGAAATTAGCAAAGGAGATTCATAAAGAAGCAGGCCTACAAAATAGTCTGTGTCTACCAGAGTCATGGGAGGTCACGCAATGCTGTCTGCTGCCATCACCAAACAGGTGGTGTGATGTCAGTGATGGTGCCTCAGATTTTCAGCATGTTTCTTGGTTGGTCAATGGCATTCATGTCCACCACTGAGAGAGGCAAGCATACACTTTTAGGGTAATACACGAATCTCATCACATACTACTCAGTTTAGCACAGGTGGCAACTGCCAGGACATCTGTTGAGCTCTTGGAGTCTCTCTTCGAAGTGTGGTGTTTTCCTTTTCATAGTCAGCCCCATTCCTATCCTCTTGTTTAGGTGTATGTCCCTCCCCCTCTTTCAAAGGGAGGTTAGGCAGGGTGGGTGGAGCTAGTGTGGAGCCTAGGGTGGAGGGAGGTAGCAGGTTTTGGTGCTATCACGGACTGTCTGAGCAAGAGGACACATCGTGTCTGAGGAGGTCGCTTTATGTCAAGGAGTCAGACTTCTGGAAGAAGAAAAGAAAATGGCATAGGATCAGATGGGTCCATGCATGGGCAGTCTATGTAGATAACAGAGATACTTTGTTTAACAGTCATGAACCCAAGACTGTTGAGTAAGTTCCATTCCATTCTTCCATGACAGGTATACCTTTGCAAGGACCTTGAAGGTCCAGTTATGTGGAATTTCATACTCTGTGGTGCTTTATGCCTGAAGGAGGGGACATGAGATAGATGTGAAGCTGCCTCACGGGGCGTCATGCCTCTCTTCCCTCTGACAGCCCAGCCTCTCTGCCTTGTCTGTCTTGTAGCCTGGAGATGCTACACCTTTGGGTGGCGCGATCCGGAGGCAGCTTGTGCAAACAGCAGGAGCAAGCTCAGATCTTGCAGGCAGAGATTCCAGAACACTGGGCTTATGGGACATGGCCAAGATTTCAAGGGACTATGAGCTCAAGAGTGGCTCAACCCTTCTGTCCCATAGACTTGTCCCTCCATAGAGAGGAGAGTGGCGAAAGAGGAACAGTGTGCAGAGCCCAGGTCTCAGGGCACAGAGGGGTGGTAGGCAATGTTACCTCAGGGCTCACAGCAGAAAAGGCCCACCTTCCCCTACTGCTTCGCTCCTCCTCAGCCTTCATCAATCTTGGCTTGCAGAAGTATAGAATTCAGACCTGAGTGGCCCAGTTTATACTTCTGTGACATTTGGAGAAAGTAGGCAGCATGGGTTCGAGAGCCAAGAGGGATCCAAGTTTCTTCCTGACAGGTCCTTGAAAGCATCCTGGCTGCTGGGCTCTTTTCTTTGTCTATGGCTCTTTCTATAGCCTCTCCACCGTGGGCCCACCTTTCAGATTACTCCCCAGTACATCCCAAACCAGCTGCCATGTCCCTCCAAGCATCCTCATGTTGGAAGTCAAAATTCATTAGCCTTGAAAACCCCTTCTACCTTGCGTCTGCAACCAAATTGCCATACTCACTGTCTTGGCTCTCGGATAATGGTCTCAGTCTTTCCATAACTGGCTCCTCCTAGCTTCAAGTTATTGCAGATAATAAACTGTGGGTAACACTGTCTGATTGTATTGATAAAACGAGGCCTTCTCTTTGGGCGGCTGTAATCTTCAGCGAAGGAAAGAAGAGGTTGTAAGCTAATGCTTTGCTCAGCCTCTTACTCTTCTGTAGGAAGGACAGTTTCTATCAGCTTCAATGATGGGCCAAACCAACCCTTTCATGGTCCTCACTGAAATGATGTAGGGAGGGGTCTGGATAATTCAGAGTTAATGCCCCCCTTGCTCTAGAGACAATAGTTATAGTGGCTAAGCTTGACTGCCAACTTGATGGGACTTAGGATCACATCATGGGTGTGTCTACGACAGTCCAGAGTAGTTCAACAGAGGAAAGAAGGCACACCCTGAATGTGCGTGGCACTCTCCCATGAACTGGGGTCCCAGACTGAATAAAAGGAAAAGTGAGCTGAATGCCAATGTTGACCTCTTTTTGCTTGCTGACTGCAGATGGAAAGTGACTAGCTACCTCATGAGCCAGCCTTCAGGCTTCCCCACAGGAGGGACTGGACCCTCAAAGTGGGAGCTAAGATAAGACCTTCCGTTCTTAAGCTGCTTTTAGCAGGTATGTTGTCATGGCGACAAGCAAAGTCCTTAATACGGCCAACTGGTTGCTTTCTGGCATTCTGACTTACAAGGTGCTTTTATATATAAACCCCCATATTAGCTGTCTCCTTGGAGATCACACCTGCATGTTGTCTTTGTTTGGAACATGGCATTCCCCTACAGTGCGAGAAGCTTCTATTTTAACCAAAGCTTTCTCCCTAGACTGTCAGCTAGGCCTTATTCCATTACTTGGAAGTATTTCCCTACAAACACGTTTTCCTCCTGTTTCCTGTTTCTAAAATTATTATTTTCTCCCCCTTCAGTACTTCATCAAGTTAGACAAAGACAGCAGACAGAAGTCAACTCATCCTGAAGTCAGATTTACACATTATTTCTGGGTTGCAACTGTTTCTTTTTCCTGGTTCAAACAAAAATG
Source organism: Peromyscus leucopus (assembly GCF_004664715.2). Classification (NCBI taxonomy): domain Eukaryota; kingdom Metazoa; phylum Chordata; class Mammalia; order Rodentia; family Cricetidae; genus Peromyscus; species Peromyscus leucopus. Next base: position 122,014,587 of record NC_051066.1, on the reverse strand, counting down.
GGACAAAACAATGCCCCCACTCCCCACCCCTCCCTCCCCATCCCCGGGTTTGTGAGTTTTTCTTTCTGCTTTCCCACCTCCTTTTCCAGACTCAGGAATATCTGTCTACAAAAAGGAGCCAAAAGCATTCATTTCTGGTTTCTTCCTCTCAAATTTAGCTTCAGACGCCGATTTTCCACTTCACATTCCGTTCCCCTGAAGTCCTCGCTCTCTCTTCTGTTAATGGCAACCCCAGGCTTGAAGGCTCAGAGTGGGAGCCGGCTCTTCCTCTCTCCGCCCTGCATGCCAATCTGTCCGCACCTCTGCTGAGTTTTCAAGCCCCCGTCTTCCTCCCAGTCTGCACAGCCACTTGGCCTTGGACAAGGCTGCCTCAATGGCTTCCTCAGTGTCTGTCTGTGCAGTGCTACCCTCTAACTCTGCCAGCCCGCCCCAAAGGGACGACCTTGCTATAGCTTGGATAGGTTGAGCAAATCCCCCAAGGGTTCCCGTTATTGAAAATTAATTCCCACTTTGGGAAAGTACGTTAGGAAGATGTGAACTTTAGAGGTGGTCTTTGGGAGGTGATAAAATTGACTACGCTCATGAGATTGTCTGTGGTTGAATCCTGGTGGTCATATAGTCAGAAAATAGACTGAAGGGGTTACTCAGTGGGAGAGCCAGTGTGAGGCCCTGGCTTCCAGCCTCAACAACAAGAACAACACACACACACACACACACACACACACACACACACACACACACACGCTCGCACACACACACAGCCTCCCTGTCTGGCCATATATACTGCTCTGCCTTTGCTACTTTGCTAACCATGAAGGTCTTTACCAGATGTAGGCTGTTTGACTCTGAACCAGGACTGTACGCCAAAATAAACCTCTTTTCTTTGTAATTTACTCAGACTGTGATGTTATGTTATTAGCAACAGAAAACAGACTAAGACTGGCTGTTTTCCAGCATTCCACTTCCCTGTTGGAAATGCAGGTTTTGGAATTTAATGACCTGTTCCTGTTCCCTCCTTGGGTATCTAGGGCTCCTTTTGTCCTGTATCAGTGAAATCCAAGTTTCCAGACTTCCCAAGGAAGTTATGCCTGCCCCTGCATCCCTCAAATCTCATGGGCTTCTCTGTCATTGTTACCATGTCCTTTCAGTTTCCCAGGTATCCTGAAACAAGTGCCTTATTTGGGAGGAAACACTATTAGGAAAGGAGACAGGCACCATAAGGGGAGGAGAAGGCATCCCAGAAATGTTCTCCAGGGTGACCAGTGTGCTGTCTCAAGCCGTCCTGGGTTATCTCTGCCTTTCTTTGTCTTTGAGCAACAAGTAATTCTTGTGCTCACGGCATTACATTCTCTGGTTAATACATACTGGTTATGTTTCCACCAGTCTCTAGTCACAATTGATCTATTACTGACAGATCAATACCTGGCCTTGCCTTATATATATTTCAATGTAAAATCACTTGATTCAGCACATTGCTGGCTCATTAACATTGTGCTCAGAGTCAACGGTGCTCTAGCTTATGTCCAATAGATCCAGCACGTGGACTTTCTCCACAGGGCATATTTTAGCCCTCCTGCGTAGAGGAATGCTAGACACCACTTCAGTGTCACACTCAGGGGCCACTTAAAACGGGAAAGTCACGCACAGGCACACAGCAGAGCACAAAAATGTGAAAAATGCAGCCCTCAGGATACCACAAAAATGACCCTTGTTTGCTGTAGGAGATGGACAAGATGCTGATGCTGAAAGGCATGTCAGGGGAACCGAAGTTTCTGGCTCCCTGTGCATGTGTCCCAGTGGCCAAAAGGGCTCTATCATGATTGGTTTAGATTTCGTGGAGGGAGACAAATCTGCTAAGGCAGAGATTGCCAATAAAAACAACCACGTGCATTTTCAACTCTGTAAATAGTAAAAAACGAAAGCTAATAGGGAGGGTGCTTTTGTTCTGTGAGATGCAGCTGTTGCTGTCCTGTGGATATTGACATGCTCTGTAGTCATTGCATTTTCAATATTGCTTTTTCATAGTCTCACAAAATCTAGGCTGGCCTCAAACTCACTATGTAACTGAGGATGACCTCGATTCTCAGTGCTAGGATAATAGGTGTGTGCCACCACACCCGGCTAATTCTAGTATTATCAGTTTCCTATACCAGCTGTCTGTAAAGTTGATCATGGGCCAAATGTACCACCCATATGCATTTATATATAAAGTTTTATTGACATAAATGACTCCTATATTTGCTTCTGGGTACAGTAGTAATAAGACCACATGGCCTGCAAACCCTAAGTTATCTATTATCCGGTTATTTCCTGAAAAGTTTTGTTATATGATTATATGTATGTGATTACATTTAAAAACTACTTGCGATATTTAAAAATAATCTTATTTTTCCTTTTGAGATAGGCTCTCTTAGCCTGCACTGTTCTAGAACACATCATATATTAGCCCAGGCTAGTCCTGATTCACAATTCTCTTTCCTCTACTTCCCATATGCTGAGATTACAGATGTGGGCTTTAAAAAGTCTGGATATAGTTCTTTTTGTTTGCTTGTTTGTTTGTTTTTGAATAGTTTTATAAATGCCTGGTTTGTATGTTTTTGTTTTGTTTCATTGGAAGTACTGGGGACTGAACCTAGAGTTCTAAACATGCTAAGCAAATGTTGAAACTCTGAAGTTAAAGCCTTCACTTTATCTTTTTGCATAACTTTCCCTTGTCAGTGCTGAGGCTTGAAGCCAGAACCTTGTGTAAGCACTGTTACTCCCTCAGCCAAAGATTTTCACCTTTAAAAAGACACCTCCTTGGGTCAGAAGCAGGAGGATGTGAATTCAAGGCCCATTTTGGCTATATAATGAGACTTTGTCTTAAAGACAAAAGTGAACAAACAAGCCCATGAGAGCAGGCGCAGGGTGGGGAGAGGATGGGGCAGGACCACAAGCTACCCCACCGAGCCTTTCCCATCTACAGTCACCTTTGCATTCTGATCAGAGTGCCTTCCCTGCATCTTTGCTTAGCTTAGCTTAGCTTAGCCAAATCTCATCCAATTTGCAGACTCTTTCAAGGCTACCTTCACCTGACAATGCCGTCCCTCAGATGACCCAACTCTCACACCATATACCAAGAAATTAAACAGCAAACCAGGGGGTTGACTCTGAGATACACATTCAATACTGTTCAAAGGTTCTCCATAAGACTGAGGGCCAGCTGGGGACTGACTACATACAAAGCTTTCACTGGCTGCCTTTATGAACTGACAGCTCAGAGCTCACTTCCACAGAATGCTAACTGGGACAGTCAGACAGTCAAGGACACACACACACACACACACACACACACACACACACACACACTTGCTTGATCTCTTCAATGTCAGCTCCATTCCCCTGCCTCCTGTCTCCTTTGTTGTTTGTTACCTAAGACCATCCCCTTATAAATTACTTGAACTTAAATCTTTTCACAGCCTGGTTCACACAGCCTGGTCCACACAGCCTGGTCCACACAGCCTGGTCCACACAGCCTGGTCCACACAGCCTGGTCCACACAGCCTGGTCCATACAGTCTGATTCACACAGCCTGATTCACACAGCCTGGTCCATACAGCCTGATTCACATAGCCTGGTCTATACAGCCGGATTCACACAGCCTGGTCTACACAGCCTGATTCACAGCTATTTTAAGGAATCATAAAAGGGAAACTTGCTTACCTACTACCATATTTACAACAAATAAAAATAATATTGTCAATGAAAATCCAAAAACAAAGTTGCAGACATATATTTAAATATGCTCCCTGTTCCTAATGTAACAACCATCTCTATCCATTTGAAACTGATGAAAATAAGGAAATGAAACATTGCAAAGTACAGATCAATGAAAATGAAGCACCTTTGAGCAGAAGGTATAATTTTTATTAATACATGCTCTCCATCTCTCTCTCCTTTCCCTCTTCCTTCTCTCTTCCACCCTCTTCTTCCTGTTCAGCCCATAAGAGATACATTCAAAGAACAGATATTCCCAAATGAATATCCTCTTAGGCCATCCATGAGTTATGGTCCAGCTCTGCTTTCTTCTGCAAGGGGCAAAATTTAAAATTCAAATATGTTTTCTTTTCTCTTCTTTTTTTTTCTTCTTGAGACAGGGTTTCTCTGTGTAGTTTTGGTGCCTGTCCTGGATCTCACTCTGTAGATCAGGCTGGCCTCAAACTCAGAGATCCGCCTGGCTCTGCCTCCTGAGTGCTGGGATTAAAGGTGTGCGGCTCAAATATGTTTTCTACTAAGGGTGAATAATTCTGAACCAATGTAAAGTAAAACAAACAAACAAAATAGTCAAATTGTCCTAAGTTAGGAGCTACCATACCTAGGCTATTCTTGGGGAAACTGATTTTTTAAAAAAAACAAAGCCAAAACAATAACCTGGTATTTATTGCAGGGCTTAGTATATAGCGTGGTGCTAAAACACTTACTTGGAAGGTGCAAAGTTCTGAGTTCAAGTCCCAGCCTCTCACCCCTGCCCCACACATGGTATAGATTTAAACTCCAAGTTTAAGGTAACAGTCTTAAGATCACAAGACTATAGGAATGTAAGACAGCCCTTCAAGAGCTGGAGAGATGGTGCATGGTTAAGAGCATCTGTTGCTCTTGCAGAGGACCTGGGTTTGGTTCCCAATACCCACATGGATGCTCACCATAGTCCATAATGCCAGTTCCAGGGAATCTGATGCTTCTGGTCTCCTTGGTCACTGGCACCCAAGTGGTACATATATATATATGCAGGCAGAACACTCATACACATAAAAATAAGGGAAAGACTTTTTAAAAGGATAGCTCTCCAAAGTTTCACACAGATGTAGCAAGTGGCAAAGAATTTGATGTCTGTGGTCTGCTTTCAACTCTTGAGGTGAATGATGAAATAAAGGAGACAAAATGGTACAAGTCTGTGTGGCATGGGGAGTCCTCTGGAATATGCTTGCAACTGTTCTAGAAGCTTGACATTACTTCCATATAGAAACCTTTTTTAAAAAGTGGTTAGAGTGTTACAGGAGATCTTGAGGCCCCATGGTGGGGCTTCAAGTTGGTGGTGTAGGTCATCTAATGGTTTTTTGACTCCTCATTTCCCAGCTTTAGCCTTTGTTTGCCTTTCCCAGATCAGTGTCTGTCTGTCCTTGGTGTGTTTGGTGGTGAATGGCCTGGGCGACTGCAGGCTTCACACCTCTATTCTTCAGCTTTGATCAAAGTCAGTGCCTGAAGTGTGAGCCTTGGTCTTCATTCCTAAAAATCTTTCTCAAGTTTAGGAAAGCCCACATCTGATCAAATGCCTCCGATACTTAGAACACAAAGTCTCGACTACTGACACAACACAAGCGGTCTTCCCTAACTTGAGTCAAACCTTTATTTTCATTCGGGTCCTTCATCCACTCCGCCCTGCAACCATGCCAGCCTCATTCAGCCTCTAATTAAAATGCAGCCCTACCTGGACTGGCAAGACAGCTCAGCCTGTAAGGTGCTTGCAGCACAGTCTGGGAATCTGAGTTCTATCCCTGGGACCCTTGTAAAGGTGGAAGGAGAGACCTGACTCCACAAAGTTACTCTCCGACCTCACACGCACTGTAGTATGTATATATGTCCCATCATGCACATACTACTAATAAATAAAACCATAAAGTAAAATTCCTCACCTCCACTCCCTGGTGAATACATCCTGAGGATCTGTCTTCATTATCATTTGATTGGATTGAGAAACATCTAGAAGGTCAGGGAAGCCCTCTTCTGGTTATGTCTGAGACGGAGGCTCAGGAGACAACTAGATTATGATGACTCTTGTCTTAATTGATGGATGATGAACTCATACTATGACGGCATTTGGGGGCGGTGGGAAGCAGGAGGTGAGGGCTAACTGGAGGAAACAGGTGACTGGGGGCGTGTCCCTGGAGCTCTAGCTTACACTGGCCCTGTCCTGTATGTCCTTGATTCTCTGCTTCCAGCTTGTCAAGAGCACAGCTCTCCTCTTCCACAGGCTCCCACCACTGTGATGTTTTGCTCAAGTATATGGGGCCAAGGGGTCATGTATTGAACCCTCTAAAATCATGAACCAAAACAAATCCACTCTCCATTAAGTTGTCTCTGTCAAGTATTTTGAACACAGTAACAACAATCTAACTAATAATCTACATGTCCTTATCTCTCAAGACTCAGCTAAATGATAACCCTATTTGTGACACTTTGCCCAATCTCCAGCTCTGCCACTAAGAGTTTCTGGGTGCCTACTGTCCCTTCTGACGGAATGCTATGACACCATGACTACAGGTTCTGTTTTTATTCCACAAGTCATAGAGTCCCCTGGGGCAGGGCACCCGACATCACTCTAAAACATGGAGGACATCGTGTTACCTGTTCCACCCATCTACATGTTTCCTGGCCCGGTAAGTTTCTGGCAAGAATTAGTGGGAATCTGTAACAGGCCTTAAAATAGTGAAGAACACAAAATAATTTACTGAAATAAAATGTTATTCAACATAAGGCAGCTTATAAATTCATGTAGGTATTTTCCTACAAAGGAAAATTATCCTGTTATTCAAGACACATGGAAGTACTGAGAAATGTAAAACAGAGCCAAATGTGGAAAGTGCATATGTTATTTCCTGTTTTTGCCTGAGAGCCTGTGTCCCAGCCTGGGTCAGGCAGTGGGTAGTTTGTGGCTCAGTACATCAGCAGTCCTGGGTGAGAAGAAAGATCATGTTCACTGCATATGGCAAGGTGGGGAATACCGAGAAAAGCCACACCACACAAATATCACATCACCAAACAGGGAAGTAAGAATTCTGACCAGGACCCAGACCTTGTCTGGTGCCAGCTCCTGATGGAGACTTGGTTGGGCTCTCCTTGCAGCTGGTACCACACCCCAGACATCCTGAGACCGGCAGCTTCAGCAGCCTGGAGTTGCTGACACTGCTCTTTTCTTCAGACCGCAGAAGTGCCCACAGCTTAGTGAGAGCCCTGGCTACATGATAATCTTCGGAGAGTCTTCAGAGCAGCACCCAGAAAAGGCCAGAGGAACCCCCCTTTAGATCCCCCTTCCTCGATCTCCTCCTCTCTTTTCTCCTTCTCCCTCCGTTCTCCTTGTTTACTTATTTTGAGAAAGGGACACAGGCATCCCAGGCTGTCCTTGAACTTACGTAGCTGAGGAAACTTCGAGTTCCTATTCCCCCCACCTCTGCCTCCCGAGTGACAGGATTGCAGGTAGAGTCTACCAGTCATGTATGGCTTGATTTTTCTCTTGTGTTTAAAACACTACGCTCAAAGAAGGGGGCGGGGGGTAGGAGAAGAAAGAAAAAGAAAATCTCCCACTGCAGGAAACTGTTCAGGATACCTCCAGAAAGAAGCCATCAGAGTCAGCAAAACCCACCAAGCAACAAAGACAGCCTCCTGATGCTGCCAGGGTTATAGGCACATGCTACCATGCCTGGCTTTTTATGCGGCCATTTGTGTGCTGGGTATCGAACTCAAGGCCTCATGTTTATGTGGCAAGCACTTTACCAACTAAGCTATCTTCCTAGCCCCTTAGTAATGGCATTGGTTTTTTGTTTTGTTTCTACATCCCTACCAAAGCTTCCCCTCCTCCCCTCTCCTCCAAGTCTCCCCCCCCATCCACTCCTCCTCTGTTTCTCTTCAGAAAAGGGCGGGCCTCCCATGGCTATCAGCCAGCCTTGGTATATCAAGTTGCAGTTAGATGAGACACCTCTGTGGGAGTGGCCAAACAGTGACTGGCTCAGCTTGAGACCTTCACTATATATAGGACCCAGAGGCAAGTTAGCCTAGGGACCTAGGGTAGAACCAAACACAACTGGAAAAAAAAAGTCAATGAAATGACTCCTAATTATTAATGTTTTTTAAAGGTATAAGATTTGTTAGAGAACTTACTTGTGAGTATATGTTTTGATAATTAATATGTAGTATTTAGGAGGTGCTAGATGTGGTGAGGAGTATAGTTCAGTGAAAAGCATGTGCTTAGCATGTATAAGACCTTAGACAAAGGATGTGTTTAGTGTGTATAAGATCCTAACTCTTTAGCACCCCCAAGAAGCAAAGAAATAAAGAAAAGGACAGACATAGTGATTTAAAGATCCATCCCATACATCTATCCCTTCCCATCCCTATGGACAAGCCCTTTTCACACCCCCTTCTCAAATGTTACAGGGATTTAAATATGCTTTAGTCCCATATACTTCCCAGGATGGCTATTCTTGGTTGTCAACTTGACTATGTCTGAAATGAAGTACAATCCAGAAATGGAGGGCACACCTGTGAGAGATTTTTTTTGCTTGGTTTGAAGTGGGTGAATCCACTTCTAGTCTAGACCCTTGAGGTAGGCAGACACACATCTTTAATCCAGATCTTGAGTTGGGGAGGACACAATCTGGGCCACACCTTCTGCTGGAAGCCTATATAAGGACATGGAGAAGGAAGCTTCCACTCTTGGACTGCTTGCCCTGGCTGTGCTTGCAAGTTCACTCCTACTTTGGAACTCCAGAGTCTACTGAAGACTAGCTGAGACATCCAGCTGTGTACGTTGAGCAACATGTAGATTCTTGAACTTTGTTCATAGCCCACCATTGTTGGAGTAGTTGAACCATAGCCTATGACCCTAATAAATCATATATATATATATATATATATATACATATATATATATATATATATGGAGAAGGGTGGAGCCTATTCATTCTATAGGATCTGCTATTCTAGAGAACCCTGACTAATACATTTCCTTACACATTTGCTGCATACGATATGGATTAGGTGCATTTTTATCGCATTTTTTAGAGGTAGAACTTCTTTGGGAGGCAACTGCACCCCATGACTGACATGCATAGAATATATGTCAGTGCACATATACACACATACATACACACACAATACTTACTACATACATCTATCCAACTCCACTTCCAACGGAATTACACTGGGCATTTGCAACTGACCATATACATGAAACTGACAAATGCTGCACAGGAGGGGAGGTAGATGTGTACAGCAAGTGTGGTGGTTTGAATGCCATTGGCCCCCATAAGCTCACAGGGAGTGGTTTACTAGGAGGTGTGGCTTCGTTGGAGTAGGTATGGACTTATTGGAGGTAGTATGTCACTGTGGGGGTGGGCTTTGAGGTCTCTTTTGCTTAAGCGTCACTGAGTGTCATGGTCCACTTCCTGTTGCCTACAAGATGTAGTCAGCACCACGTCTGCCTGCATGCCATCATGTTCCCCGCTATGAGAGTAATGGACTGAACCTCTGAACTGTAAACCGCCACCTCCATTAAATATCTTCCTTTATAAGAGTTGTTGAGATCATGGTGTCTCTTCACAGCAATAGAAACCCTAACTAAGACAGCAAGCTACTGGGCACACCTATCTTTGATCTGAAGGGAAAGGTTAATTTGAGTTCTTAATATAGTTTTTTTAAACCCCAAAGGTTGAAAAGGAAGACATAAAGCTCATTGAGAACTTATGGCCAGAGAGACTACAACAGAAAGTATGAAGCTGAAGCCAGATGCCCTGTTTGAAAAGTGCCCATCACTTGTCTTTTGAAAAAAGAATCCAAAATAACTATGCATAACCCCCAAAATAGCGTTGGTGGGATAGGCGCCACTCCAAAGGTTATGATCTCCTGGCCCAGTAAGGGTGGTAAGCTGTGGTGTATTCCAATGGGCAAGGGGACTGTGTGGTTCAGCAGCCCCCTGGGGCTTAATATACACACACACCATTCTTCTTTGTTTCTGTCTACCAAGGTTTCCTGTACTCATCATGTCTACAGGATACCTCTTGTTTGTCCTTTTCTTTTCCCTCCCTCCCTCCCTCCCTCCCTCCCTCCCTCCTCCCTCCCCCCTCCCCCCCTCTCTCTCTGTGTGTACATGTCATGTACACAAATGTATGTGGGCATGAATGTGGAGGCCAAAGATCTACCTCAGGTGTCTTTCTATTTTAGATGCCAGCCACTTTGTACAAGGTTTCTCCTTGGCTTGGGGCTCACAGAATAGCCTAAATGGGCTGGCCAGGAGCCCTAGGGGTCCTCTTGACTCTGCCTGTGCAGTGCAGGGATTATAAGTGTATACCCCCATGCTCGACTGTTTTATGTGGGTACTGAATGTCCTTGTGCTTGCCCAGCAAGCCCTTTGCTGAATGAGCCATCTCCAGTCTTTAATGCCTCTATTTCTAAATTCTTTAGTGATCAGACTTCAAGAGCTGAAGGATTTGATACTTTTTCCTTGTTGTCAAATTCAATGTCCTGAAGGAGAAGGCTTAGAAGAGTCAGAAAGGAAAGAATTAAAGGCCATCTTGTTTGGTAGCCTGTACGCTTTTCTTGCCCAGAGAGCCAAGCCTCATGATTCCCCAAACATAACCAAGTCTGGCTGTAACAGAACCAGGAAAATCTTAACCACAAGCAGATGGTTGTTTTGCCAAAAAGCCTGGCGACTCGCTGGGCAAACTTAACCAAGGAATTCTAATGAAAGTTCAACTATTAACTCCCCAACCCAGAAAAGAGGACATGAACCCTACAAACTAAACAGAGCAACTCGAGGTGGCCAAAAGCCAGAGCAACATCAAAGAGTTTTCAAGCCTTTTGTGAACCGCTGTTTCCTAGCTTCTTCCTGCATTTTCTGTCTCTTTGTTTGGGTTTTCTTTGAGGAATGGTTTTGCTGTGTTGTCCTGGCTAGCCCTAAACTCACTACATGAACCACACTTTCCTCACACTTGATATCCTCCATCACTGGCCTCCTGAGCCCCATGATTACAGGTGCAAGGCACGGTGCTTGGCTCAGACATATTTTTCTACTTGAATGTCCTTTAGTGAACTTAAATACCACAGATATTATTGTATATTTGTTTATGTCTCTCACATATACTTGCAACTCTACACTTTAAAATAGCAAATTTTGCTATTTTCCTCTATTCTTCCCTGAAGGTAATCCAGCCACTGAGCATGGAGGCTCTAAACTGACTGTCATTGACCATGCTCTCACAGCCTGGCACCTCCCACAATGGGATCTTCCTGTAGCACATGATAGATGAGCTGGTTCTCCTTTCTATGAACACCTTGTTTCCTACTAACAGCAGAAGCAGTGACATCCTGAGGCTTGCTAGATGCTAGCCCTGGAGCCAGTGCTCTACATCCTACCACAGATGGTTCTCCTGGGAGAAACTTTGGAGCTAGAACAAGAAGGCAGGTGATTTCTTGGGAGGTAATCCTAGGAAATACTGGTAGGTGAGTGGGGAAAGAGCAGGACGGTATCCAAGCCAATTACCACCACAGTCAAGTGCAGTTCAGTCTCATGAGTGTTGTGGAATGAGTGTTGAAGATGTGTTACATTTGTTTATGCTGTGGAACATCTGTTTAATGATGCCAAGATGTGCTGCATTCTTTTATGGTACATTTCTTTAACTCTGTGAACCTGTGTTATGTTGCCTGTCTAAAACACCTCATTGGTCTAATAAAGAGCAGAACGGCCAATAGCTAGGCAGGGAAAGGATAGGTGGGGCTGCCAGGCAGAGAGAATAAATAGAAGGAGAAAGAAGATCAAGGAGCGAAAAGAGAAGGAGAGGAGGACTCCATGGGCCAGCCACTCGGCTACACAGCAAGCCACTGAGTAAGAAGTAAAGAAAGGTATATAAAAAGGTAAAAGCCCAAAGAAAAAAGATAGATGGAATCATTTAAGAAAAGTTGGCAAGAAATAAGCCAAGCTAAGGCTGGACATTCGTAAGAAAAAATAAGCTTCTGCGTATTTATTTGGGAGCCAGGTGGCAGGCCCCATAAACAGTAAAGACTTAAAAAAACGAAACAAAACAACTACACATGAGTACCTGGCAAACAGACACAAGCTTCAGAGATTGGAAAAGGGAGTGGGGTCTGAAATATCCCCATAGCAGCCCTTACCAGTCATTGGCGGAAGGCTGCACCTGGGCACATGAATTCCCCAATACTCTTTAGGAGAGATCTACAGATTCCAGTAGCTGCAAGTCAAGCTGGCATAGAGTCTCATATAGTCCTGATAGCTGTTGCGGTAACGCCCGCGTTACCGATAACCGTTCACCTTGCCTGAGCGAAGGGCTGCGGATTAAAAAATAGAGACAAAAGACAGCGGGTCATCCGTACGATTGGATGTCGAATGCCGTTTATTGAAAGAGGGAAGAAACCTTAAATACGTACAGGCTTACAGCACAAATGGAGGAACCCCCGGAGGGCAGAAGTTCGCTGTCAATGGTCCACATTCCAGACTCAATGTTCTATATTCTTGCATCTAAGTAGTTAACTGCCCAAAATGCAGGATACACAACAAGGAACTTCCCTTAAGCATTCAGAAGGTGGATACCGGCAGGAATCCGAATAGGAGACACAAGGAACTTTAAGCATTCAGAAGGGGATACCGTAGGAATCCGAATAGGAGACATCTGATCAAGGTCAAGCAAGCAAGGCTGCAGCCACTCCCAGTCGGGGCCGGGGCCAGGGCCCATGGCGCCCACAGATAGCATCCATGAGAAGTTGGCCTCTGGTTAGCATGAATCCTACAGATACAGCAACAAGACACACAAGTTAAAACAATGTTTGCAAGGTCAGCAGTTGAGGTTAAAGAAACGGGGACTCCAGAGTTTGCACGCTCATGCCCCAGGCTACATGCTTACACAGCTGGTCCTCTTGCACATCCATGCAATGGGGCTTCATTCTCCCTCTTCAAATGGGGCCAGCAAATTACTGACCTATGAGATATAGCCCACCTTATATCAACACCCAGTTTGGGAAGATGAAGGAGGCTCAGAGAAGTGGCTGCTGACTCCTCCACAGCTGAGAGGCTTGGCTGCCTAGAGGGAAAGAGGGTAGAAAGCCTAGCAGTGAAGGAGGGTAGAAGTCAGTAAGCACACGTTTGTCAAGAACTCAGCGCTGCCACCGAGCTCCCATGCAGAGAGAAAACACAAGGATACAAACACTGGGGACCCAAGGGTGAGTGAGACCCGCCCTGGCTCTAATTTGAAGAACTCATAGTCCACATAGAGTCTGGAAGGAAAAGAAAAAAATGCATCATGAGCTGTGTTAAAGCACAGGGGCACAGGCTTAGTCAAGCCCACTGGAGTGCACACGGTGGCCATGGCAGTGGGGATTTTGCATTCAGGAAGAGAGATGGGACTAAACTCTCAGAACAGCATGAGCAGATGGGGATTTACAGCGGAGAGCAGGATGGGAGTGGTGGATGGAAAATGACCAAAAGGAAACATCCAATATGAGGAGGATTCTGGGAAGAACAACCTATCAGAAATCTTGCTGAAGACAGGCCACGTGAGCAGACATCACTGGAACAGTGGTGGAGGTTGAGGAACTGGAGGGTGGAGGTTCTGGCTAATTTGCTAAGGTTCTTTGTTAAAGCAGACTTGTGTAAAGAAGTACACAGAGGGACCCAGGAGAAGGTTCAGGAGTCTGACTAAAGTCTGGCCAAGCAAGAGTCTTTGTCAAGGGAAAGGCTACGACACAACAGCATGCTGGGTAAAGGCTGATGAGAATTGAGTATATAGAGATATGGAGAATTTACTTTTCTCCAAGGTCTAGACAAAGATGACTGGTTGTTTTGGAGGGGAATAGCCCCACATCTGCTGAGAGATTCAGTGGGTTTAAAGCAGTGAATAGAGCAGCCTTGGCTATTGTTTGGAGACAAAGTCTTCCTATGTAACTCAGGCTGATCTTGACTTCTCTATGGATTCACTGGACTGGAATTGAACTTGTCTGTCTGCCTCAGCTTCCAAAGCGCTGGGATTATACATATGTGCTCCCACTGAACAAATTCGTCATTTACTCTGTTGACCATACTTCACCCCAGAAGACAGATACAGCCATATGTGGAACTGTCATCCCTGAACTCAACAAGGAACAAGTGGCTGCTGATTTGGAAGTGATGAGATGCTATCTTAGGGTCTGTAGTCCTGAGAGAAAGGTGCTCATCTCTGGCCTCATGCCACTGTATGCCTAGGTTACCTGAACAAGCCCAAAGGAGTCTGCACAATGCACCACTGCCTCTGTGGTTCCTTCACTTGCTCCTTTGTTCACTCAACAACAGAGATATGAAGATGAGAGGAGGCTTGGTCTCTGTTCATCAGATGTTTGAACTTCAGCAAGGGCCACAATTAAGGAGACAAAATACAAAAGCATCAATGCTAATGGAGAGGGATGCATCCATACCCATTCTGAGAAAGGGGAGGTGGGTAATAGAGAACAAAGGCTTGTACGGAAGTAGATAACCAGGCAGCATGAAGTTACCCAAATGTTGCACGAATCCTAAATGGTCTTATAATAAAAACCTGGAGCCAGACATCAGGGTGACAGCTGAAAGATCAGAGAAACAGAGCAAGCCACAGCCACCACCTCTTACCTCACCAACTCCTCAGCCTGACAGAGCCTCTGAAAGAGAGTGAATTCCTGTCTCCTCCCGCCTTATATTCCTTTCTCTGCCCAGCCATATCACTTCCTGTTTCAACCTTTCTAGTGCTGAGATTAAAGGTGTGTGATCCCAAGTGCTGGAATTAAAGGTGTGTGCCACCACTGCCTGGCTCTGTTTCTTTTTTTAGCCCAGCATGGCCTTGAATTTATAGAGATCCAGACGGATCTCTGCCTTTGCCTCATGAGTGCTAGGATTAAAGGTGTGTGATACCACTGCCTTACCTCTGTGGCTAACTCTGGACTGGCTTTGTCTGCTGATCTTCAGGTAAGCTTTATTTCTTAGATTATAAATATAGCACCATACCCAAAACTGAAGAGTTACCCAAGAAAAGGTGCAGTCCACTTTGCAAAGCGTATCTTCCTTTATGACTTGAAATGTCAGCACTGAGGTCATTTTGGATGTGGGCTATACCTGGCTCATCCCAAAGGACCTATGACTACATGTATAAGGCAAACAGGAAGTGCCAGGAGGAGGCAGCCTGTGATGGAGGAAGCCAGTGACTGACAGGGCTGATGAGACTCCCCAGCTCCTCTTTCCACTGGATAACTGGTGACTGTCTGGGCGCATCCAGATGATTTAGGGATCATCTCCCAAATGAAGCACCTGCACTTGAATCCATGAGTCCCATATTTGGGACTCAGTGACTGGGTTCTTAGAATGGAGAGCGCAAGTGAGGGAGAAAAGGATTTTGGGGAAAAGCTAATGAGTTGAATTTGGGAGTCCCAAGCTTATGAGCTAGACAACCACGTGGACAGTTCAGGAGACAGGCCATCCATAGACCCAACTCTTGAGAAAGACATACGTGCTGGAGAGACAGGAGGAGTTACAAGTCCATATCTGCAAGCTGTTACCATGGAACAGATGGTATCTGCGTGCACGTCAATGGAAGGTGTAAGGCATTGTAGCTATTCAGTGGGGGGCGGAGCCAGCACTGGAAAGTGGACTTGAAAGATAAGGACTGAAAGCTACTTGTTGACATAGCAACAGGAAGGAAGAGCCAAACGAATGAGAGGGAAATCAGAAGAGCATCATCCTACACCAGCATCCTGTTGCATCCCTTCATTGCTCTTAGGACGGTGTGATCGCCCTGATTAATGTTGCAGGGTCAACAGGAGTGGCGCTCAGATGGAGCCAGGTATGTGTGATTCCTCCATTCTCCTACCGCACCATCAACCTCACACTGTCTTCCTCCAGTTCCTCCCTCTTAGGAGATTCCACTCTGCCCTGTTGCTGTTCAATCCGAACACAAAGCGGGATGGCCCACCATGGAACCATGCTTGCTGAGCCACTCTGCCTTTGAATGGAGGCCTCCCAGTCATGGCCTCCAGACCTGTCACTCAGTGACAAGTCCTGCCTTCTTGCTGTATGTCCTGTGCCTCCTGGCTCCTGCCCACTTGGCTCTGGTCTTCATTGCCTGGGCAGCTCCATCCTGGCCCTGCCAGGGTCTCATTATGAAATGCAGACCCAAACACTTGCCCAGGATGGTAGGAAAACAAGTGAGATCATGGAATCACTGACATGGGTCTTTTTTTAGGAAGGCTTATGGAAAGTTGGGGAACAGTCAGAGGATTAGGGATGAGTAAATGTTATTCCAGTAGAGGTTTGACTTCCTGGATATGGTTAGGAGAGGATTATTCAGATGATGGTCTTTGGGCTCTTAAAAGTGATGGCCACCCGACACTAGCAAGAGGTCCCTAAAACATGACCTTTACTAACTTTTTAATGTTTCTAGGCAATAAGTCAGAAGCTGTTAATATGCAAGAGAACAGTTTCCTAAGGGAGTCTGACAAGTCTTCCAAAGCACCCCTAAGGGAGAGCATGTGTGTGAACAGTGTGTGTGTGTACACATGTAAGGGAGAGCATAGGTGTGAACAGTGTGTGTGTGTACACATGTAAGGGAGAGCATAGGTGTGAACAGTGCAGGATGAAGAGTTAGTCATCTAGTCCCCAGGCAAAGCCTCTGGAGCATAGCTTTTCTCCTCAGTCCCATGGATCAACAATCTGATAGGCTCTTCCTGCTTCAGTGTATGCCACACACTCGCTGGCCTACCCCTCCCCTAGATCTAGCCAGACTGGTGTGGTGGTCTGAATGAGAACGACTCTCATTGGTTCATATATTTAGATGCTTAGTCACTAGGGAGCAGAACACTGTGATGGGATTAGAAGGGTTAGGAGGTGTGGCCTTGTTGGGAGAAGTGTATCACTGGGGGTGGGCTTTGAAGTTTCAAAAGCCCATTCCAGGCCCAGTCTATCTGTCTCTGTCCTCTCTCTCTGCTGATGCTGCCTGTGGATCAGGATGTAGAACTTTCCGCTCCTTCTCCAGCACCTTGTCTGCTTGTGTGCTGCCACACTCCCACCGTGATGACAATGGACTAAACCTCTGCATGTAAGCAAGGCCGCAATTAAATGATTTCTTTTACAAGTTCCCTTGGTCATGGTGGCTCCTCACAGCAACAGAACAGGGACTAAGACACCCAGTGTCCTAATTTGCTGTGATGAACACTGTGACCAAAAGCCACTTTGGCAGAAAAGGCTTTATTTCATCTGACAGTTTTGAAGGGAGTCCGGGCAGAAACTTCAAGGAGGAACCTAAAGGCAGGAACTGAAGATGAGGCCAAGAAGGAATGCTGCTTACATTGCTCAGTTTGCTTTTTTTTTTTTTTTTACAACCCAGGACCACCTAAGGAGGGTAGCACTATCCATAATAGGCTGGGCCCTCCAACATCATTAGCCAAGAAAGCGTCCCACAGACTTGCTACAGGTCCATTTGATGGAAGCATTTTTTCAACTGAGTTTCCCTCTTCCCTGAGGGTTCTAGCTGATGTCAAGTTGATGAAAGATAACCAGCACACCTGGTTTCCATGCTTTTCAATCAAGAATTGCCAAGAGATATTGTTAGGATGCAAGGCAAAGAGGGAGGGGCACAGATGTCTTTAAAAGGACGTAAACATACCACCATCTCAATAAAATAACACATTAAAGATCAAAGCATTTAGAAAGATTGGGATAGCTCAAGGGGTAAGACACTTGTCACCAGGCCCAAGGACCTAAGTTTGGACTCTGGAATCCACATGGTGTAAGGAGAGAACTGACTTCTGTAAGTTGTCCTCTGACCACACACGTGTGCTATGGCACATGTGCAGACACAAACACCAAAATAAATAGTAAATACTTGTAATATGTTTTTAAAAAGATAAGCCCTTAAGATAATTCAGTAAAATTAAAAAGCAAAATTCATTTAAACGAAAAGGTTTTGTTTAACAAAACATAGCATCTAAAAGCGATGAACACAATGGCCCAGGCTGGCCTTGAACTTACAATACACCTGCCTCAGCTTCCTGAGGGGCTGGGATTGTGTCTGTGCCATGAGGCCCAAGTCTTTGTTTTTGAGATATGCTCTTGTTATGTGTAACTTGGAACACCTGGGTTCAGACAACTGACCTGCCTCAAGCTTCCCATATACTGGAATTACTGCTCAACTGTGTGTGTGTGTGTGTGTGTGTCTGTCTGTCTGTCTGTCTGTCTGCCTGTTTGTCTGTCTAAGGACACATGCGCTAACAATATAAAGAACCATGAGAATGAGAAAAAGACTTTTTTTTAAAGAACAAATTACTTGAATGAAGTCTTCACTATAGAGATTCCCCATACTAAGGTGTGTGAAAAAGATCAACATCACTACTTATCAGGAAAATCCAACTGAAAACTCTAGTGAAATACCTCATGCATCCACTTCGGTGTGTGAAACTTAAGGCTGACCGTATCAAGCGCTGGCAAGGATACAGAATGTTGGGGATTTATGCTGCCGGTAGGTCAAACCTCTGTTAGCAGTCTGCTAGTGTTTCCTGTGGTGATATATTGTGCACTCCAATAAAGCTTGCCTGGGGATCAGAGGAAAAAGCCCGCCACTATATTAAACATAGAGGTCAGGCAGTGGTAGCATACACCTTTAATCCTAGCATTCGGGAGGCAGAGATCCATTTAGATCTCTGTGAGTTCAAGGTCACACTGGAACAGAGCCGGGTGTGGTGGCATACTCCTTTAATCCCAGCACTAGGAAGGAAGGAAGGAAGATGGCAGGGCACAGAAGGTATATAAGGTGTGAGTACACAGGAAGTCTCTCTCTTTCGGCGGAGGATTTGTAGGAGTAAGAACTAATGGCTTGCTGTTCTGCCTCTCTGATCTTCCAACTTTTACCCCAATATCTGGCTCTTTTTTTTTTTTTAAATTAGACCATTTAGCAATTCGTGTTATAGTTTCCCACCCCATTTATGTGACTACTGTGAGTGGACAGCAAGATGGCCGTCAAAGCCAACTGGCCTGTGAGTCACACTTGCTGTGAACTGACTTGCTAGGTGTGTTCCATCCCAGAGTCCACACTAGTACCCAGCTGAAGCATTCTCCTCACAGACCATCAGCTTCTAGAGACACAGCTCTACTGAGCTGGATCCTGGTAGCTAAACAAACAAGGTCGTCTGTGGGGGAGAGAGATGACATGTGAGGGAACATCAAGAGGGACGGAAGGACACGATGACGACATTCCTTCCTTTCCTCCCTTCCTCCTCCCCCTTTCTTTGCACAAGATATTGAAACCAGAACTCTGTGCATGCTAAGCACAGGTTCTACCACTGATTCCACTCCCAGCCCAGTATATTTCAAAGTATCTAGTGAGGAAGTAGAAATGCTAAGTACCCCCAATTTATCATTGTACAATGTGTGTGTGTGTGTGTGTGTGTGTGTGTGTGTGTGTGTGTGTGTGTGTGTTGGCATCTCACATGGTACCTTATGAACACATAAAAACAAATGGTAAAACAAACCTGCAAGATGTGCCTCAGACAAAGCAACGGGAAGTGAGGTGTCTTAATGGGACCTTATGGGAACAGTAATTCATGATGCTGGACAAGCCGGATGCTGTCGGCTTTGGTCCCCAGGATACACTGCAGAGCCTGCAGCTGAAAATGCCTCAAGGTATGAGACCTTGAGTTAGGCATTGATATTTTCAGTGTATTTTGAAATTACTTTAATGAAAACAGTCACTTGCATAAAAGCAAAAAGAGGAGGAGAAGGAGGACCAGGAGAAAGATGTTTGCTCCTTCTGGGGGAATCACAAAGGACAAAGGGAAAATAAAATGGTCCCTTCGAGCCTCCTGTATTAAACTTCACATTTTCTGGCCACTGTTTTGAGGCATTAAGAGACTTGTATTTTAATATAAAAACCACAGAACGCTGGCTTTTCTCTGTGCTGTGCCATTATCTGGCTTTTGGCAGACTTAAAATTCTTCCTTTTAAAACTATTTCCTTTTGGAGGTCAGCTGAAAGTCCAGTTCAAGTACCACATTGATAAAACTGAACACAGGACCACTCTTAAAAGCCAACAATTATGGGTCCCAGTAGAAAAACACTCCGTGGTGCCAGGCTTCCGAGGCATCGTGCCTCAAACGTGGCTTTGTGTCAACGCAGCTGTATCCACAGGCGAAAAGTTAAAAGACTTATTTGAAAATGTTTCCACTTTTGGAAGCTCCCTTTTGCAACCTCTCTGCTGATGGGGAGCAAGAGCTGGGGTGCTTTTGGAGGATGCTTTTCCTGCTACCGGGACTGGCTGA
Source organism: Peromyscus leucopus (assembly GCF_004664715.2). Taxonomy (NCBI): domain Eukaryota; kingdom Metazoa; phylum Chordata; class Mammalia; order Rodentia; family Cricetidae; genus Peromyscus; species Peromyscus leucopus. The sequence continues at coordinate 121,994,517 of NC_051066.1, read as the reverse complement.
GTCTGAGGTCACATGGCCTGACCTTGGAGCCTGGTTTCATGGGTGTCAGGTCTTCCAACCTCTAGCCAAGTTCTCTCCTTCAGTCTGCATAGCTCCAGCCAGCAGTATCTATATTCTGATGGCAAAATACTGAAACTCGTTTATTCACTCTGCAGACATGATGAGCTCATGGGGATCAAGGATTTTGTTTTAACTGGCAAATTCGGTGGCTTATACTCACATTCATCTTTAACACAGTTTACACTTACGGTGTCCCATGAATGCCATTCCCTTACCATTCTCTAAACAGCCCACCATTCCCATTTTGCCCTGTACACTTTTCTCCAAAGTAATTGTCACTGGACAGAAAGCAGGTGTTGGGCAAAAGCCACAGAGACTTGGAACAAAGACAAAGAGTCTGGACAGCTAAACTGTTCACCACTGACAGAGAATCGATAAAATGGCTGTACACCTGAGACAGGAAGAGAGCTGATCCACACAAGCTCTTGTTAAGTCAACTATCCACTGAAGGGCAACGGATGTACAGAGAGGTACAACATCATCTTGTAGGGCTAGCTCCATGAATTTCTAAAAAAAAGTTAGCACCCCAATTAACCAGTGAAAGATCTAGGAACAGAGCATCATCAGCCCTCAAAATCCCCATCACCTTCTTCCTACTGTGTCTTAGCAAGCAGGAGGCAGCAATCTAGGCCCTGCCTGATTTTGTGAATAAAGTTTTATTGCAACATGGCCATACTCATCCCTTTTCATGCCCTCTGTGACTGGTTTTGTACAAGACCAGCCCAGTGATTATTTGCAGCAGAGACTACCTAGCCCATGGAGTCTCAAGGGCTATTTGAACCTTTACAAAAATTTCCAGAACACTGCTCCAGAGCAACCCTCAACAGAAGAGAATATGAGTAGCAGATGCAATTTAAAATTTTCTAGTAACCATATTAAAACTAAACAAGTTAAGTGATTTCTACAATCACATTTTATTTAATCAATACATCTAAAATAGTTCAACTTGCAATCACCATTTTAAAAATGGGATATCTGATCTTTTTCCACAGTTTTCAAATCCAGAGTTCATTTTGCCTTGACAAGCACATCTGGACTCACTCTAACTGTACTTCAGCATTTCTTCTCAGATGTCTCTGGGGGCTAGAGATGACACTGAACAGCACAGGTCTGGAATCTGCTTTAGGTCTCAGAGGCCGGCAGACAATAGAACAAAACACTACCTTGTTGCTGATCCTATTTCTAGCTCAGGTATTTAGCCTTCTAGTATATGTGCACAAAGTGAATTGCATATAGGCATAGACACTAACACACACACACACACACACACACACACACACACACACACACACAGGGTTGGGGGTTGGGGGTGGGAGGGTAGATTGTCCAGGTCCTAGCTGCAATGAATTCCAAAACCTAGAGGATGCAAGAAGGGTGTACTCTCACAGCCTCACAAGTCTACCAGCTGGGCACAGTGGCGGCAGAAGGCAGCAAGCGTACATGTGCTTTTGTGAAGGGCAAAACAGAGGCTGCACATGAATGCTGCACACTTGGATGAGGATGGGACAAAAGGCCCTGTACTTACCACATAAGGGTTATGTCTGGCAGCTCAGCCACCCCAAGATTGTATTTAGCAAAGCAAAACACCGCATTAATACAGGTCTACAAAAACAAACAAACAAACAAAAAAACTAGACAGCTGCTAATGTAGAAAAATGAAAAGATCACAAAAAAACTGGACTCCTGGCATCTTTTGGGAAGTCCAAGGAGCTAGGAACACAGCCGTCTGCCCCGTGACATCAGGTGGCTGCCTGGAGTAGCTCATGCTGCCTCCTGTACAGAAGAAGGTTATCTTCAGATGGTCCCAGCACCCACTGTTCCCAGCCATCATTTACCTGTTCACATAATTACCTGGGTTTTCACCCTCTGTCTCCTTCAGTAGACATACTTCTGGGACCCTGTGATGGCCTTTGTGAGTTCTGGTAGACTAATATTGGATGCAATATAGTCATATGCTTTCCACATGTGTACGAACTTCAGTGGAAGTAAAGCTACAGTTTATCATATATGAGTTTCAGTGGTATCAGATGAACCTTTCCCATCTTTGATTGTTTAACTCACATCTTAGGGGCATACTTGGACCCAGAGTCAGAGGCAAGTGGTGTCTGTATGCTCCGAATGTCTCAGGCAATGAAGTGTGTAACAAGCACCTTCTAAGGCCTTGCTTGTGATCACCAACTGGGACCCCACCGGCCACATCGCCAGCCTTATTCTTGCTTAAATGATTGTGACATTGGAATTTGACACACTCGAAGATTTAACTACAACTGACAACCATGAAATTAATGGTTTCTTCTCTGACATTCCATTAAGGTATCTCTGCACCCCAAGGCTTGTTATTTTGCCTAAATTCAATTGTCTTAAAGTTTACTAATAGTTCACAAGCCAGGGCACAGTGTGTTTTACAGAGCTGGAACATTCATGCTTCATAAAGCCAGCATCTTTCATTTAAAAACTTTTGATGGCTGATGGTTTGAATATGGCTCATTCCCCAACGGCTCATGGGCTAGAAGTTTGGTCCTTAGTGTGGCCATGTGAGAGGCGGTGGGACCTTTAAGGGTGAGACCTTGAGGGAGTTAGTATTGGGGGTACTGTCCTGGGAAGAGATTCTGGAGGTTCTGGTGGCAGAGGTGCTGAGCTAATTCTCTTGAGAATGAGCTATTATGAGGGCTTGGCTTTCCTTGGCTTACTGTCTTGCCACGGGAGTCTCCCTCACTCCCTTCTGTCACGTGATGTCACCTGCCATCAGACCCTCACCAGAGGCTGAATCAATGGAGCGACCTGATCTTGGACTTTCAGTCCCAAAACAGTGAATTAAAATAAACCTCTTCGATTCATAACGCTGCCTGGTGCTCTATTTACTTTCTGTTGCTGTGCTAAAACATTCCGAGCAAAGGCAACTTGGGGAGGAAAGACTTCATTTTGACTTGCACTTCCAGTTCATCAGTGATGGAAGCCCGGGCAAGAACTGAAGTGGATGCTGAAACAGAAACCACAGGGGAACTCTGCTTACAGGCTTGCTCTCTGGTTCATACTCAGTTAGCTTTGTCTTATAACCCAAGATTACCTGACCACACTGCCTTGAATGGGCTGGGCCCTCTTATATCAACTAGCAATCAAGAGAATGCCCCATAGACATGCCCACAGGCTGGTGTGGTAAGGGATAATTCTCCATCGGAGACTCCCTCAGTTGACTCTGGACCATGTCAGGTTGATAACTGATGCTAATTCGAGGCCCAGCCTCTGGTATTTCATTATAGTCATGGAAAGCCTAAATTACACTTAGAATAATTTCCTATTTTCAATGAGATCGTCCCTTCTGAAAAGAAACTCAAAGTCTTTTTCAAAGTGACTTGGTGTTTGTCCTTTGAGTATACTGAAGGGACAGAATGTGTAAAGATTAGCCTATCATGATGGCATTGTACATAACACTGTTTGTTTTCTGTTACTACAAAAGAATAGTTGAGACTGGGTAGTTTCTGAAGGGCAAAGAGATTCATTTTTTGGGTCATGGCTCTGGAGTCCAGTGGTATGGCAACAATAGCTGTCCAGAGAACCACAACATGGTTGAAGATGATAGACAATTAAGTGCATACAACAACTGTAAAACAAAAGGCAGCCCAACCCTATGATAGCCTACTCTTGCAATCACTAACCTATATTCCCAAAAGGAAGGCATTGATCCCTCTCATTGACATCCCTTCCCAAAGGCTCCGCCTCTCTCTACAGCAGCAATGCCAAACAAATCTCAATATGAGTTTCTGGAAGTAAAAGGAAACATTGCTACCACATTATGTTGTCTCTGGTCCTCTGTATGATCTAGAAACAAGTTGCCTAACTCCTGAGCCTCAGTTTTCCTGCATCTAACTTGGGATAGATAGACAAAATGATGAACTTCACATACATAATACCCACAGAACCCATTTATGAGAGCCAAGACTTTCTTTGGCTGTTTCAGAGGTCTCAGTCCACCATGACAGAGTTCATGGTGGCAGGGGCGTGTGGCACCTCACATTGTACCTTGCCAGGAAGCAGAGAGAGTGGCCAGAACTAGGGATAATAACTCCCCAAGGCTCCCCACTACTGCCCTATGCCCATGCCACTCTGGATAAGGAGCACTCCAAACACGGTCCTGTAAGGGAGATTTCAAATTCAAACTATATGGCTGCCCAGTCTCCTCTGCCTGCTTCCTTCATTGGTTTCCTGTTCCTGGGGTTGACCCTGTGCCTTGTCCTGATTTTTAATAGTGGGAGGTTTTCAGAGGTTTGAGGGTCACTGGCATCCTGGTGTCTGTATCTATCTTTCTACTGCTGTGATGAAACACCATAACCAAGGTAACTTGTAGAAGAAAGTTCCAGTTCCAGAGGAATAAGAGTCTATGATGATGGGAACAGCATGGCAGCAAGGAGGCAGGCATGGTGGCCTGGAACAGCAAGCTGAGAGTGCACGTCTTGAACTCGGAGCATGAAACAGAGAGGACAAACTGGAATTGCTGAGTCTTTAAATTCTGGAAGCCAGCCTCCAGTAACATACTCCCTATAACAAGGCCACACCTTCAAAATGGCCCCAAACAATGCCACCAGCTGGGGACCGAGTGTTCAAATTCATGAGCCTATTGAGGACATTTTCATTCAAACCACCACACCAAATAAGCCATGAGGACACAGAGTCATCCTCCAAAGTAAACAGAAACTCTTCCTTCCAATAGAGGAAGAGGACATTCTGCTTACAATCTATGGTTCTCTGAATTCTATGAATCTATGGTCCAACCTTGGCATCTGTTACTCCCAAAGCCAGGGGAGCTGATAATTCAGTTCAGTTCAATAGAAGAACAAATAAATTCAGTTCAGTTCAACAGAACTAGAAGAACAAAAGCCATTCATGTTCAAACCACGGCGCCATACGTAAAATCCGTTGTGAGAAAGTCCTTGCCTGTCATATACCTAGGGAATTTTCAAGGAAGTGAGAGGAGCTGAAGAATGAAGAGGGGAGTGTCGGGAAGTCCAATGGCGAGGATGGGGGGGCATGCTTAGGTTTAACTGATAGTTCAGCTTCTAACAGCAAAACGCTGTAACCAATGTCAAGAACTCAGTCCTGTGAACTCCTAGAAAGAAGAGTTTGTTATCAATTACTTTGGACAACTCCAAGCACAATGAGGTGTCCATGGGAGGAGCCGGAGAAGCCTGCAGCAAACCATGGAGGAGCCTGCACAGGAAATGACTCCACTGGGCTCTCCCAAGGCCCTATTCCCCTCTCTCCCTTACTGTGCTGGGTAAAGATGTTCCCCAGCACCCTAAGGTATGACCTAATGGAAAGACATCTTTACAGTTACAAGTACTGGGGGGGAGGTGGGACAAGGGCCATAGAAAGTTAACTTTGAAAGGAACTTATGAGTGGGTCTGCCAACAATTTCTTAAAATCATTTTATTTTTATATTTTTACAGTGTTAAGGATTGAACACAGGGCTTCACGTATGCTGGACCTGAACTCCACCTTCGAGCTACACCTCAGCTCCTGTGTCAATCATACAACATACCCCTGTGCATTGTGGGGAAGGGCTCTGCACAGAAAAGGAATGATTGTAAGAGCATGTTAAAAACAAAAGAGTGTATCGGTGTTTCCTGCCACTGCCACAGTGGGGAAACTGTACTTTACTAGGAGATTACCAGCCAAACCCCACACTGCTGCCTACCAAAGGGCAGCTTGCCCAGGGCTTGCTGTTTTTAGCGTTGCATGATTAACTCATTGTCATTGTGTTATGAAATGACTACGATGGCATAAAGTTCATCAAAAATTCACAACAAGTTTCTTTGAGGAAATAGTTATGCTCATCAAAATTAACTAGTGTTACTTATAAACACAAAAAAAAATCAGCTGTATTATTTAGTCTCCTAATGGAATAGAAATTCATTATCTTCTTTATCCCAGTACCTATAAAAATTAAAGATGTGAATTATGTGGTGCAATAACCATAAAAGACAGTCAAAATTATGAATCCCTAATAGGAGAAATGAGGTAAGATTGAAAGAAATGGAGAGAAAAACCATGGTTTTCTAGTTGGTAAATTAGAAATACTAACAAGGAACATATTATTTAATATAATGATGCAATGTAATTCCAATTGAAGTAGATAACATAATCACGAGAAATTAAATTAAATCTAGTTAGGTCAGTTTTTCTAAAGATTGGGATTCTATGGTATAATGAAAACTGCCAATATCATCTGCTCATTTATAAGTTGTTGATGTGGGAATTGAGGATAAATCCTTTAGTTTTTGTGTAAAGCATGATTAGGAAATAGCCTTTTACTCTAATTTTAGTGGAATGAAACAAGAATTCATCTGAATGAACTGGCATCTATCCCATTCAGTGTCTGACTGCTGGGTGCTTCCAATACATTCTATAGCCTTTCTGAGTGGTTGGCACAATCAGCATGGATGTGTAGAACCATGGTGACATCACAGGCTGAGGCTAAGCTAGTGGCGTGGCCTCTATCTGGCTCATGCAGAGTGAGGTACTCCTGTGGGCGTGGGATGGACCTGTCTGGTTGTCCTGTACACCAGATAACCCAATCATACCAAAGGAACAAAGACAGAACAGCAGGTGACGTCTCTCACCAACATGCATTTTATAATTTTAGTTCTCATGATGCGAGCAGGCTCCTGAACATAGGAGCTGCTATTGTCTGAATAGTTGTGTCATCCAAATTTCTTATTGAAAATTGAAATCCCAGTATAACAGCATTAAGAAGAGAGGCCAGATAGTCTCTGCCTTGTTAAAGGTTTTGAGGGAATGAGAGTCAGCTTCACCATCCCTTCCACCATGGGAAGACACTTATTTCCGCCCCCTCCAAAGGACTCTGCAATAAGGTGCCATCTTGGAAGTGGGGGTATCAAGAACAGCCCATGAAGCTTGATCTGTAAGCCTGCTAACCACAGCCTCTTTCTCTATGTCCTCTCAACCCCACAAACACAAGGGTTTTCTATAGTTGTGGAGAGAACGCCTTCCCTGAAAATGACTCGTGGACATTTTTCACTGAGTTTGAGTTCAGCTCCACACGAGTGACATTACTGCATCAAAGTCCAATAAATAGCTACTTTGAGCATTGCTTTTCTTGGTGGCATGTGCTTTGAATGGGTGAGGTCCTTCAAGCATAAGATCTTTTGTACATGTGCCAGTGGCACAAATCACATCAAAAGGAAGACTTCAGAGTGGATGCATGGGGGGTGATCCTGCTTGCTTTTAGCAGCTTTTAGTATGTATTATTGAGAAATTATGGGCCCTTTCAAGCCTGCTTTGAACAAGGGAGATAGGAGTGTAGCTCAGTGGTGGAACACTTGCCTACCATGTGCCTCCAAACCTGTAGCAAACTGTCAGACAACCATGAGCACTGGTAAAAACAAACAAACAACAAAACAAAACAACAACAAAAAACCCAGGAAAGAGAGCTGATAGTAATACTTATCCACAAGGTGGTTTTGCAGATTATAGTGCACAAGGTATGTGAAGCCTTGCAGTGCCCACCTGCATGATGGATCTGGGTTACCAATGCTCTGATTATTATTAACGAAGACCCTTAGATGCCATCATGCCAACCAAAAGCTGTCTTAGAGGTGTCAGCTTCTTAGGAAATGAGATAGAGCTGGAGACAGAGGTCAGAATTCCAGTTCAGCTCGCCAACCTTGCGCTGTCTCCTCATCTAGAAAGTCGAAGACAGTAAAAGCATCACTCAGGACGGTAGCCCGTTCCTCTGGATCCTTGGTGACACTGAGGACAGTAGCACGTTCCTCTGAATCCTTCATGAGGCATCAAGAAGGATTAAATGTGTGAAACTTTCATTTCAAGAAATGTCGGAGGGGTGGATGGGGAGGGCAGCTCGGGCAGCTGGGGAAGCCATTAGGCTGGGATGCAGATATTTGTCAGTTCATCCTATTTTTGGTGCATTTCAAAGAAAACGGCACATGTCTGTACTTCCCCCTAAGTACTTTACCATGTGCATCTTTAACTAGAGTTCAATTTTTTTTTTACTGGGTTAAAAAAAAAGTTTAATGTAAAAATTTATACCAAGTTTTTAGATGACTGAAACCATTTCCAAGCACCAGACACCAGACATTACCTGGTTGGGAGCAATCGGCAGCTGCACATTCTTGGTGTGGAATGTGGCATGTGGGCATCTGCTTGTGGGCTCCCACAGATGCTGGGGACAGCAGGCTGGGGCTCCAGGAAGCAGACTAAGACTGAGGTTAGACTACAGGAGGCTTATTATGGGGTGGCTGAAGAAACCAGCCGTCTCATGGACCCATATGAAGTCATGAAGATTGGCCTTGACTAAAAAAAAAAAGTGGTTTCATCAAAATGATACTTAAAAATACAAATTTCATCCTCTACTCCCTTTTTTCCCCTCAATAATATGTATTTTCTGAAGGTGGACTCCTGCCATTTGTCCATATCCCAAATCTTTTGAGCCTAGCCCCACACCTTTTCAGGATCTTGAAGGGTAATTCCCAGACTTCCAATCCAGAATGTCAAAATCAGACAACAGACTTGTTGTTTCTTTGCATCATTGCTGGGGTGTGGTCACGTGCTCTGGGCTCTGGCTAAACAGATGGGTCCATGCAAAGCTTTGTTGGAAACCGATCCATATATCTGGATAAGCACCAGCATCCATGTGGTGGTCAGAGGCCATGGCAGAGCTGGTGTGGCTTTGCACAACAGCTAAGGAAGTGATCCTAACAGCAACCTCCTGCCCCTGGCCTCTGGGTGGGGCAATTCTGCTTTGTTATTGCGGGAGTCACTTAGGATGCTCAGTCCATGGTCCATTCTAATCTTTGGTATCATTACTTATCTAAGCCAACTAGAGGCAATTCATCTGCATGTACCCCAAACCCTGACCAATACACAGCTTTTCATTCACTTTTTAAAGTTCCAGTACCCTTTTATTAAACAAAATATAGACATTTCTCAACTTACAATAGAGTTATAGTCCAATAAGTCCACTGCAAGCTGAAAATGTCACATTGAAAATATATCAAACATATCTAAACTGCTTAACACAACACAGCAGGCCAGCCTACCTTCAGCATGCTGGGGACACTGACCGCAAGCAGCCAACAGCTGGACTATTAACAGTCCTGGACTTGTGTATATTGGTAGCCTAGGAAAATATCAAACTTCAAAATCTAAAGTATTATTTCTACTGAAATTCTATCACTCTTATGCTATTACAAAGTGAAAAGATGAAAATCAAATCACTTGTATGTCAGGGTTATCTGTATTCTCTGGAAGCCCAGTATACTAAGTAGATTACAGTCACTCTGATACGAGGTGATCATCTCACTCTTCAGGATCTAGAACTCTAGGACTCCAGTGACTTCACTCTTAGCAAGAGGCACAATGTCCTTGATGAGGCTATTAAAGGGGGTCCATCATTGCTGAACCCGGACTTTTTTCTTGATTTTTTTGGTCCAGGGTTTGGGAGAGGCTTCATCTCATCATGTCTCCTGTTGTACAGTCCTAACAAGTCCCTCTTACTTGCAAGCACACCTACTTAAGGTTTCCATAGCCATTTGCTTACTCTTTCTTCCATGTATGTCCATCATAAGTGTCTGCCAGGAAAACGCCAATTCAAGAAGCAGCTCAACCATGACCTCTGTGAACTTCTTACTGATAGATCTCCCCATTTCATGGGTGATCCTTTCAGGGGTCACTCAGCACACATGGTCACTCCTTTCCTAGATTAAGTATTCTCCCCATTATGACCCCAGATACTCTGTAATTTTGATGAGTACACATCCTAAATCATTAATACACCAAAGTGAGTTTCCCAGGCTTCCTTCCACCTACAAGATCTGCCAGGGCTTCGCCTCAGCTAAACCTACCAAGAAGCTAATTAGCAAAGGGAAACTGAGATAAGAAGATTGGTTAAGGCAGCCCAATGGCTACACAGTGTAGGGTTTAAGCAAAGCAAGAATGTCTAGGGATGGAGGAGTAAACGACCAACTCAACAGCTCCTCATAGAAGTCAGTGAGGTTGAAAGGGACTGCAGAGTTAGTTGAAGGAGAGCCAAGGCAACTTAGTATGACCCTGTCTCAAAGTAAAAAGTTGAAAAACAGGCTGGGTCTGGAGTCAAGTGGTAGGCCCTAGGTTTAATTCCTTGTATTGCCAAAGAAAAAATGACAAGACGTCACTGTCACTGTAAATATAGGAAGTAAGTGATTCACCCTGCTGTGTAAGTCAGTCTCAAAGACAGAAGATACAAATGGAAGTGGGATCCAACTGTCCCTACATGTTCTCAGCCACTGATGTGATTAAAAAAAAAATACATATGACACACCCTTGACACACTCACTGACAGACCCAATCCTCAAGGTTGAGGGGGGGGATAAGAGAAGTGCTATTCTTGACTTCTTTCCAGTGAACAAGGAGGAACCTCCTGCAGAAGCAGAAGCGATAGGCTTTGTGAGGGTAGGTTCTTCCTTCATCTATCTGCTGCTGATAGCTGAGAGTGAGAAACCTAGTCAGGCTGGGAACGTTGTGTATATGAGCAGAGACTTGAAGAACCTTGAAGGGGTTGGAGCCCATCAAAGTGTCCATTCCACCAGGAAGGATGGGAAGTTCTTGCTCATGGGTTTGGATCACACACACACACACACACACACACACACACACACACACACACACACACAGAAGCAAATCTCTAAGGGAGGGGCACAGTACCCAGCTATTGTGTCCTCACAGACAACACAATGAACTCACAGGATGAAAGACCAGTAAGGGTTCCAGAGGCACTGGCAGACCCCAAGCATTGCAGTGGAGCAGGTGGATTATATCTAGGAAAGAAGCACCCCCAAAATGGGGTATCTTCTGTAATAAAACAAACAAAAAACAAGCTTCAGTAAAGCTAAAATGATTTTTGGAAAGATACTTTTGGTCCAAGTTCAGGTCAACTGCAGCAACCGGAAAAGCAAATCTAAACGCTTTGCTCATGAGAGTGTCTAATTTACACAAGAGGATCAAATAAAGATGGCAAGACTGTAAAGGAAGCCAGCATCACTTCATAGGTTGAATTCTAAGGTCACTGAGGCAGCTGCAAAGAAGCTGGATGCTCTTTAGGAATTCCCACAGCCACCCTGGAGCTGTCACATGGCAAGCTGAGGTGAAAAGAGAAATCATGTAGCATTGTTTGGGATCCTCTCTAAGTGCTTCAAATAATTGAGCGGGGTTGGACAGCAATAGGACAAATGCTGGGCTGTCACCCCAGGCTGAGGCAGGAGATTTGTGAGCTCGAGGTCAGCCTGGGCTACACAGTGAGTCCCGGGCAAGCTTGGGCTTTGGCAAGAGCTTCTATTTCAAAGAGACCACCCCCCAAAACAAACGCTTTGCCATAGAAGGGCAGATCTATGCTTTAGGGAGCCTGATGATTAGTCCATTTTAGAAATCTGGTGTGAGAAAGAACATGAAATCATCCATGTGAAGTATCCACAGGCCTCAGTGAGGGAAAGGACCTGGATACAATGTAAGCCTACACCCACCTCATTAATCTTTGCCATATCATTAGAACACTAATGTAATCTACTGAGTAACAAATATATCCGATTCATCCTAAGAAATGTTCATGGTAAAATCAGTCTGATATGCTGGGTACATATAAATTGACACACCTTTATATCCATCTCATGTTTGGCCAAAGGGGAATGTGCCTCCCTTTGATAAGGGGTCTCAGAAGCTCAAGGCTCTGCCTCAAGGGTTAGTTTTCCAGGAAGCAAAGAGAGAGGTCACTGAGGATAGACCCAGTTAAGATCTCACTGGTCTGGCTTTCAAAGCACAATCACTAACTCAGCCGGCGCTCTACAGAAGCCCCCAGTGTGAGTGCAGAGGTGAGCAGATCAGGTCTCACCACCACTCAGGCGAGGTCAAATCGCCCCCCAGCGTGAAACACAAACTTGACTCAGTCTTCAGCTGTCAGTGTGCAAACATTTTCACCACTTCCTGCTTTCTGTCACGCTCATCACCAGGGAGCTTCAACTTTGAGGTAAGGATCCCCAACAACCGGCAAATTCTTACTGTTTCAGTTGGATGACTATTAAAACGCCATCTGTTCCAGGGAATGATTGTGGTGCCTCAGTCTCCTCAGTGAGAAAATGAATATTCAGCCCACAGAGTTATTTTTAGAAATCTGATCTACTACATTGCTAGGCCAAGATAAAAGTGTTTATGTAGGGCTGGAGAGATGGCTCAGTGGTTAAGAGCAGAGGACTGGAGTTTGAGTCCCAGCATCCACATCAGGTGGCTCACAAATACCAGTAACTCTAGTTCTAGGCCTGAGTCTCTGTGGGTACCTGCACTCATGAGTACATACTTACACATAATTAAAAATAATTTTTAAAAAATGTATGCAATCACCACTTTCTATTACAGAGTCCACAGTGAAAAAGTAATGATAGCATATTCAATGCATACAGGTACCTCACAGGCTAAATTATAGCTTAAAATGTGAATTCTGATGCACATGTTAATGTGAGCAGGAAAGACTGGCCACAAACAATTAAAACGTGATTATGCTCATCCAAATCGATGTCTTGGTGCTTTAGCATCTGGATTTGTAGATGTGTAGGGGTTACCAGTGTAAGCCAGCAGGTATCTGCTGCACCTGAGAGAAGTACCATTAGCAGAGGCAATACGGGTGTTGTTCATAATCCCAACACCCGAGGGACCGAAGGCCCTTAGGGAGAGTCAGAGAGGCCGAGCCAGAACTTTGAGAATAAAGTCGAGCTGTGGGTATATCTGCTCTGGCTTTTGCATTCCTTAGTTCTGTGTCTCTTCATATGAATATGAGCTCTTCTATCAATCCCATCGTCTAGTTCCTGGAGACTTGCGTCAGTCCTGGGATTCATTTACCAAAAGATCTCATTCATAGGCTTTGAGAAGCAGCCACCCGCATTGGTCCAATCTATACGGGTCTCACCCTCAGTGTCAGGCAGCAGGTCAACTGTGCCACCAAGTTGTGCCCAACACCATTTCTAGTCTGCAAAGCCTCCCAGGAAGCTTAGACCACTGAGCTGCCCAGAAGTATTAAGTGCTTGGTCTGTCCTAAGGTGGAACACGTCCCAGAGAACAGATTTCACGGCTCGAAGATTCTGGAGACCATAACCCTACCTCACCTGCAAACATCCTCTATGACTCTGTGGGAGAGAGATAAACCAGCTCTAATCGCTGTGGAGTGAATCCTTACAATTTTACATCGTTGCTGCATCCATTTTGATCATAGGCTGTTTTTTTTTTTTTTTTCTGCCAGAAGCAGGGCTCTGTCACCTCCGACACAATCTCCAGCCTTTACCGCCTTCTAGTTCCTCAATGTGGTTGATCCAGACATCTGCCTTCTACAAACCACTTTCTGGAGACCACTTCCCTGTGGGACAGTAAGATGCAACCCACTCGGTTCTTCTGAGCCCCCATCCCCACATGGGCTTTGCAGAGAGGCCATGGTGAAAGACTCTGAGTCTCAGTGTGACCTCTTGGAATTCATGTCTTCTTGCTCTGAACAGACTCATGAAAGCTGTCACAGAAATGTTTGGCTAACACCAGGAACACACTCGTCAGTGCTCTCCCTCCCTCCCTCCCTCCCTCCCCCTCTGCCCCTCTCTCTCTGTCCTCTCTCTGTTCTCTCTCTCTCTCTCTCTCTCTCTCTCTCTCTCTCTCCCCTCTCTCTCTCTCTCTCTCTCTCCCCCCCACCATCCATTCTGGACCATAACTCTCTCCTGTACTCTCTAAACGTAGAGAGATAAACCATTCTAATCTTATTCTCTTCTTTTCTTTCTTTTTTTCTTTTTCTCCGAGCATTCTCTCTCTCTCTCTCTCTCTCTCTCTCTCTCTCTCTCTCTCTCTCTCTCTCTCTCTCTCTCATATTCATTCTGGAGACCATAAGCCTACCTCACCTGTACCTCTCCTGTAAACATCCTCTAAGACTGTGGGAGAGAGATAAACCAGTTCTAATAACTGTGGAGTGAATCCTTACAAATTTACATTGTTGCCGAATCTGTTTTGAATATTGGCTGAGTTTTCTTCTGCCAGAAGCAGGGCTCTGTCACACATACACATACACATACATGCGTGCACACCATGCACATGCACACACACACACACACACACACACACACACACACACACACACACACACAGCCCCAGGCATGGTATGCACATGCCCCCAGGCCCTGTTACTAGGACAACCTTGATTTCCAAATTGTCTCTTTCCTAAGTGTTGATTGTCTGTTCTTCATAGTCATGATCCTAAATTTAAAAACTCACTTCTCTTGTTTTGGGTCTGACCTTCCTTGGTTTATGTACTATGTGGGTAATGCATACTCACAATTCACTTATATGATTTAGGATCTACAACACACTTAGTCGATGAGTAAAGACATACATAAATACCATTCTCTGCCCCCAGACACTTACAAGATCATGACTAAAATTGAGAATGGTGACTTGGAACAGAGGGTGGAAAGTAGAAGTTATTCCAAGGGAGGCTTGACAAAGAAGGTGACCTCTAAGGTAAGCCTGGGAGAATGGATTGACAGACCAGGCAGGAAGAAGAGCATTGGAAGTGGCCATCAATGAGAGGCAATCACAGGCTCTGGGGAAACCACAGATCCAATGTTGACACCACTGCAGGAGCCTCGAGCACTCTGTGGAAGGGATTAGAATCTGGTCAGGCAGACAGAACTGTCTTGTGGGCCATGAAAACACATTTAGTTTCCACACTACAGTGGACAATGAGGCCCAGTCCTGAAGCTGGCGGCCACCTGCTCACAAACCTGAAAATTAGTGACAAATACATTCTCAGGTTCTGTTCCTGACTTACCGAACCCAAAACTCAGAGGAGTTTTAACCACTAAGTACTTCTGAGCTGGAGTATCCAAATGGTGGAAGGTCAACCATATAGGGGATAGTATGCATATGAGATAAATACAAAGAACGGGGCATATATGTAAGATCTATTTAGGGCATAAAATTTGAGTGCATGTGGGAGGTGGGAAGAGGAAAAACCGTCTAAGATAAAATTCAGGTTTCTCTCTTAAGAAACTGGGTAAATAGTAAATTCACAAAATTAATGGCATCTAGACAGACAGAAGTGATGGTGGGAGCAGTGGGCACCAGCCGAGCATGAGGAGCCGTGGGGCACCAGAGATGGTTGGCGGTGTGGAACCTAAGCCAACCATCACCAGTCAGTGGTGAAAAAGTGCTGAGATCCAGCGATGCCTTCCCAGTGGGAAGCCAACACCAGCCATCTAGCCCAGCAGTGTCAGGATCACCACCAGCAACATTCTGGCCCACTTCAGCTCACAAGAACTAATTGTTAAATACACAGGAGTCATGCCAGCTTTTTGTTAAATGCTTGGTAGCTCTGTGCTACCACATAGAAATCAGCAAATGCTACAGATTAGGTCTCTTTCTCCTGGAGCTCATGCCCAGTGCCAGCTACCTAGACATACTTTCGATGATAACTAAGAATAAGTGTAAATTCACTAGCTCCGCCCCAGAATTATTGATCCAAAGATATTGGGATAGTTTTCACAGTGCTGCCTTCACCCACAGACTTGGATTCAAGAGGGAAGGTGAAGAACCCGGTTGTAGACACACAGATTTACCACTGGCCCATGAGGGCTAGAATGGTCTATAAGGCAGTGGAAAGGTCCACAAGTCTGGGTTGGCTCAGAGAGACCCCTGGTCTGACCTTTGCTAGACTCTAAACCAGTGTACTTGGCCATGCTCGTATATTTCCTAAAATGTATTATTATTGTTGTTGTTATTGTCACTGTTACTTTTTAGGAAGAAATATGACAGTTTAAGAGTCTGAGTCTTGCACTCCTTCACCTTTTGGTGCCAGGTTCCAACAATACCCTTAGTTCTCTGTCCAGAAATGCCTGATGGAGTTCTGGCTCCTTAGCCCTTTCTCACTGAGCATCTGCTTGGAGGCTGCACATGAGAGTAGGCATTAACAGTCCAGCCCAGATATGAATATCCCTCTTGTGAACAGCTTTGGAAATGGATCTCTAGATTTTCATGATGAAAATGGGCTCTATCTAATCCCCAACTTCAGTCCGCCTACTAAATGATTTTAGAGTTACTGCTTGGGGGTGGAATGGGGTGTGTGTGATATAACAATATTAAAAGGTCATTAAGAAAATAGTCAAGAGGATTACAATATCAGGCCTATATAAAGACCTAAATTCTAGTTGGGCAATGTCAATGACCTGGACCACCATAACGTAGGCTGTCACCATAAGCCAGTCTAAAGAGATGGGTGGAATAATCATTCCTTTAATGAGGTAATGTTGTTTTCCTTCCCAGAATTCCCAGCCCTCAGGAAGGTAGCTTACAGGGTTGCATTCATGCAGCTTCATAAGCTGGTGCACATTTCCTCAGAAAAGGCTATCTTCCCCTTTTCTACTTTCTGTCTCTGTTTCCAGCATCTTCCCCCTACTACTTTGGGTAAGCAACAAGCAGTTCTTTCTCTAAAGCTCCTCTCCCTGTCATAAGGTTAATCCTCAGGCTGGCTTAATTCAACATGACATGGCTACTCCCACTTCTCTTCTCTGTTCTCCTCTGGAGAGCAGCAGAGGTTTACAGTTTGCCTGCCTGGAGGTTTTTCTTCAGAACTAGTACAATTGTATCAGAGCTCTCCCTCCCCCATCTCTGTCTCTCACTGAGAAAGTCTGGGACAGACTAAAAGTAGCACCTGGTCATTTCCCATTCCAAATGCCTGTCTTAAAGCCAGCCCAAGTCTTCTGGTCATACCTTACCAGCAACAATCTAACTCTGGCCGCCTGACTTTATTAGCCTTACTGACAACCTACAGAATCAGCAGTGACAAGTAGGGCTGCTGTGAATGTGACAATGGCCTGGTGGTGGTGGTGGTGACGGTGGGAGGGGGCTGCTGGGGACACGGTTCCCACAGTCTGTTTTGGACTTCAAATTTAATTAGAATTATATAGAATGCCCTTGCCTTACTTGAGTATGATTTATTTGCAACACGTTCTAGCAAAAAGAACACTGGACTAGAAACTGTGGGGTTTCCTATACATTTACACTCACGTGACTCTGCAAAGCCATCCAACTTCATTATCTACAGAAACTGAAGTTGGCTGCTAGAGATAGAGCTCAGTGGTAGACTGCTTATCTTGTATACCTGGAGGCCTAGGACCAATTCTCAGTACCACATACTCATATCAATAGCCCCCACCTCAAAAAAAATAAAAACTGAAAAGTTTGAGTTAGATACAATTTCCAGTTACTTACAGTTCTCTGCTTTAGTTTACAAATGAAAACACAATGTTGATGATTAAATTATAAATATTCGTTGGAAAAATTGAAAATAAATGTATGTAAACAGAGAGTACTGTGTTGTGGACTGAGTGCTTCTGTTCCATTCAGAGTCCCTCACGAAGGGGTTAGTGGCCTCAGGGCTGGCTCACACTCTCCACCATCCGAGGATGGAAGGAGAAGGAAGGCAGCTGCAAGTCAGGAAGCAGTCCTCACCAGAACCCAACCATGTCAGCACTCTGGTCTCCGACCTCCCTGGCTTTCCGAACTGTGAGTAGTGCATCCCTGCTGCAGGAGCTACTGGTTCTGTGGTATTTGTCATGGCAGCTCCAGCTGATCGAAGCACATTCTAATCTTTTCTCACCGAGAAGTAAATCTCACTAAGTGCTGAGAACGTATTTCCAGAATGTATATGTATGCTCATATGTGTTCATATGTGAGGTACCTGCACACACTTTTTTTTTTGGGGGGGGGGGGTTCGAGACAGGGTTTCTCTGTGTAGCTTTGTGCCTTTCCTGGAACTCACTTGGTAGCCCAGGCTGGCCTCGAACTCACAGAGATCCGCCTGGCTCTGCCTCCCAAGTGCTGGGATTAAAGGTGTGTGCCACCACTGCCCGGCCCACATTTTTTATGTAAAGAAATCATCACATATATTGTCAACCTGTGTGTATTTTACATTACATCATAGAGCATGGACATCTTTGACATATCTACCCCGTCCCTTTCACAGATGTATAAAATTCCTTCCAAGAAAGACATATCATAATACCTCAGCCAACTAAACAACTTTGCTTTTAGTTTATCTTTGGTATTTTAAACCACGTCACAACCTTTTTTAAAAATTCTTTCATTTTTCAAATCTCTTGTGATCCATGTCCTGCTAGTTTGTCTTAAATAAAATTCCTTAACTGAAAATGCTAGGACAGGAAATGTGCCGTTTTTATTTTGTTTGTTTTTTTAATCTCTTCTCTTTGTGTGTGTTTATATGATGTGTGTGTGTGTGTGTGTGTGTGTGTGTGTGTGTGTTTATGTTTATGAATACCTGTGTGCCACAACCAGAGGACAATCTCAGGTGTCAGATCTCACATTCTACCTTATTTGAGACAGGATCTATATTTGTGGCTTGAACACCAGGCTAGCAGGTTTGTGATCATCGGGGAGGGGGGAGGGGGTGGGTGGGAGGGGTGGGGGGTGGTCACATGTCTCTGCTTCCATCTTGCCGTAGGAACACTAGAATTACAGGAGTGCTGAGGATCTGAACTCAGGTCTTCATGCTTGCATGGCAAATTCTTTACCCACTGAGCCGTCTTCTATGTGCAGTTTTTGCGTCTTTGACCTCACATTCTTGTCAACTATGAGCGTTAACAATCATTTAAATCTTTATTAGTCAGACAGGTAAAACGTTACACTTCAGTCATACTTAAAGTCACATTAATCTGATTTTGATTGACGATGACTGCATTTAATTAATGACTGGAGCTCAGACTCTAAAGCCAAACCATAAGAACTTAATCCCCAGCCTTGTTTATGCAAAGATACATTGCATTTGTTTATGTTGCAGAATGTTTAACCATGAAAAGATGTGTTGCTATTTTACCTTGCCTGCCTAAGCACCTGACTGGTCTAATAAAAAACTGAATGGCAAGGGAGGAGGTATAGATGGAACTTCCAGGCAGGGGGAGTAATTTAGTAGGAGGAGGAATTTAGGCTTGGAGAAGTAAGAAAAGAAGATGCCAGACAGACACAGGGGAAGGAGGAAAGAAAGACATACAGAATGAAAGAAAGGTAAACAGCCCTGAGGCAAAACATAGATGAATAGAAACAGGTTAAATTAAGGTAAAAGAGCTAGTGGGACAAGCCTAAGCTATGGCCAAGCATTCATAATTAATAATAAGTCTCCATGTCTTTATTTGAGAGCTGGTTGGTGGCTCAAAGAAAATTCCAACTACATTGAAGTTTTCCATGGACAAGATTACATGGAGTGGAAGCCTCCTGAAAACAATTTGACTAAGGCATGGCTTTCAGAACGACTTTGTAAGTCTTGTGTAAGTAACAACAACAACAAAAATCCCTTGGCTTGAAATGCCCTGAAATTAGACTCAAGTAGCTTAGGATGTGTGTGAGGTATATGAATCTGTTCCAAGTTTATCAAAACTGCATCCACATAGCAAAATTCAACCCACCTAAGCATGATGCATGCACCATGGGTGGGGATGGTGATGCCCGGCTCTTCTGTCTGTGTCTTGAGGGTAGAAGTGAGCCCCTAGATGAGACAAATTCGCCTTTTCGCGATATAGTATTTATCTCTATGTTACAAAATAAAGAGGAACCCATGCATTGCTACAAACCATACACACTCTCAAGGCCCTGAGGCATTTGTTACTTCCCTAAAGCAGGATGTGGTGGCTTCCTTCATCCCATTTCCTGAGGGCAGCTGCTCAGCTGAGGCTGGCCAATGGCACGCAAGGTAGCTTGTTCAGCACTGACAAATCAGCTTCCCAGAGGGCTGTGTGGGGCAGTTTGGTGATCCAGAGGAAGTGGAGGGCAATGAATCACGGTGCCGAGGGTAGAAAATAAAGTAACAACCGTGATTCACATTAACCAAAAGAAAAGGTTAGGGGGTGGGGGTCAACTCCAGATTAAAACCACATAAACGCACTCACAGAGCAGCAAATGCCACAGTGAGCATGCCAGTGTAACTTCTGCTTTTATGAAGTGCAAAGCAGCAGCAGAAAAGCAGCTTTCCAAAGCAAAGCCTCATACATCTAATGATGGCAACAGTGAACTCATGTCGTCTCAAATGCAGCTACACCCAAGAACTGAATTCTTCTTAGTAACCCTAGTATTTGTTAGAAGAAAAAGTGACCCAAGTAATGTAATATCTTTGGCTAATCTTCAATATTCCTTATAGGCCTTCTCCAATTTCTTTGGAATACCATCAAACTTTTTAAACTTTAACTGTTTGCTTAAATTACTTTACCTTTACAAATAAGGGTTTTTGCCTCGTTAAGTCTTTTCTCTACCATAATTTAATTTCTCAAAAATAAATTACCTAATAATCTCCAATAAGAGGATAAAATTAAACTCATTCAAATCAAATCAACAGGCAAGTGAAACAAACAAACAAAGTGAACCAGAAGCGAGCCTCAAAGTCATTGGAATCCATCACTTGGGAACCTTCTGGAAATGAACGCATAAAGCCATGCAGCTCAGACTTGATGTATGAGCCTACTAATGCCATGTAGAAATAAACTGTGTCTTTTTGTGGGTAGAAAAATAAGACATAACCAATTTCATAAAACATACTACTGAGTTAATGTTTGGAGAGGATTTGGTTTATTCTGGCCCTACAGATGGCCAAGCAGACTTTAAAATCAGGGATTGAGTAATTGTAACAGTGTGGGTGGGAAGGGGTAGCAGTCGGGTGGAATGTTATATGACTGCAGCAGGTGTTGTGAACAGTCATTGTAATCATTAGCAATGTTAGGAAACAAATGTGTCACTCTTGGAGAACTGTGAGACAGCCTCAGGCTGGTGGAGGCACGGAGGAAGGGAGAGAAAGAGGATGGAGCAGGTGTACAACATGATTACCCATTCACACACCACTCACATTCCTAAAGGCTCAACAGAGCAGAGCTCACAGCAGATAGCCTGGGAATAGCTTCAGAGTGACTGACTTTTGTGCAAATTTCTTCCCCAAGGTTGGGAGTCTGCTGGGCTAATCAATTCTTAGAAATTGCTGCTTTACATTCTACTTGTGACTTCTCAAGCACACATTTACACTCCACTTGCCGAGAAACATTACAGAACAATATGAGAAACAACATCTGGGGCTAAAATATTTGCTTTCTGTGTTCAGTTTTTAATAATTCCATATTTTATTCTGACCTACATAGCACATTTGATCACTTAGTAAGACACAACGATATTATTGATCATTTCACATGAAACACTAGGGATCATTTTATCAACGTGTCTAGCTTTCTATGATTTATCTATGTTTCCAAATACCAAGCTCCCTTAAAACATGTTAAAACTGCACCCTAGACAATAAAGATAATATTTTTCTGGTTAAATTTGTCAATATTTTTGGTTACAGAATTATGATATAATAGCTTATTGTAGGTGAATTTAAATCTTTTTTATAGTGAAAAATATAGCAACATTTTTATCACAGAAGCAAAACAAAGTCATAGAAAACATAGAAGAGCGAATTTTAAAATCTCAGCCCTGTTGGTTAATACTCTTCTGGAGTGTGTGATTCTAGAATCTGTATGCACTCACCAACCTCTCCCCCTTCACTGCATATTACTTCATCTTGCAGCTTATTATAACCAAAACTACACAGTGTACTTAATTATCATCATGCATTTCTCCTGCCACAGTGGAAGGCTCTTGGGGAAATGTGTCTTAGGACTTCTGTTCATGATTAACTCCTCTTAGCCTCATGCAGCATTCTGGGCTCCCTAGGATTTCATGAATGAAAAGTCAGCTTTCACTGAGCATTCGGAAAACTGAAATAGATTGTACAAGGTCTTTTTTTTTTCTGCCTCATTGGGGAAAAAAAGCCATCTGATATTGGCTAATTCTTCTGTTGGTTGCTGTTTTAATTCAATCAGCTAGTTACCAGGCATGGATTTGACTCATTTTATTCTATGAGAAATAATAGGAAGGAATGGGTTTGGTGGTGAGTGAAAGAGAGGACAGATGGGCAAATGGGGTGATTGCAGAGGCCACTGTGGAGGGGAACGTGCTGAGAAGCCTGCCGTGGAGCACACATGTCACTGCTCATGCTCAGTCCCTTCATGGTCTGATACCCCACTGTCAGGTGAACTTTGTATGGCAAACAATTCTCCATCATACTTAAAGGGAAAGGATAGAGGAACCTGAACAACATCTGTAGGAGCTGGCGGGAGGAAGCCAGGAAGAAGCCCCTCCACGTCTTTCTAATCACCAGCAGTTACGGAGGCTTTTCTCCATTTAAAAAGATCCACTGAGCTCCTGCCCAACGATCACTGTCTCTGGCCAACAACTTACAGTCCACTCTTGACCTTCCTTTAGATGCTTGTGGTGAAGATGTCCATTTTATGAAATTATTCCTGAGTGTGCCATTATGACAGGCAAATGATATGTGCTAGAATAGTGTTTACTTTTTTATGTGGAAGTAATTTTGAATTTGCAAAACAAAACAAAACCAACCTGTAATGCTCAGTAACTATTGCCATTTGATAAAAAGAAAGCAATGAAACACAAAATAAACCAGATATACAAACTCATGTTAAACCAAGTAGGGAATGCAAATGACAGATCAGCACGTGGAGAGATGCTTGGCACCATGAACCATCAGGGAAGCGCTCACACCACCACTCACCATGGCAGAGCTCCCCAAGGGATAAGATAGGAGATCTGTGCTATGAGCTGGGGGGGGGGGGGGGGGGGGGGGACAGAGGACAAGGGTGATGCTCAAATGCTACTGGGGGGTGGGGAATACAAATGACTGCATCCTCCTTGGAAAAACAATTTAGCCATTTCATGAAGAAATAAGTACATACTTATATCACCCGGAAATCCCACTTAAAATGAAACAAAATGAATGTCCATAAAAATCTTGCATGAGGATGTTTATAACAGCCTGTGCATTCTAATAAAACCAAAAAAAAAATCAATCATAATCTCTACCAATACAGGATACATACATAAAATATAAGACATTTATACAATGAAATCTAGTTAAGATATAAAAGGGAATGAACTGGTGACCTGTGGGTTACTTTAATAACTTTATATTTGAGAGAAAGTAGTTTAGCACAAAAGTCCATCTGCTATATCAGTCCATTTTATGAAATATCTAGTAAGTTGGATAAAGAACCAAAACACTCATATGTATATACTTAAAATTTATGGCATATACACTATACTTAAAAGCATTTTTTAATCTTAGGATCTTAGGCAGAGAGCAGTAGCATATGTCTTTAATCCCAGCACTTGCAGGATGGAGGCAGATGGATTTCTATGATGCTAGTCTAGTCTACATAGTGAGACCCAGTCTTTAAAAAATGGAGTTTCAGGGCTGGAGGGATAGCTCAGCTGTTAAAGAGCTAGGCTCACAACCAAAAATATAAAAAAAATGGCGTTTCCTTCAAACATGTTTTTCTGCTGAAAATTAAGTTGTGGAGTTTCATTTATGCTCCTTTAAAAAGTGGTTACATAATGATCAAAGACACTTAGTTTCTGTTGTGCCATATCCCCCTTTCCTCAGAATCTCTTGAATGTGCTCTAGCAGATGCTAACAGCAGCTGTGGGAGTCACTTTTTTTCATTGCTGTAATCAAATGCTCCACAGACACAACCCAAGGAAGGAAGGATTTATTTGGACCATGATTTCAGAGGGGTCTGTCCATAAGTGCTTAGCCCCATGTACTCGGGCAGGAAGCCATGGCATCAGGTGTGTGCAGAAGAAGATGCTCTTCACATGTTGGCAAATAGGAAGAAGAGAAAGAAGGACAGAGGAAGAGGCAGGGCAAGTTATAGCCCCCAAGGACATACCTCCCGTTAGCTACTTATGGAAATTAGGCCCTATGTCTGCCTTTCACCACCTCCATAATGAATCATATCATGTACCTTTCAAATGGTTAACCCATTGATAAGGTCAGATCCTTCACCAACTAACTGTCTCTAGTAATGTCCTCACAGACACACACAAAGGAATGCTTTATTCAGGTGCTCTTAGGTGTTTCCTAATCCAGTCAAGATGCCCTAACCATCAGGGCATCACTTATGCAAATGTCCCATTTAGTGCCAACCATTCCCATTTTGGGTCCCTGTGACTTTTACTGAAAACTTACTCGGGACAGAAGTATTCCTAAATCACTCATGGGTAGGTGAGAAGTACCAAAAGAGTCATTAGCCCGTGGAACATTCCTCTTCAACAGAGGACAGGAGTGTGGATACACATCCCAGCTCCCTCTCCTCTTGGGTGAGGTCAACAACAGCTCCCACATGGCCCCAAAGGACTAAGTCCAAGTGTCCATAGTACGAAGCTGCTCGTTTACACAATAACTATCTCTCAGTTTACCAAGTAGGGTTATGTCTTCATAATCCCACCGTGAATTAAAAATATTGTACTGCATACTCCTAGCCCACGAACACCCTAGCTTAGCACGCGGTCTGCTGTGTAAGACGGGTGGCTCTATCTTGTAATCACGTGGCTGGTCACAAGCTATGGCTCACAGCTGTTCCCTAGGAGCCTGAACATTGCCAGTCAGCCCTGCACACTGCTAGCCAAGGAAAGGTTCAAAACTCAAATTTCGCCGGGCGGTGGTGGCACATACCTTTAATCCCAGCACTCGGGAGGCAGAGCCAGGTGGATCTCTGTGAGTTCGAGGCCAGCCTGGTCTACCAAGTGAGTCCCAGGAAAGGTGCAAAGCTACACAGAGAAACCCTGTCTCGAAAAACCAAAAAAAAAACAAAAAAACAAAACAAAACAAAACAAAACAACAACAACAAAAAAAAACCCTCAAATTTCAATGGGTGGTTTCTACTAAATGTATCTCGCTTTCCCACCATCACAACTCAGGGATTGCCAACTACTTTTCTCTCTGTTCCATTTATTTTCCTGTCCTCTCACTCCCGCCATCCTTCCTAGAGTCACCCACCCAAATGAGGACTGGCATCTTGATCCCAAAGTCTGATTTGGGGGGGTCCCAAATCAGACAGTCGAGAGGTGTATCTTAGGGTTTCTATTGCTGTGATGAAACCAAAAAGCAAGTTGGGGAGGAAAGGGTTTATTTGGCTTACACTTCCATATCACTGTTCATAATAGAAGGAAGTCAGGACAGGAACTCAAACAGGGAAGGAACCTGGAGGTAGGAGCTGATGCAGAGGCCATGGAGGAATGCTGCTTACTGGCTTGTTTGCCATGGCTTGCTCAGCCTGCTTTCTTATAGAACCCACGGCCACCAGCCCATGAGTGGCACCACCCACAATGGGCTGGGCCCTCCCCCCTCAATCACTAGTTAAGAAAATGCCCTACAGACTGGCCCACAGTTCCATCTTATGGAGGCATTTTCTCAATCAAGGCTTCTTCCTCTCAGATGACTATAGTTTGTGTCTAGCTGACATAAATCTAGCTAGCACAAGGTGACACTTACTAATCAATGTACACATTTGTTTTCTTTTCCTTGGGTTATACTGCAGAAACATGCCACCAAGTATACAGACATTTAAAAAATATTTATTTTTGTTATTTTTAACTGTGTGTGTACATTTGTGTCTGTGTGTTGTGGTGGTATTGTGTTCCCCAAAATATTGTGTACCCTAATACATTTATCTGGGGTCAGAGAACAGACAGCCACTATATACAGAGGCTAGAAAATGGTGGCACTCATGCCTTTAATCCTAGCATTCCAGAGACAGAAATCCCTCTGGATCTCTGTGAGTTCAAGGGCACATTGGAAACAGCCAGGCATGGTGACACACGCCTTTAATCCCAGAAAGCAAGCCTTTAATTCCAGGGAGTGATGGTAGAAAGCAGAAAGGTATATAAGGCGTGAGGACCAGAAACTAGAAGCATTTGGCTGGTTAAGCTTTCAGGCTTTCGAGCAGCAGTTCAGCTGAGAGCCATTCTGGATGAGGACTCAGAGGCCTCCAGTCTGAGGAAACAAGACCAGCTGAGGATCCGGCGAGGTGAGGTAGCTGTGGCTTGTTCTGGTTCTCTGATCTTCCAGTTTACCCCAATAACTGGCCCCAGGTTCATTCTTATTAATAAGAACTTTTTTTTTAAAGATTTATTTATTTATTATGTATACAGGAGAGGGTGCCAGATCTCATTACAGATGGTTGTGAGCCACCATGTGGGTGCTGGGAATTGAACTCAGGTCCTCTGGAAGAGCAGTTGGTGCTCTTAACCTCTGAGCCATCTCTCCAGCCCCATTAATAAGAACTTTTAAGGTTCCTGTTACTTTTTGTGGGTTTGTGCATGTGAGTGTGGGTGCCTTGGAGGCCAGAAGTGGGTGATGGATCTCTGGAGCTGGAATTACAGACAGCTGTGAACCCCTACCCCTATAACAATCCTGGGAACCTAATGAGTCCTCTGCAGTAATGCTCTTAACTGCCTTGCTACCCCTCCATCCCCCAGGACACAGACACTCTGATAGTGTTAATGGGGAATATAATTTCACTAATACCTTAACTGAATGCTCAATCAGGACAAATAAAGAGATGTCACTGTGATACCAGCATCAGGTTCTTGTGTTTGTTTACTTGCTTGCCTGTCTGGCCTGCTTGGACAAAGCATAGATACAGTATATATAACGTTGAGTTGGAAAGATACTCCATCATGCAAAGCTTAGATTTCTTCCGCAGACCTTCTATACACAGCCAGGAACTCAACAGTCATGCCAGCCCTAGCATATGCTTTATGACTTAGAACTCAGAAAAGGCATAAAACAGCGAGTCTTTTCCATGCTAGCTTGGAAAAAGTCCTGTAAATTTATAACCAGTGTGAAAGCTCTGCCTCTTCTCCTTCCAGCTAAACTGTATCCTTGCCAGCTGAGAGAGCCACGGTATCCGGAGAAGCAAAGAAATGGCATCTTTCACAGCGTTCAAAGGCTTCGTCTGAAAGATGGGAAAACACACGCATCTATAAGACTGGAAATTTCTCCAGGGCCCTGACCGCTCTTATCGCCTGACAAGCAAGAGCCACTGGTACCTGTGGATTCCACATCAAACCATTTTATGCGGTTGCTGGGCTACAGCGACAGGTTGCCATTGTGAGTGGAGCATGCTGCATATTCTGAGGGCATCGTGAGTCCAAGATGAACAAAACCATCACACAAAATAAGGCAAAAAGTCCCAGTCAATGTCAGAGGTACTGAAGAGGTTTCTGGAACATAAATGTATACAGCATCCCACTAATAGCAATTAGCAGATCACTAAGGATAACCGCAGGAACTACTAAAATTGGCAATGGTAAAGTAAGGGCTTTCAAATGACACACTCTGGCTGCCCAATCTGGCAGAAGGCAGAGGCAGGAGGGTAGCCTGCCCTGTTAGTCTTAAGGTCAATATTAGAAACTCTTTTGACTCAGGTTTGGGCACGTGACATGCTTTTCAGCCAATTGAATGACAGGGAAGTGTCAAGCGTAGGTCGGAAGCGGTCCCTGTGTTTCTACTTGTACTCTCCCTGGACCATGACAGGGGACCATGATAGGAGACAGGCTTCCTCTGGCGGCTCCTGCTCCCATTCTGCTCTTAGGGTGTGACTAGAAGCTGCCAGTCTGAACAGCTTTCAGCAAGGAGCCCAGCTGAGCCAGAGCTTAGAAAGCAGTCTGCCAGGTAAGCTCAGCCCACATCAGCCAACCCCCAGATGTGTTGAGTGATACAACCAGGTTCTGCCTAGCTCCGTCCAGCCTCACTCTGCCCAACTACAGCCAATCTATTCCGTGAGCTACACAGATGTGTAAAATCTATTTTCTTGCTGAGTTTGGGGATGTAAGTACATGTAAGTGCTGACCCAGGAGGCAATAGGGCCATATAAGAAGCCAAATAAATTGGGTGTGGTAGGCTTTCCTTTGCTTCTTATCTGGAAAAATGGGAAGTAACAATGCACAGGATATAATTATGTTCACAAATGCTTTAAGTCCCCCCCCCCCAAAAAAGAAGTTCTTTTTCCTAAGAAAAGTCTAACTTCTGTGCCCCATAATGGAACAATGACAAAATATATGTTATGTAATCTGCCACAGATCCCCAGTGGAACTGAACCCCACATACCCTGTGCTGGATAGTTTTTTTTTTTTGTCAACTTGACACAAGCCATAGTTATTTGAGCGAAGGGAACCTCAATTCAGAAAAGCCTCTGGAAGATCAGGTTGTAGGCAAGCTTGTCAGACATTTTCTTAATTGGTGACTAGTAAGCCTGTTATAGACAGGGACATCCTGGGCAAGTGGTCCTGGGATGTACTAAGAAGCAGGCTGAGCAAGCAAGCCAGAAAGCAGCTCTTCTCCACGGCCTCTGCTCTGGTTCTCATCTCCAGGTCCTTGTCCTGCTTGTGTTCCTGTCCTGACTTCCTTTAGTGATAGATTTACCTGCAAGTGTAAGATGGAAGAAACCCTCTCCTCCCTACACTGCTTTTGCTCATGGTCTTTTATCTCCATGGTGTTTAACAATAGAAACAAACTAAGCCACATCCTTGTGGTACTACATGGCTCTTTTCCTTCCCTTTCTCACTTCCCACTTCCTGTGTGTGATGGACAATCCAGTCAGTCACCTCAGAACACCTGGGAAGAGAGAGCCTCAACTGAGAAACTGCCTCCCTCAGACTGGCCTGGGGTGCGTCTGTGGGACTTTTTTTTTTCTTTGTAGAAATTTATTTTTATTTCATGTGTGTCTTAGTTAGCGTTTCTATTACCATGAGAGACACCATGACTCTGGCAACTCTTGTAAAGGAAAACATTTAGTTAGTGTGGGGTAGGCTTGTTTCCGGTTCCAGAGGTTCAGTCCATTATCACGACAGGGAGCATGGCGGCAGTCAGGCAGATGTGGTACTGGAGGAGTAGCTGAGAGTCTTAGATCTTGCAGGCAACAGGAAGTCTACTGAGACACTGGGCAGTATCCTGAACATAGGAAACCTCAAAGCCTGCCCCCACAGTGACATACTTCTTCCAACAAAGCTATACCCACTCCAACAAAGCCATACTTCCTAATAGTACATGTATGAGCGCTTTGCCTACATGTATGCTTGTGAAGCATTTGCATGCCTGGTACTCATGGAAGCCAGAAGAAGGTGTTGGCCTCCCGGGACTGGAGTTACAGATGGTGGTAAGCAGCCACATGGGTGCTGGGAATTGATCTTGTTCTTCTGAAAAAGCAATCAGTGTGCTTAAGCTCTGAGCCATCTCTTCAGCCCTGGGATATATTTTTTTTTTGATCGGTAATTGATATCGGAGGGCCTACCCCCACTATGGGGGGGGGGTTTGCCATTCTAGGCAGGTGGGCCTGGGCTGTATAAGAAAGGTAGCTGAACATGTGCCTGGGACCAAGCCAGTAAGTGTGGTTCTGCTTCAAGCTCCTGCCTTGGCGTCCCTTAATGATAGACTAACCTGTAAGAAAATAAGCCCTTTCCATCCCGAGTTGGTTGGGGGCCAGTGTTCTATCTCAGCAACAGACACCAAATTAGTGCCCTGTCCTTCTTCTGGTATCACTACTCCTACACATGCTTTCATTCCAAAATGTTTTAACTAATTATTTTATGTGGGTGGTGTACACATGCCAGGGTGCACACAGGGAGGTCAGAGGACAACCTACAGGGGTCAGTTCTCTCCTTCTACCATCTGGGCCCCAGGGACCAAACTCAGGTTGCTCAGGTATCCAGGTATGTGTCTTCGACCACTGAGCCATCTCACTGGCGCTACATTCCAATTCTTGACATAAAATAAGATGTGATGTCACTTTTAGAAATGATGACCAATACTTATTGAACACCAGACTGTGCCAGATGCCACGACTCACTTTCAACCCTGAAATGGATGCAAGAATAGCACCTACCAACCTCAAGTGGGGTAAGGAGATACAACCTGCTTGAGAGGACCTGACTCACGGCAACCTTTCCAACAATAATATTTATTTCAAGCAAGGCTTATATATTATTATCCTATTAAAGATTCTAAGCCACCATAGAAAAGAATGGGGACAGGGTTGGGACAGGGGAAGAAAAAGGATGCAGAGAAAAGAAATGAATTGTCACTAAATCTCTTAAGACTTTTCAGCCAGCTGATGGCAGCACACGCCTTCATCTGCAGTGAACTGAGAGCAAGAAGCACGGATTTATGAGATTCAGCTGCACTGAGGAAAGAGGGGTGTCCACGGGGCAGGCTGCACTCCTATGTGTACAGAGCTGTGGCTTGGGGAGTTCCCCCCAGAGACAGTGTCCAGAGTGAGGAACTGTTTCAAATGGCCCAAGAGTGGCCCAGGGACTTTCCTCTGATGGGCAGTTTAGCACTGAACAGCACCAGAGCACTGTCTGAGGTATGCAAAATATAGCACTTAAACTGTGGGAGGGGCCTCCAGGCCTCCGCCAGGGGAGGAATGCCAAGTTAGCATTAAAAATTACACATCCTAATTGCGCAGGTAGAGTAGGGGACCAACTCCAAATAGTACGTCTGAGCCTGACCCAGGCTTTGCAGTCCCCATGGTCTGAGGCACTGGGGTCCTTGACATGGCCATGGTCATGTCAACAATATATATTCACTCAGGATTTTATCTGCTTCCCACATAGTTGCATAATTTTGCAATTCTGTTTTCCTTTACAGTGAAATAAAATGCCGTATGTACACGGACCACTTCTGTTGATGCATATCTAGGCTGATTCAATTGCCTTGTAATTGTGAATAGAGCAGCAATAAACATATCCCAATTCCTCTTTGGTAAGATAGAGTCTTCTGAGTACATGTTCAAGAGATCATGAGGATAGAGATGGCTCATGTGGTAGTTCTATTTTTAGTTTTCTGAGAAACCTCCTCACTGATTCCCACAGTGGCTGCACCACGAAACACTATTACAACAGTGGGTATGGGCTCCTATTTCCCCACATTCTCCCCAGCATTGATTATCATTTTTTTCTTGGCGACATTTTGATAGGAGTGAGATGGAATATTAACATACTTTTAATCGCATCTCACTGATGGCTAAAGATGTTGAACACTTTAAAAACATTTAGTGTTCAGTCGTGTTTCTTCTTTTGAGAACTGTCTGTTCCATTTATTTGTGGGCAGCTGTAAATATTTTTGAAGTTTAAATTCTGCAGTTCTTTTTTTTTATAGATTTATTTTTATATTAAGTGTATTTGTGTGTGTGCCCTTGGAGTCCAGAAGAAGGCAGTGCCACTACTGGAGCTGGAGCTATAGGCCATTGTGAGCCACCCAATGTGGGTGCTGAGACCCTACCTCAAGTTCTCTGCAAGTGCAGTATGGGTTCTTAACCTCTGCATCACCTCCCCAGGCCCTGTTGGTGCAGTTCTGTATGTAGACACTGGTTCCATCTGATGTATGCAGGGCTCTGTTGTCCACTCTTCAGGCTGCCTGTGAACTCTGCAGATGGTTTCCTTTGCTGCAGAGAGGCGTTCTGATTTCATGGAATCCCACTGGCCAACTCTTAAGGTTATTTCCTGTGCTTCTGAGAGGTTCTATTCAGAAATGTTTGGCTTATGTTTTGAAATGTTTGGCCTGTATTTTCAAGTGCTTGCCCCATATTTTCCTCTTATAGTCTTGATGTTTTGGGGGCCTTAAACTAAGGTCTTTGGTCCATTTTGACTTGATTTTTGGTAGGATGAGAGACATGGATCCAATTTTACCAGTACTGTTTGCTAAACAGGTTTTTTTTCCATGAGTGTGTTTTTGACACATTGGTTATATATATATATATATATATATATATATATATATATATATAAAAAAAAAAAAAAAAAAAAATATATATATATATATGGGTTATCTATTGTGCTCCACTGGTTACATGTCTGTTTTTGTCCCAGTACCACTCTGTCTTGGTTACTAGGGTTTGTAGGATAGTTCTGATAAAATGGCAGTGCTCTTTCTGCTTAGGGTTGCACTGGAGAATCTATGTCCTTTTGTGTTTCCACATGAATTTCAGGATATTTGCTTCTTATTCTATGAAGAATGTCATTGAAATTTTGATGGAGACTATTGGATCTAGAGATTTATTTGGTAATATAGCCACTTCCAATGCAATAATTCTGCCAATCCAGGACTATGGAAGGTTTACTACGACCCAGTATCTTCTGTAATATCTTTTCTCAGTGTCTAAAGAGTTCATTGTAGAGGTCTTTCACCTCCTTGATTAGGTTTATTCCTGGTTATTTATTTTTTGAAGCCATTGTGAATGGTCTGATTTCCTAATTTCTTCCTCAGCAAGTCCATTATTGGTATAAATTCTACTGATTTTTATATGCTGCTTTTTTATCTTGTAACATGACTGTAAGTGTTTATCAGGTCTGAAAGTTTTCTGACAGAGTCTTTAGGGTCCTTTATGTATAGACTCATGCCATCTGCAAAGAGGGGTACTTTGACTTCATTTCCTGGTTTATCCTCTTTATATGTTTCTCTTGTCTATCTGTTCTAGCTGAGACCACCAGTCCTGTATTGAATAAGAGTGGAGGCCACTCTTGTCTTGTTCCAGTTTTAGAGGAAACACTCTCAGTTTTTTTCACTTAGTATAATGTTGGCTGTAGCTTTGTTATATGTAGCTTTAATTAAGATAATATGCTTTGTCTATTCCTAATTTCTCCAGAATTCTGATCACAAAGGAAGATTGAACTTTCTCAAGTACCTTGGTCTGCATGTATTAAAGTGATCATGTAATTTCTGTCCTTAAGTTTATCTTTATATACGTAAATAAATTTATTAATGTATATATAGCAAAACAATCATTCATCCTTGGGATAAATCAACTTGGTCATGATATATGATTTTTGTGATGTGTTCTTTAACTTGATTTATGTATATTTTGTTGAGCATTTTTGCTTCTATGTTCATCAGGGATTATAATTCTCTCCTATATTCATCATTAGTCTGTGTTTTTATCTGACTTTAGCTCCACAGAATGAGGCTGGTGGTGTCACTCTCTTTATATTTTGTGGGACAACGTGACAAGTGTTGCTGCTAGACTTCTTGAGAAGATGGTAGACCACATACCTTAACCAGCTCAGCAGTGAATCTGTCTGGCCCTGTGCTTTTCTCTGTGGGGAGTCTTCTAATTACTACCTCAATCTCATTGCTTACTATGATTCTATTTAAATTGTTTATATCTCCTGGCTTTAATTTTGTAGGTAAAATGTATTTAGAAATGTCTCCATTTCTTTTAGGTTCTTCAGGCTCTGGGGAATATAAGTTTTTGAAGTATTCCCTAGTGATCCTCTGGATTTCATTATAATCTTGTTATGACAATTTCCTTTTCATTTCTAATTTTAGTAATCCATACCTTCCCTTTCTTTTTTGGTTAGTTTAGCTATGGGTTCATCAATTTTAAATCATTAATCTTTTCAAATAACCAACTCTTTAATTATCTACATTCTTTCAGTTTCTATCTCATTAATTTCTGCTCTAATCCTTATCATTTCTTCCCATCTAATGCACTTGGGTTTTATTTTCTGTGTTTTGAGAACCCTGAGGTGCATAATTAAGTTACTTATCAAGATCTGATGTTTTAATGTGAGCACTTATAGCTGTAAGTCCTCCTGGGTAAAGCCACTAGGAACCCTAGATGGGCTCCAACAGAATGTTTTCTGTAGATACCTGTTAAGTCCAGGTGGTCTATGGTATAATTTAACTTTGAAATTTCTTTGCTGATTTTTAGTGGGGAAGCCCCATGTAGATATGAGAGACGGGTATTAAAGTCCCTTGCTCTTATTGTATCATGACTTTCTAAGCTTTGTAGCATCTGCTTTGTGAAACTGGGCGGCCCATGACTCAGTGCATAAATATTTACAATAGTTACATCTTCTTGATGAATCGTTGCCTTTATTAGTAGGTAGTTGCCTCTTTATCTCTTTTGACTAGTGTTGGTTTCAAGTCTTCTTTATCCAATACAGAATCATTACACCACCATTTTTAGTTCCTGTTTGCATGGTAGACTGATTTCCAACCTGTGACTCCCAGTTTAGGAATGTCTTTGCATATGAGTTTCTTGGATGTAACAGATAGTTAAATCTTGTATTATTAACCAGTGGGTTAATCTGAGCTTTTTTGTGTTTTCTATTTTCTAACCACTACTGGTTAGAATACAGGTCCAGAGATGTAGAAGGTTGACTGTAATCCCACCCTTATAAGGCTGCTGTGACTACTGTGATAACAGATAGAGTGGGGATGTTAAGAGGCCAAGCATTTGTAAGCTGGAGCCTTCCTTTACTTCAGTTAGAAAAGAAGGACGCAGGAGACAGACCATTAGCACTTCCCCACAACTCTGTACTCTTAAAAAAAAAAACACAAAAAACAAAACAAAAAAAAACCTGCATAGAGCTTGAAACTGCAATGTCAAGAAGCATGCAGGACTAATGGCATTGTGACAGATGAAATTACATTCTTATATTTTACCTCCATTCCGTCTGCCAAACCCTCATTGGTCACCACTTCTCTCACCCCCATCAATATGAAGACAAAAGAACAAAGAGGGAAAACCTGTCACCGACTCTGCTCCACTGTCTGCATCCTAGTCCTGCCCTCGCAGACAGTGCCCTGGGGTCGTGTGCAGCTGTTCTAGTCTAGGACCATCTCAGCATCTCAGCATCCTTTCTTCTCAAGCCCATTAGATTTCTGTCATGTGTTGTAAACCACACAAATGGCTTCCCTTCCAGCATCCCTCTTTGGAATGCTGTTAGTTCTCTCAGTAAACTATTTACTTTTGCTGTGGTACTGCAGGTTTCGAAGATGCGCTCTCGTTCGCAACCTTGCACCCCATGCTACCTCCCTTTGCAAGGTGGCTTAGGTACTCCTCCCCGCATCGAGGGCTGAATCTTTCTTTCTTACCTCTTGAATTTGGTCCATCCTGCTGTTTGCGTTGCCTAGTAGGATGTGAGGGAGTCACACGGTTAATTTCAAGCCCAAGCCTTACAGGGCCCCACTTGCTCCATTTCTTCAAGTCATGCTTCCATGTCAAGAAGCTCAGACTAGAGGATGGAGACAGGGGAACAGAGGGCAGTCACTCCGCTGATGGGATTTCCATCTTCCTCTAACCAACTGGCAGAGGACTGCGATGCAACAATGCAGCTAAACTGGTCTAGATATACCAGCTGGATCATGCTTAAATTATCACCCCACAGAATTATGAGCTAAATTAATGACTATAAACTTAAGCTACAAACTGAACATCCCTATTAATGAAAATTTAAACTTTTTGAAGTATTTCAACTTTCATGTTAGGGATGCCTAACCAGTAAAACCAATACAAATATTTGAAAATTTAAAGAAAAAAAAAACAACTAAAGTCTGAAACACTGCTGATCCTAAACTATTGACCTTAAGCATTTTTAGAAGAGATATTCAACCCTTTGTAAGTTTGGGAGTAGGGATATTTTTTAAATTTTATGTGTATTTTTAGTGCATGTATATCCATGTACCATCTATGTACAGTGCCCATGGAAGCCAGAAGGTAACATCAGATCACCCAGACTGGAATTACAGATGGTGGTTAGCCGTCATGTGGATGTTTGGAATTGAACCCGAGTCCTCTGGAAGAACAACCAGTGCTCTTAATTGCTGAACCATCTCTCCAGAGCTTGGGGTAGGTTTTTAAGCATCAAAGCCAACTAATTAATAGATTAGCTAATGCAAAATACAATTAAGGAGTTACAGTTATCTAACATTTTTGACAAATTTTTCCATGTTTTGTAATATAAACAACTCCCATATTCTGGTTCTGCTGACACCTCCATTACTTGTGGGTTCTCACAGTTCTCAGTATAGAGATAAGTACTGGCTATTCTGGGCAGTGTCAAGGTCAACTGAAACAACATACTTGTTAATTGCACAACTCTCAGCACTCTTCTGAAGCTACAACACAACACGTACAACTGAGCAGACTACACCATTGGCTTCTGCCAAGGGCCTCATGATAGAAACGCAAACAGGAGCGTATGGAAGAGAAGCGCACATCTGAGAGAGCAGGCATGTCGGGCTTGTAGCATAAGACCCACCCTTGTGGTAGCCAACCCAGTCCCATATGAATGAGAACTCAGTCCTGCAAGGAAAGCATCAATCCATTCAGGAAACCTCTGTCCCAACAATCTAGCCTCTCTTAAAGGTCTCACTAATACCTAGCCATGCTACATTGTAGATCAAGCTCCCTGAGTTTTGATGATGACTGACAGAGGATATTAATCTTGACTACTCCTTAAAAAGGATTTGGAAATACCTAGGAAACTCACCTCTTGTGTCTATGAGGACGTTTTTCAAAGAAGTTTAATTGAGGAGGAAAGATTCACACTGAATGTAGGTGGTACCATAGCATGGGCTGGCGTCTCAGGTTGAATGAGAAGTGGGGGAGCACCAGCAATCACCTCTCTTGGCTTTCTGACTGTGTACACAATGTGACCAGCTGCCTTTGCTCCCTGGTTGCCATGGTGAACTGTATCCTCAACCATGAGCCCACATAAACCCTTCCTTTCTTAAATCACTTCATCAGGTGTTTCATCCTAATAATAGGAAAAGTAGTTAATACATGAGCCACAGCGCATCCCAGTGTCTTTCCAGTGGTAGACATTTGCTCTTCCCCATTAAAAAATGTTTTCACTATTTTAACAAGCTAATGAAACACAGGGTGTCCTGTGGCAGTTCCTGTTATTGTTTACTTTACAGCTACACTTTATTGACGATGTTTATTTATACAAGTCCCAAAGGAAGATGTTTTATCTAAGAGGAAAGACCAAGGAAGCAAGAAAGACAGCTTCAGCTTTGTTGAAGTTAATTAAAACGGAGGCGGGAATCGACATATCCCGAGCAGACAAAACCAGTTGGGCCTTAGAAGTGACCTAAGCTTTGTTTGATTTGCAAACGTCAGTTGTTTCTTGTATTTCCAGTGGGAGAAACTAAATACGGCCGCCTCACGCTCATAACCAAATATTTTCTTTGCTTTACTTCTGTGACTATAAAAACAGCCCCCCCCCCACACACACACTCTGGGGAATCTTCTTGCCTCTGTCAGCGGAGCCCCAGCATTATTTCCGAGGAACTACAAGATTCAGTTGCCTGATGTCTAAGATGTTATTGTGGAGCCAGTAAGATGGTGATGACTCACAAGGTAAAAGCACTTGCCACCAAGCTAGAGAACTTGAGTTCCTAGAACCCACATGGTAGAAAAAAAGAACTGACTCTTATAAGGTATTCTAACCCCTTACACACACACACACACACACACACACACACACACACACACACACACACACACACACTAAATGTAAAATTAAAAATGACTTTTTGTTGTTGTTGTTTACTTTTTTGTTTGTTTTGTTTGGGCGTGTTCTAGGGATTGAGCCTTGAGCCTTGTACATACTAGGCAGGCTCTCTACCACTGAGCAACACCCACAGACAAGGTCAGC
Organism: Peromyscus leucopus; assembly: GCF_004664715.2. NCBI lineage: Eukaryota > Metazoa > Chordata > Mammalia > Rodentia > Cricetidae > Peromyscus > Peromyscus leucopus. The sequence continues at coordinate 121,957,032 of NC_051066.1, read as the reverse complement.
CTTGAATTCATGCTCCATCTGCCTTGGTCTTCTAAATGCTAGGGTTATAGGCATTCACTAGCATGCCTGGTCTCAGGTGATTCTGAACAGCCTCAAAAGACAAGTTTCTGCTGCCAGGAGAAGCCACAGAACCAGCAGCTAGAATGCTTACCCTGTCGCTATCACTGCCACGAGAAGCCACATTACTATCCTTTGGTGTGGCTTTCATGTGCACTCTGCCCTTCTCTACTAGGTCCAGAGCTATAGTAGAAGAAAAGAGAAAGGCATCTAGGTTGTTTTCAGGTTCTGGCTATTATGAACAGTGCTGCTATGAACATAGTTGAGCATGTATCTTTGTGGTATGACTGAGCATATGCCCAAGAGTGGTATAGCTGGGTCTTGAGGTAGATCGATTCCCAATTTTCTGAGAAACTGCCATACTGATTTCCACAGTGGTTGTACAAGTTTGCATTCCCACCAACAGTAGAGGATCAACTGAAGAATGGATTAAGAAAATGTGATACATATACACAATGGAGTACTACACAGCAGAGAAAAACAATGACAGCATGAAATTTGCACGCAAATGAATGGAACTAGAAAATATCATCCTGAGTGAGATAACCCAAACCCAGAAGGACAAACATGGTATGTTCTCACTCATAAGTGGATACCAGATATAAAGCAAAGAACAATCAGACTGCAACCCACAGAACCAGAGAGGATATATAGCAGGATATATATATATATAGATAGATATATAGCAGGATATATATAGAGGATATATATAGGATGACTGTGGCTTATAATAAATTTTGGTTTTACTGGGCAAGCCTCAATGAAATGTTTCACTATTAGGATAAGAATTTTTACTGTATCAAGTTGATAATAGAAATAAATAAATACATACATACATACATACATACATACATACATACATAAAAATGGAAAAAAAGAAAAGAGATAACACATCTGAGACAAACCCACCCTTGACTTTCACCAGGTCAGACATGGATAAAAACATCGATCAATGTGTCATACAACAGTTCTTCTGCATGAAAGACAAAACTCATATTGCATAACATGAACAGATACCAGAAAATCTAGCGCATGGAGAACTCTATGTTTAGGCCAGAATAGGGGGCATCTAACTAGGGTCCACAGTAAGGAGCAGCAAGCTGAAAAAATAGAAAACCTTAGGTCAATCCAAGCTACTCATTAGCTAGCTGTGTGGTCTTGGGTGCATCACTTAATGTCATGTGATCTTGGCTTCCTTCGTTGTACATGAATGTTATGAATAACTACCTTAAATGGTGTGGCTAGGAGTTGAAATGAATAGCCCCAAATGGCTGTGCTTGCTTTGCTCACAGTCTGCCCCAAGGGCAGGGCTCAGCAAGGATGGGTCATCAAGAACAGCTTGTCTCCATCTTACTAGACATCAGTGGAAGAGACCTGAAGGCTGGGTCAGCCTTCTAGAGCTTCACTCATACGTCGGTAGCCTTGGAACTGGGATCTGTTTTCCCTACAGCATGATGGCTGCCTCTCAAGACATAGGTCCCAAGATAATTAGTAAGCCAAGCAAAAGCCATGTCTCCCTTGCTTTAAAGTTGCTTGGTGTCCATTCTTCCTTGGTTGTGTGTCAATTCAATCACTAAGTCCTGCCCAGAAGGAGGAGTAGCAAGACTCTGGAAGAGCAGTAATGCCATTGTGACCATTTGTTGGACTATGTTACAATGATCTCAACTGATTCTCTTCTATGCTTATTTCCTGAAAGATAGAAGGTAGAAGTTTACAATTTCTATGAAAAAAGAAAAAAGAAAGAAACATTGGGGCAGGGAGAAGGAAAAGTGACATAGTTTCTGTTGGGAAGACCCTGGACTAACTTTATGTTCTTTATGCTCTGGATGGTACTGTCAATACCAATAGCAAGCCCTGCCCCATTCAGCTCTTGTGAAAATTAAATCAGTTAACTTACCATTAAAGCTGTGCCTGGAGTATGGTCAATGCTCCCTACAATGTACATGGATTAATGTTACATTCTTGGGGTTCCTAAAATGTCCTGATTCTGGGGTGGCTCTGCTCCTGCTACATCATGGATGGAATCCCCCTGCAAAGTTTCCACAGCGATTTTCCAAAGCTGGCCCAGAATATCTCCCCAACCTCAATGCCAGGCCTGGAAATGAACCAACTCCCGGGACTGCTGAGCACTGGGCTTCATCATCTCATTTTTACATACCCCGTCAGGCCAGCATCTCTCTCTCTCTCCTCTCACTTCAGTTCAGGCCTGGCTGCTGTAGAATCCTGAAAGCTCACACATTTGATCTTGCCTGGTGGAAACTCAGAAGTCTCTATCTCAGGTCTCCATCTGCAACACACAGAATTCCCTGTTTAGGATTTGAAAATAGTTAAACGCACCGCCAGTAACCACACGGGTGACGTGTTCCCTGCCTGCTCTGGAGGGACATTAATAGACGGGAGTATAGGGATGATTTCCTGCCCATGCTGACCCCAGGCCCACCTCTGGACCAGGAAATGGGGAGAGCATCTCCTGATCCAGAAATGCCCTCCAAATTCCCAGCTGCTGCTCAGAATGCAAAGACTTCAAATAGTCTTCCTCCAACAAAGGACGGATCAACAGCCACCCTGTTGTCACTATTATGTGACATGTTTTCTTCCTTACTCTTTGCAGTACATCACCAGCTCCTGCTAAAGGGGCTTTGATCTTCCACTTGGGGATTCTGGGGTGGATTCCCACCCAACCATTGCCAACTGTCCCTGTCAATACCCTACCATTTCAAAATCGCCTTAGTTCACACATACAGCCGTCACATTCATGAAGGAAAGCACAACACAGAGATCACAGCTGAGAGGACTTTCACTGTTGCTACCAATACCCGTATTCCTGGCACAGGTAGTCAGTTCTCACTCAGATTCTTTCTCGATTGTTCTATGCAGTCCAATGTTAACTGGTAAACACCCAAATAGTACTTTTCTAAATAAATGCTAATCATGTGCCCATTCCCCTTGCTCATCACCGTCTTAGGACGACTCACCAAGGTTGGTTCATTCCTATGCCTTTACACTTTCATACTCTTTCACTGTCCCATTTCTCCAACAGGCCCTCTATCTGACCTCATACTGGCTCTTTACTTCAATGTAGGTATCACATCCATCCATCCTTCATACCTACACAGGGACACCCGTGCAGTCCTGCCTTCAAAGCCCTTCATACCATTCTGCATACAGTGGAGGCTGAGAATCCATCACCTTGTGATTAATGAACTCCATACTCACCTGATTTCCACCCACAGTAGTACATGTATCTTCCATCATGATCTCTACCAATGTCCACATGTATAAGACAGAAACAAATACTTCATGAAATACCACCAGTCACACACTTTCTCATACCTCCTTCACTTTTATTTAAAACCATGCTATGCTCATGCTCATCTTCACCCATGTGCCACACTTAATAAGAGTGCTTCAAACGACCCAGAATATGATCGTGTGTGTGACGCACATGTGAGTATACAGGTGTGTTTACCTTTAAGTGCATTTGTGGAGGCCAGAGATTGACCTTGGGTATCCTCCTCTATGGCTCTCTACCTTTTCGTTGAAACAGATCTTTTCACTGGACCTAGAGCCTGTCAATTAGACTGGCTAGTCAACGAGCCCTGGGGACACGCCTGTCTCCTCCCTGCAGCACTGGGGTTACAAGGGTATGTACCACTATACCAAGACATCTTCTCAGTCTCCAGAATATACTTCAATAAATTATTAAAGATTACCCTGGAAATCAAAACTTACTTCAGGGGCTGGAATAGAGTGGTCAAGAGTACCTGCAGGGGGCCTGAGCTCAGATCCCAGCACCTTATCAGGCAGCTCACAACTGTCTATAACTCCATCAGATCTAACACCCTCTTCTGGACTCCTTGGGTACTGCACTCAAATGGCTCCCCTGTAGATCCTCACACCTAGAGCTCATCACTTTCCTTAGTGATGCCGCCACCTCCCTGGGTGCTGTTCAGGGCCCGTGTCATCGGTTGTCTGAGGACCACCAAATGGATCATGAGACAGGTCTTTGCATCAGGCCCTTTTGTCCCAGTTTTAGAATTCTGGCACACGTTTGTCATTTGGATTTAATAAAATGGCACTCTAGGGGAGGTGACGGAAGGAGCACATGGCTCTCAGAGGAGGAGGCTGGCTGTCACTGGGGTGTCTAATAGTTCACTACAGTCTAGCATGGAGCCCTCACAACACACACCCTGTAGTTCTAGGCTTCCAACATCTTTTCCCCATGGGCACCACAGAGAATTAAATACTGTTCCTCGTGACCCAATTTACATGAATACCATGGTGAGATCATGCAGAAGGATTTCAAACAGTCTTTTGAGGACCCAGGGCAGGGGGTGGGGAGGATGATCCATCAGGTAAAATGTTACTAGACAGCTTCCAAAGGTACCTGACATTGAAAACCACCATGATTGAAGTAGCCAAAACCAAAGTATTGAAAGTAGAAACACCAAACTGAATTTACACTGAAGAGGTATGACATGCTGTAAAATTTTATACAGAAATACAAAGCACCAGTCACTTAAAATAGACCTTTGTAGAAAAAAAACCAGACTGTCCACTGAAATGAGAAACAGGTTGCCTGTGGCTCCTATGAGGCAAGGGGAAGCAGCTGGAACAACTTGGGAAAGTGGCCTGGCCCTTCTGGGTAGTGTCCCAGCATTTTCTCAGCAAAGGGCAGCTGTGGTAATTTGTTACCGAACTTGAACAAAGCCGTGTTCTCAAAAGGAACAAACACTTCTTCCCTACTTACATGGGTTCCTCAACACATGTGAAATTGTCTAATGGCTGTCTATGACTTCAAGATTTTAAGTTCTTTTAACTTTTAGTTTAATTTCTAAATGTAGGAAAGCCAACTTTATGGGATTAGAGAGCATTTTCCTAATCACAACTACATGTTAGATAAAGAAATGTTGTCTATTAGGTAGTGTGCACTGTGGGAAATTCTGTGTTGTGATTCTCATAGGAAACCTTCACTTACTTCTAAAGAAATATATAAATTAAAACTCATAAAGTAGCCAGGTCTGGTGGCACAGCCCCATAATCCTAGCCACTTAGGATGCTGAAGCAAGAAGATCTTGAGTTCAAGACTAGCTTGGGCTACAAAACAAATGTAAAGCCAGCGTGGGTAACTTAGTGATACCCTGTCTCAAAATAGGAAGTAAAAAGGGAGCTGGGAATGTAGCTCAGTGGAATGACACTTGCCTAGCATGTGCAAGGCCTTGGGTTCAATTCCTAGGACCCAAAACAACAACATCCTAAAGGTAAAAGCAAGTTGAAGAGGATAAGATACCAACCAGGTTTTGTTTTTCAACACAGTTGTAGCTAATCCGGAAATCAAGGTTGTTGCTTATTTCCCCATGTATTCTGACAAAGTCACCTAAAAGGTTATACCATGTTGTTCCCCCCATTGAATGTGATTAACTGGCAGAATGCAGACAACAGGATCAGTGATTTTGAGAAACCTTCTTGGGGAAGTATCTAACAACTCTTTTATCACACCCCATACACACTGACTATGGGTGTACTGCCATCAACTGTGGTTTGGGGTGTATTATTGACATGGTTTGAATGTGCCCCTAAAACTTCAGATATTGCACATTTAGCTTCTAAAGCAAAAGTATTCAGAGGTGGGACCTTTGGGTTGTGATTTTGTACTGAGAGGCTCCATTCATGGATTATCAAGCAGACTGGCTTTGTTCTAAAGAAGTTCTCTCTGCCACAGCTGCTGACTCAGCATGGATACCCTCCACCAGGTTACAATGAAGTAAAAATGCTCCAACCAGACACCAGCCAGATGCTAGCACCAGACTCCTGGACTTTCCAGTTCCTAGAAGCATGAGTTCAATAAACCTCCTTTAAAATACACACACACACACACACACACACACACACACACACACACTCCAACTAGGATACTCTGTTTTGTGATTAGCAACAGAGAATGGATTAAGACAACTGGTTTCCCTGATATTTTCCTACAAAAAGTAAAGTTAGGAAGGTTCTACCTTTGTGTATCTAAGTTTCTGTTGGTACCAAACACTGCCCATGGCATCTTCATGGGTGGACCAAATCTTTGGTACTGGCTCAGTCTTAGAATCTATTCACTCTTGCTGGGCAGTGGAGGCACTCGCCTTTAATTCCAGCACTCAGAGGCAGAGGCAGGCTGATTTCTGAGTTTGAACCCAGCCTGGTCTACAGAGCAAGTTCCAGGACAGCCAGAGCTACACAGAGAAACCCTGTCTCAAAACAAAACAAAACCAGTAAGTAAATAAGTAAATAAATAAAATTTTAACGATCCACTCATTACCAATTACCAGTATGCAGTTCCTAGAAAATCTATAGCAACTACCATTTGGGAGGCGAATCTAGCCTTTTTAGCCTTTCCCACAGCTTTTCTTACAAAATCTAGACTCTTGTGTTTAAGAAGGATTACAGTATTTTTCCATACACTTAATTAAGAAGTGTGGAATTAAACAGGAAGAAACAGGTTTTGTTTTGTTTTTTTTGCCACAAGATTCTGAGTATTTGCAAGGGTTAAGGGATGTTACATGAGCTCCCTCCATCTTTGAAGCTTTTTCTTGCTGTGAAAGACAGCCTCTTACACTTCCTTTTTCCCTGTCTTTCATTTTCTAGTTTTGTTTGCTTGTTTGTTCATTTGAATTAATTGTATTAGAAAGAGGTACTTTTCTTTTTTTTGTTTAAATTTAACCTTTATTTTATTTTATTTTATGTAAATGGGTATTTTGCCTGCACATATGTCTGTGCACCACATACATGTATGTGGTGACTTGGGAGGCCAGAAGAGGGTATTGGATCCCCTAAAACGTGAGTTACAGATGGTTGTTGGAAGCCACCATGTGGGTGCTGGGAATCAAACCGAGGTCCCCTGGGAGAGCAGCCAGCCCTCTTAACCACGGAGCCATATCTCCAGCCCTTTGTTTTCTGTTACTGTAACAGTGGTTCTCAACCTTCCTAATGCTGCAACCCTTTAATACAGTTCCTCATGTTGTGGTGACCCCCAACCATAAAATTATTTTTGTTGCTATTTTATAACTGTAATTTTGCTACTGTTATGACTTGTAAAGTAAATTCGTGTTTTCCAATGGTCTTAGGAGACCCCTGTGAAAGGTTCATTGGACCCCCAGGTTGAGAACTGCTATACTATAACAAATTCCCAAGATAACCAATTTAGAAAACTCTTGGCTGACAGTTTTGGAGCTTCAGTCATGATCAGGTGGCCATATAACTCACTGTGGAGAATAAAAGGAGGGGACCAGTGTCCCTAACCTCTAAGGATACACCCTAGTGACCTAAGGACCTCTCAATAGACCTCACTTCCTGCCAGGCAGTGGTGACACACGCCTTTAATCCCAGCACTTGGGTGGCAAAGGCAAGTGGATCTCTGTGAGTTTGAGGCCAGCTGGGCTACCAAGTGAGTTCCAGGAGAGGCGCGAATCTACACAGAAAAACCCTGTCTCGAAAAACAAACAAACAAAAAAAGACCTCACTTCCCACAGATTCTACTGCCTCCAAACATGCCACCCTGGGGGTCTCTGGGCCCTTGAGACTTTCAAAATCCATACTACAGCACCACTTATCTCTGGGCCAAAGACTAAAGAGGAAAAGTAATATTCAAAGAAAAACTAGTAACTGCTTCAAGAGTTAAGACCCTTTGTAGCTGGACTGCACACTATGACAGCCAGTAGCCCTAGGTGGCTTTTGGTCACTTGAACTTTTTTTTTTTTTTTTTTTTTGCATTTTTGTATTTCTTTTAATACTTTAAGCTGACTCACAATATTTGTATGCTATAGCGTGGCAGGTCACTTGAACTTTTGCATGACCAAATAGCAATATACAGTGAGTAGAAAATTTATGTATTTTAAAGACTTAATTAAAAAACAAAACAAAACCATGGATTACTTCAACAATATATGTTCATAATGATCAAGCTGAAATACCTTGAAATTCTGTCTTAAAGATTTATCAAAACTATGTATCTCTTGAAACTTTAATCAGACTTACAAGAGCGGATCTGTAGTTCGAGCAGCTGGTACAATAGTTAAAACAAAAGTACATAGAAAATTGTTCAAAAATAAATAAATAAATAAATAAATAAATAAAAACTATGTATCTATTTAACTTTTTAGCACGGGACTATAAAAAGCGTAAATTTGCATATGTCCTTTACACTGTATTACTATTAGACAGTGTCACTCCTGCTCTGTAATCATTCTCAAAACTTTTCTGGACCTCAGTCCTCCTTGGATGGACCAGGGTATTTGCTACATTTTTAACAGACACACACACACACACACACACACACACACACACACACACACACACTCAGAAACACACTCAAACACGTGGATATAATGCTATTTCCTGACCACACACACACACCATACCCCCCTCCCACTACAATGGTGTATTCCAAACACATACATTCTAGATGCATGGCACACATACAGAGGTGTGCTCTTCTACCCGGGACACCTTGCCCTCTGCCGCCACCTTCCATTACCATCCTATTCATCCTTTATTAGAGATGAACCCTTTTCTCTCAAAGGAACCCTGTAGCCGAGGAACTCACAGTCTCCTGTCACTGCTCTACAGCTGGAAAATGTGAGCCCTGAACAATCCCAGGAGCTGGTTGGCAGCAAAACCCAGATGTTCTTTGCTAAATCGGTCACCTTGGTCCCACCTCTGTCTCCTATAGCGGCCCTTGCCACCGTTCCCAAGTCTACTGTCCTTCCCTAGCCGCATCCATCTCTACTCCTTTGAGCCTTCGTTGCCCTGTGTTCCCAGATCTTAGTCTGCGTACTTTCCTCAGTGTGTGTTACTCAGCATGATGCATTTTTACCACTGCAAAATGTGATGGGATCTATTCTTATTTAAAGTCTCAGGGAGTCACACTCTAAGGCTTCAGCCAATATTTGATTGATGTAAAATATGCTAAAACATGTTTCATAATTGAACGCTGCTCTCCCTATCTTTTTTTTGTTTTGTTTTGTTTTTCAGACAGGTCCCCACAATAAAGCCCTGACTGACCTGAGCTTCCCAGATCACTCAAAATGGAATCAAACTTGGGATAGATGTGAGCCCCCATGCTTGGACCGCTCCATACTTTTACATTTTTATTTTTTAATGTGGGTTCATTGGTTGGTTGCACGCACACACACAGGTAGAGGCATGCATGTGGAGGTCTGAGGAAAACTCTCCTTCCACTAAGTAAGCCCACGGGATCAAACTCAGGCCCTCAGGCTTTGTAGTAAGTGACTTTACCCATTTTGCTGGCCCTCTCCACACCTTTTAAAACTAGACTTTTGCTGTTCAACTTGGGGTTGAGTTAGCTGCCGACAGGTGGGACATAAAAAGCAAGCATGCCAAGCGGGCATGTTATAAAGAACATTCCTGTATGCTCCTCCTCCAAAGACCTTTCCTGGGTGCTTCCTCTTCTAGCTCAAACTGTCCACTTGACCTTGTCAACTTGACCTTGTCAATATCTCTGGCCATAACTCTAGAAGAAAGCAGACAAGGAAGAATGGAAGGAAATGCATTTTCCTTTTCAATGTTACAGCGGGAACAAAGAGAACAGTTGGGGATAATTCTGAAAATGAACATTTCTGTCAACTTTAGAAGACTCTTTATCCCTTAGCTACTGTGTGAAATGGATAGAGTGTAACAGAATAAAGAAACTTCGTTGTACTGGTGGCCCAAAGAGTTACCTAACATTTTTGTGACTGTCAGGGAAAAATCTCTTTGAAATGTACAAGCAGATCCCTAGCTTCCACAAACCTAAAGGCTACAAATGTCATTAGATACATCAGAGGCTTATAAACAGAGGTTCTCCCTTTTTTCTATTGCTATAACCTAACTGTTCATACCAGTTTCTAAATACATGGTCTCACTGTGTATCCCTGACTGGACTGGATCTCATTATGTAGACCAGGTTAGCCTTGAACTCACAGTCTGCCTGCCTGTCTCCTGAGTGGTGGGATCAAAAATGTCCATCATCACATCCAGTTCCATCAACTTTTTTTAAAATTTATATATTTTCATTTTTTATTTTATATGATGGGTGTTTTGCCTGCATGTATGTCTGTGTACAGGCAATGCGCAAGGAGGCCAGAAGAGGGTGTCAGATCCTCTAGAGTAGGAGTCACAGATGGTTGTAAGCTACCATGTAGGTGCTGGGAATCAAACCCAGATCCTCTGCAGTAAGTACTCTTACCCTCTGAGCCATCTCTCCAGCCCCTCTACCTATATATTTTTTAATGTATCTTGATTGAGGTTTTTTTCTGTTACTAGAAACTGCATGAAAGTCTTCCCATGTTGGAACACAACATTTGGGCTAATTTAAATCTGTGTTCCTGGGACATGGCCATTCATGTTGGCTCTTGAAAAAACCTATCTCTCATTTTCTTTGATGTGAGGACTGTGTTTTTGTGTTAACCTATTCAAGAATAATCAATACTTCTACAAATGCTTACATAACATAGGTAGTTTTCTTTTCATTTGTTTGTTTGTTTTTGAGACAGGGTCTCACTATATAGCTTTGGCTGTCCTGGAACTCACTATGTAGACCAGGCTGGCCTCCAACTCACAGAGATCAGCCTGCCCCTGCCTCCCAAGTCCTGGCATTAAAGGCATGTGCCACTATTTCTGGCTCTTAGAGATTTTTCAATAATTCCTAATTCCATCTTTACAAGTAAAGAAATGGGACAAGAAATTTGTTTACTCAATTTAGCCAATACCTGTTGACTGTTCCAAGTCTAAGCTGGACAGTACAAGAACAGAAAGGGAGTCCTGTTTTAGACATGGACCATCTTCCCAGGGCTGCAAAAGGTGTGTACTGCTTTAGTTGGGATGTGGTGGGGAAAGGCACTTTAGTGTAGACAGAACAGGTTGGCTACAAGAGGATGTAATAAAACAAAAGTACTGTAGAATTCTAGTCAGCCCCAGAAAACTGGGGATTATCAGGGAAAGGCAAGTCAGATAAGGACTGGGCAAATGATTGCTATTTATCAGGCAAACCCACAGTAGCCAGCGACAATCTGATAAGGGTTGACAATCTGATAAGGGCCGGGTGCAGGAGCAGAAGAGACACTTAGGTCAGACCACAGGGGCCTAAACTGGGCAACGATGGACTCAAACTAGAGGAAGGATCTATGCCCAACTATGCCAGACGTGAGGAAGGGAGTCAGATACGGTTATCAGGTGGAGCATGAAGAAGTTAGGAGAGTGGGGCACGGGGATGATTATGACATTTGGAGCAAGTTGAGTCTAACTTGGAAAATCTAACACTGGCTGCAAAATTAACAGAAATAAATGGGCAATTCTGTGCTGAACTACTAAAACTCACATTCTCAAACAGATAAGGAAGAAAAGGGAAACATCCAACCCTTCCGAGTTCAGAATGCCTGGGATCTAGATATATGAGATACAGGCGCTCTGACCTACTAGCCTCATTAAGGCTAGGGGCCCTGGTGTCAGTGTGTGCAATCACTACATTCATGAATGAGCTGACTGTGAGGTTCCACGGTAGATCTAGACTGAGGAACCCAGAAGATGGCTGTGGAATTACCAGAGACAAATAGATAATGCCATATCTGGAAAACAGAATGTGAACAATGAGGAAACTAGAGGTCTAGAGAAGCCAGGTCACTCTTGGGCCTTCTGTTCAGAAATTCAGGGTACCACACTTAATAAGAATATGATAAAATTGGCACCTATCCAGAAGTGTACAGAAACAAAACATGCGGCCATATTTAGAGAAACAGATCTGATGGCTACTCAAATGGTTTGCTTCAAAATCAAGAAAAATAAAACGCTTCCTTTGTCAGCGAAATGGAATTATACTTGGGATGAAACATGAAGAGGGTGACCTGGAACCAAGAGGCTGCAACCAGAGGTCGGGGACTTGAGACTTCAAGGTGAGGAATCCTGGGTCAGCACTTTCTCATCAAAGATTGAGGTACAGACTGGGTCTCAGTCCCAGAGGATGTTACAGGTGGGATGGAAGTGTATGGTGAGGACATGGAAACAGTCAAATGTCCTGTCACTCTTGTGACCCTACAGGAGAAAACAGATCGGAGACATGGAGAGGCAGTGAGAGGACCTTTTCAGAGAGCAGACAGGTCAAACCTGGTAAGATGTCCCAAGATGCAGGGGGGCGTGTGAGGAAATAAGTGGACTGCAGATAGGATATTGAGTAAAACAAGAGGAAGGAAGAGTAGAGATGGACACTTCAGAAAGGACTAGGAAGCCAGGTGAAAGATTGAGACAGCAAAAACAAGAATAGGAAGCTTTACTGAAGTATATTAACATCAGATCTCAAGTGAAAATGTCACAGACATTCATGTGTATCTGCTCATTTTAGTCTTAACAAGTCCATGATCTGCCATGAGTTTTTTCTTCCTATTAGACTGTCTGCTCAGTTAGCTTCAGCTGTGGGAAAGACTTTCCTTCCTCAATTACACTGTGGTGTGGCCTCTGCAACAAACCAAGTGACTACATATCTTGTACATCTACTTCCGGACTCTGAATTCTGCTACATGTATTTGTTTTTTTTACCTTTGTTCTGATGAGACAGTCATAATTATCTAGCTTTATAACAAGTGTTCATCATTGTTCACAGGTGAGCAAGGACTCTATCAGGAACTCAGATCAGGGCCATTCACATGATATTTTGATCAAGAATCTCGTTTAATTATGCCTGTGTGTCCTTAAAACAAGAGCCAAGTTGAATTTAAAAGTAACAGACTAACTCGTTTAGCAGAGGTAAATTGAAGCCAGGAGAGCAGTCAGGCGGGTGCTGAGAAAGGGACTGTAACCACTAAAGTGGTTAGTGTCACTGGCCTCCTGTATGAGGGCAAAACTCTACCCAGTGGAGGCTCCATCCTCCGAAGATCCAAATCCACTTAAATGAAAAAGGCCAAGTCCAAGGGGTTCTCTGATCCTCAAAGACAAGTGTTTCCCCAGGATTAGCACACGGATGCTGATTCAGCTCATACCCAAGGGGGCTGAGTGGCATCTAAAGCTGGCAGCAAAACTTGGCAGCATTGCCCACGTGGTACTGGTGTTAGGCATTGGAAATACAAGTTTAAGGGTGTCATGGAATTCTGCTCATGGATGCAGAGAGAAACTAGGGCCAGACACTGTATGGCAGGGTTGGGATCCCAGAAGGAGCCTTTTGGAAGACACTGAATGAAGCCAAAGTCTAAGGTGCAATGGAGACCACCGGATATTAGAGACGCCAGGACCATGGGATGCCCATTGAGTAAAGCTGCAGGCATGGAGTGGAGCTGGCTTAAGAAGGAGACTGTGTGTGTTGCAGGTGGCGGGAGCGGAGCTGGCCAAACCTTTGAAGCCCAGTTTATTGCATTATGGACCCCAGATGCTGGATTCTGAGCTACAGGGTTTAATGGTTTCCCTGCTGGATTTTGATCTGGCTTTGGTCTAGCCTTTCTTTGCTGTGCCCTGATTCCTCCCTTTTGGAATAGGAATTTTCACTCTGTGCTGTCAATGTATTGGAAGCATGCAACTTGCTTTTTATTTTATAGGAGCTCATGGGTAAGAGACGTTGGACTTTTAAAGTACTGGAATTGTTGAAGACTATGGGGATTTTAAAGTTGTACTAAATACATTTTCTATTATAACACAATCAGGCAACTACGGGGACAAGGGATGGAAGAGTATAGCTTAAAAATGATGTGTTTGAGTGTCAAGTGGACAAAGTGTAGGGTTGTGATGGTTATCGTTATCTGTCAACTTGACCAAGTCTAGAATCTCCTGAGAGATGGGGTCTCTGTGTCTGTGGAGGAATATCTTGATTGCATTAATTGAGGTGAAAAGATCCACCCACCACGGGTGTCCCCCTTTCTTGGCTGGCATCCTGGGCTGCAATGGAGAAGGTACCCAGCAGTAGCATCCACTCTCTTCTCTCTGCTTTCTGACGGTGGACGTGCCGTGACAAACTCCTTCAAGCTCTCTGCCTTGACTCCCGCCATGATCGACTACACCCTTGAACTATGAGCCAGAGCAAACCCTCGCTCCCTGAAGTTGCTTTTGTTGGACATTTTATCCCAGCAACAGGAAGAGAAATGAAAACAGACTCTAGCTCCGTAGCATTAGACTCCGTACTAGGAAGAGTGAAACCTTACACTAGTGCTTCCTGTGAAGTTACTTCTCTTTCTTGTACCTTAAGCTGTTAGATATGCTTGGTTGCTGGGAGCTACACAGTGCTGGGCTTCATCAGAAACCCTTGGGAGGGGAGCAGTTCTTAATTCTCCAACTCTGTTTTGTAAAATGGGTGATTATTTTGCATGAGATTTCATGAATCCCTTACAATTTTCTCTCTTGTTTCACACAACTGAGGTGAACTTTCATTTTCAGTTGTAACACTAACTTAAAAAATAAAACGCTCCATGGAGACCTGGTGTGCAATGGTGGCAAACAGCAGCCTCCTTGGGCACGTACACAGCCTGTTACCTGAAGGGACCTTCAAGACAATTTCCTGGCAGCTATTCATGTCCCTGATCTCAGTGCTGTCCCCAGTCTAGGCTCCAGACAAAGAGCACCAGTGCACAGTGGCCAAGGTTCGCACCCACCTGGTCATCAGGTCCATCTGTACCGAGCTGCAGAAAAAAGAACGTGTGATTAAGGTCCCGCCTAGAACCAAGTTCAGTTCCCCTGGCCACCAGAAGCTCCACATCTCAAAGAAGTGGGGCTTCACTAAGTTTAAGGCAGATGAATTTGAAGGCAAGGTAGCTAAAAAGTAGCTCATTCCTGATAGCCATGGAGTCAAAAGATGTTCTCAACTGTGGTCCCCTGGGCAAGTGGCAGGCCCTGTCTCCCCGAGGGCTTCCACTATACTCTCCTATACCCCACCAAATTATGTTCAGTAGTAAATCTCACATCCAGTCTGAAAAAACAAACAGCAGTTTCACACCTCTGTGCAACGCACTGTGAATCCCTGCATCCTCTCAGCTCTGTCCCATCCAAGGACAAAGGAGACAGTCCTAACAGTCTGCCCCCACAGCTTTTGCCAAAAGCCAGGGAGAGTTACAGCTTCCGAGCTACAAAACAGAAAGACAAAAGGAAAAGGACGGCGTCTAAAAATATCTCAATTCTTCTCCATGGGAAAGGTTAGTTTATGAGCTGACTCTCAGAGGGACACAATTCTTCTCAAAAACCACGTTCCCGACTGTCAGCTTCTTAGAAAAGTGTCCAAAACAAAACCCAACATGAAAAGCAGTGAAGCAAGCTGCTGTTTTTCTCTGGAATTCATTGTTATTACTTAAGGATGTATTCATCCTAAGTATCCATTGTTGTGTAATAAGACCACAAGGCTCGGTGGCTTCAAACAATACTCATTTTCTCATTGCCATGGTTTCTGAGGGTCTGGAATTCCAGAAGAATTTGGCAGAGCTGTTCTGGCTGAGAGTATCAAATGAGGCTGCGGCCAGATGGTAGCTGGAGCCGGGATCTAAGGCTGGGGGATGGGAGGAGGTGTGGCCGGGCAGCTGGCCTGGAGTAGTAGGTCATGTCTCCATGTGGTTCTGGGGCTTTATCATTGGTCTCTCTGGCTAATTTAGCCTTCCTCATAGCATGGTAGCCTCAGAACAGCCTATCTGCTTAGATGATGCAGCTCACAGACCCAGGAAGAATGAAGCAGAAAGCAAAATAGGCATCACATGATCTTTTCCTTTCCAGTTTATCCTCTGTGGTGATATATCGTGTACCCTAATAAACATGCCTGAGGATCAGAGGACAGAGCCAGCCACAAGATTAGACATAAAGGTCAGGCAGTGGTGGCACACACCCTTAATCCTATCACTCAGGAGGCAGAGATCTTTCTAGATCTCTGTGGGTTCAAGGCCACACTGAAAACAGAGCCAGGCAGTGGTGGCACATACCTTTAATCCTAGCACTTGAGATCTCATGCCTTTGCTTGGGAAGCACACATGCCTTTAATCCCAGGAAGTGATGTCTGGGCAGAAAAAGGTATATAAGGCGCGAGGAAACAGGAACTCACTCTCTTTAGGCTGAGGATTTCTGCAAGGGTAAGAACCAGTGGCTGGCTGCTCTGCTTCTCTGATCTTTCAGCTTTCCCTCCTGATATCTGGCTCTGGGTTTTTTATTATAAGACCATCTTAGATTTGAGCAACAATCCTCAGAAATGTGGCAAAATTTCTGTCCCATTCTAGTGGGTACAAGTGAGACACGAAGCCACACAAGGTTGAGGGGAATGGATATACCTTTTTTTTTTTTTATCATGATGGGATGGTAGCCTGGAGAGCACATAAGCTAAATGTGTGCTGCTGGTTTTTAACTTTGTTGGAAAAATACTATCTTCCTCGCAGTCTAAAGTTTAAAAAGGTTGCAAAGTGCTGCATGCAAGGACACTCTCATTTTTCTTTTCTTTTAAAAGCTATTATCAGCAGCATCACCATCACCACCACCACCATCATCATTATGTGTATTAATGCTTTGCCTGCATGTATGTCATCAGAATCAGCATCATTATTTATGTGTATGAATGTTTTGCCTGCATATATGTCTGTGCATCATGTGCATGCCTGGTACCTGCAGAGGACAGAAGAGGACCTTGGATACCCTGAAACTGGAGTTACAGATAGTTGGGGACTGCTCCTTTGGTGCTGGGAATCAAACCTGGGTTCTCTAGAAAAGCACTTAACCACTGAGTCACCTCTCCACCCTCACTTTAAAAAAAAAAAAAAGACTAATTAACTGATTGGTTGTGTGTGTGTGTGCACATGCATACGCGTGTGCATGCACACTCACGCATCTATGAGGCAATGAGAACATTTATGATATTTATGATGGGAAATGCTTGGACTCTTAAGCTCCTTTTTCTTCAGGCTGTAGCTCTGCTTGCATGCTCTCTATTTTCTGGGTTTGCACTGTGTTTCCTTTTCTAGACCACTAGTTAGAGCGGGTGCAAGCAAGGGCAGTACTTGGGTGACTAACTGGGTTTCCTGATTCAAATACGCCCTCTAGTGTTAAAATTGTGTCGTTTCTTTAGGCTGGGTCTGCTCTCAGGGCTGTCCTCTGCTGTGATTCCCTTTGCTTTCTGTAAGATCCTCAATTTTATTTCTTTTGTTGACTTTCCAACATCATTAAGTCTCCAGAGACAAGTGTCCCTAGCACCCTCCATCTCTCCCAGAGTCCCCTTCCTCAAGACCACTGTCTTCACCTTGTACAGTAAATCTGAAGTTTGTAGAATTCTGTTTCTTAGCGAGTATGTAAGTAATTACTGTATTTGCTTTCTTATTAGGGTAATTTTTCTATACGTTTTGAGAAGAGATCTGGATCTAGGCAAAGACCATATTTCTATTCCAATTCAGAGTTTTAAATGCTAAAATAATAAAAATGCCATTTACTGCATTCAACAATAGAATTTCCCATCGTGTGGCAGTGGCACACACCTTTAATCCCAGCACTCGGGAGGCAGAGCCAGGTGGATCTCTGTGAGTTTGAGGTCAGCCTGGTCTACAAAGTGAGATCCAGAACAGGAACCAAAACTACACCAAACTACACCCCCCCCAAAAAAAAATCAAAACAAGAATACAATTTCTCCTAACCTATTTGCTTTCATATACAGTCATTTCTTAGTTCAGTATCCTTAGGAGAGTAGGTTCCAGGACCTCACAAGTCACCCAAACTCACATTCACAATACTCTTGCATAAATGGTGCCCTGCAGCTAATCAAGAACACCCTCCTGTATAACTTATGTTACCTCTAGATGGTATAACCAACAGGCCACAACAACAATAACCTGTTCTAGACTGCGCTATTTCTGGGGTCATGTCTGTGCACATTCAATACTGACTTCTTTTCCTCAAATACTTTCTTTTTTAATGTATTTTTTTTTATTATTTTACATGTCTGGGTGTTTCACCTGCATGTATGTCTCTGCCAACCCTGCAGAGGCTAGGAGAGGGTGCTGGATCCCCTGGAACTGGAGTTGCAGATTGTTGTGAACTGCCATGTGGGTGCTGGGAATCAAATCCCAGCCCACTTTGAGGGCAGCTCCTGCTCTTAACCACTGAGCCACATCTCACCCATCAAATATTTTCTATCCAGAGTTATTCAGATTTTTGGATCCAAGCAAAACCAGCCAGTATGGAGTGTCAACTGTACATGTGTATATATATATATATATATAATGTTCTAGAGACAGGCCACGCGGCGGAGACAGGCGGACGCAGGTGGGTCCACGGCGGCGACCCTCGGAGGTGGACGGGCCCGGTGGCAGCGGCTGACAGGGACATACAGGCCCAGCAGCAGCTGGCAGAGACATACAGGCCCGGTGGCAGCCCGCAGAGGTAGATGGGCCCGGCGGCAGTGGCAGGCAGAGGTAGGTAGGCCCGCGGTGGCAGCCGGCAGAGACATACAGGTTCGTTGGCGGCCCGCGGGGGCAGACAGACCCAGCGGCAGCTGACAGGGACATACAGGCCCAGCGGTGGAGACAAGTGGACGCAGGTGGGCCTGTGGCAGTGGGCCACAGGGGTGGACAGGCCCGGGGACGGAGACAGGCGGACGCAGCTTGGAACGGGGACGCCCCTAGCCCCAACACCTAGGGAAGAGGCTATCTCCATAGGTCGGAACCAGGGCGAGTTTGGGCACTCCGTCTGGGGACAACCCAGGGCCCAACTGCTGATCCTGTGAAACCCAACAACTTGGAGGTGTTGTTGAGACTACCCTGCTCAGCTGAAACCCATCTGGGAGAGGATTCAGATGCCTACAGTTTGAAGTCTGAAGAAACAAGATCAGCTGAGGAGTTGACAAATGAACAAAACGTGACCTGGGAACACAGAAGGCGCTACCCAGCCACTAAGCCAGATCACCAGAATCATAAGTATATACTTCACCCACTGAAATCAGCTGTCCCTGAAGAAACAGCCCAATAGCACCAATTTAACTAAGAACCCCTACTAAACCAAGACTAAAAATTAGAACAAGAGAGGCACTCTCAGACACAGACACCACCTGCACCGCACAGAGGAAAAGATGAGTAGACGCCAGTGCAAAAATACAGGCAACAACATAAAGACCTATATGGCAACATCAGAACCTAGTGATTCTATACCTGCAAGACCTAAACATACCATGACAGAAACAGAAAGAAACAGAAGAAATCAACCCTAAAAATGACTTTAAGAAGATGATAGAGGCCCTTAAAGAAGAAATAAAACATTCCCTCAATGAGGAAATAAAAACTTTCCTTAAAGAGGAAATGAAAAACTCTCTTAAAGAGGAAATAAAAACTTCCCTTAAAGAGGAAATGAAAAACTCCATTAAAAAGGAAATAAAAAACTCCCTTAAAAAAAATGGAAGAAAAAACGAACAAAAAATGGGAAGAAATCAAATCAAGCCAAGAAAAAGCAATTAAACAGATGAAAGAAACATTCCAAGATCTGAAAAATGAATTTGAGACAATAAAGAAAACATATGTTGAGGGAATGCTGGAAATAGAAATCCTGACTAAACGAACAGGAACTACAGAAACAAGCATAACCAACCGATTGCAAGAGATGGAACAGAGAATCTCTGACACTGAAGACACGATAGAGAAAATAGATTCGTCAGTCAAAGAAAACATTAAAGACAAAAAAGTCGTAACACAAAACGTCCAGGAAATTTGGGACACCATGAAAAGACCAAACCTAAGAATAATAGGAATAAAAGAAGGAGAAGAATACCAACTCAAAGGCACAGAAAATATATTCAACAAAATCATAGAAGAAAACTTTCCTAACCTAAAGAAAGAAATGGCCGGGCGGTGGTGGCGCACGCCTTTAATCCCAGCACTTGGGAGGCAGAGCCAGGCGGATCTCTGTGAGTTCGAGGCCAGCCTGGGCTACCAAGTGAGCTCCAGGAAAGGCGCAAAGCTACGCAGAGAAACCCTGTCTCGAAAAACAAAACAAAACAAAACAAAAAAAAAAAAAAAAAGAAAGAAAGAAATACCTATGAAGAAACAAGAAGCTTACAGAACACCGAATAGGCTGGATCCAAAAAAAAAGTCCCCTCGCCACATAATAATCAAAACACTAAACACACAGAACAAAGAAAAAATATTAAGAGCCGCAAAGGAAAAAGACCAAGTAACATATAAAGGTAAACCCATCAGAATAACACCAGACTACTCAATAGAGACTATGAAAGCTAGAAGATCATGGACAAATCTCATGCAGACACTAAGAGACCACAGATGCCAACCCAGACTATTATACCCAGCAAAACTCTCAATCACCATAGGCCGAGTAAACAAAATATTCCAGGATAAAACCAGATTTAATCAATACCTGTCCACAAACCCAGCCCTACAGAAAGCACTAGAAGGGAAAATTCAACCCAAAGAAGCTAAACACATCCATGAAAAATCAAGTAATAGATAATCCCACACTAACATACACCACAGAAGGACAACACAACACAACCACAAACAGATGGTTGATGTTGGGATGGTTATTCAAATCAAGTGATGAGTGATGAACTCCAAGTCATTCTTGGAAATAGCAAATCTGTAGCCCAACATAATTATCCTTTAAACTAGAGAATATCACTTGTGAAAAAAACATCATGGCCACATGGCTGATCTAGAGTGGAGCGCTGAGTTCTGGCAAACAGCTGCATCTTTCTTCCAGTGAGTACCTGAACAGGGCTGATGTGAATTATGTACAGTCCAGATTTTAAGAATCATACTCTCTCAGGGATCTCCACAAACTAGTGGGTGTCCTCGCTGCCCCTGTGAGACAGCCTCTGTATGGGAGAGGCCTCACGTGACTTTATCCCTGGTGTTCCTCTGGGGACACCTGTGTGAGAAACTGCATGCTCCAGAACCAGCTCTCGTGTCCTTTGGCCAATGCCGGAGTGTGAAATAGTCCAACGTGGGATTTTTCTTACTAGTAGTAAACAAAGGATGATCCCAATCGGGAATCATGACATTTTTTTTCTTTTTTTTTTCTTTTTTTTTTATGATGGTCATGTTCTGTTTTGAAATAACCTCTGTGTATTTCATTTATTTTCTTTTACCTGGCGATCTCTGAGCAGGCTTCAGATTTTGACAGTTGATGAAAGATACGACAAGCTTGGTGAAATTCTGAGTGAAGTTTTAGTTAAAGTTGGTTGAACTTGGGATTGATTGGGAGGCCAAAGATTTAAAAAGCAGAAGATTCTCTCAAGACACAAGTTGTGTGATAATAGTGTGTTTTGTGTGTGTGAATGAGAATTTGTAAATGTTGAATTCTAGGCTCCGACAATCATTGTCAGTGCAGATCAAGCTGCAAGTATTTATGTTTTAAAACTTAAATTATAAAGCTAGTTACGACTTTCTAACAACTAGTTTTAATGTTTATGAGCATATTTTACCTACATTACCTTTTCAGGATGTTGAGAAAGATGCATCACAAGCACAGGCTGGAGGCTGGGGGCTAGATGGTTTTGAGGAAGAGGTCTTGGTGGACTCTTTCATAGAGCAAAGGGAAGCAATGCCTTCTGGGAAATGAGCTAAGTTTTAATCTAGTCTTTAAGATTAGAAGTCAAAAACAAAAATATTAAGGAAATGAAAACCTAATTGATCTTTGAAGTACTGTTATGTGGAATTGAGTGGGACTTTTGAGGCATTTCTTCCAGAAAACAAGGACTTGGTTGTCAGGCCTATATTAGGCCTAAACCTTGGTGCCATGTAGTTATACTTAAATCATTTCAATGCAAAGTGTCTTAGTGATTGGAACTTCTAGTGCAGTTTGGAGTTCTTCCATTCGAAAAATGTGATATTTGCATGGGATTGTTTGAATCTTGTTTTCTAGTCCCTCTCCATCACCACCCTCATAGTCTGAAGGTAGATTTTTCTCTTGATAAAGGAACAAAAAAAAGTGAACATCTTGTTTGTAAATAGGTATCTAGTAACTAGTGGTAAATTTGAAATGGTAGAATTCTTTAAAGCCTAATTCTAGGTAGCCTTAAGAAAATGTATCTTAATTATTTTTGAACCTGTATTCACCTTGTTTTTTTCAAATATCTTAAGTTATATTTTCTTTTTCAAAGCTGCTTCTTATTTGGGGCTACTTTTTTTTTTAAATTGAGGCATAATTCATAAAAGGGTATATTGTTTTGATGAGACTTTTTACAACTGTGGCTGGATGTCTTTCTTTAGTCTTCCAAGAAGGGCCATTTTACTTTTTTAGAGTTACTTTTTAAAGTCATGAGGTCAACAACTTGGACTACTATGCATGTAAGTGCTAATGCAAATTAAAGCCCAAGTTGACCTCCAGCAGCAGTTCATTCTATGTTGACAGTGAGAGAACACTTTGCCTGTTAGGATACTGTTACTCGTGGACTGAAATGCTGAAGAAACCCCTCCCACTATTTTGTTTTTTTGCAAAAATCAAGGTATATTCTAGGGTTTCCTGGTTGACCTCAACAGATAAACTGAGATGATAGTCCTAGTTCAGAAATGATCTGAATGTAGATTTACAGTGTACGCATACAGCTGGCTAAGTGAGATCGCTTTCACAGTTCTGCATGTATCCCATCGGCTCCCCATTAGTCACTGAATTCTTAAAACTGGTATTGTAACATTATCACAATGTTTTGCACCAATTTTATAAACTTTACAGTGCAATATGTGTTCCTTTCCTGAGGCAAACCAAAGGTATATTTCTCAAGGTTCTGCTGCTATCAGCAGCGTTGATGGAGGATTTTTTATACATTTGTAATAGATAGAAATAAACCAGAAAAAAAGAAGAAAAAAAAGTGGTGGAGGAAAAGGTGAACACTGAAAGAATACTCAAAAGGGCTGGAGTTGCAAACACCGAGAATGGCTTTGCATAGTAAATGGAATAGAACAGCTCTGAACTATAGCTTACTTTTCCTGGTTTGGTCTGACAGAATGATTGAATGCTTTTGTACAAAAATCAGAGCCTTAAAAACAAGGATTTGGTGAGATTGTAAAATGGTGTGCCACTTTGGCAAAACAGTTTGGTGGTTGGTCAAAATGCAAAACATTGTTACTCTGTTACTCAACAATTCTACCCTTAGGAATATATCCTCAAACTACTGAAAATGTGCACCTATGAAACATGTACATGAAGGTTTACAGCAGTGTGTTGCTAATAGTAAAAAAGTTAAAACAACTCAAATAGCTATCAAATACTGGAGAGAAATAAAATGTGACTTATTCATACAATAGAATATTATTAAGACATAAAAATAAATGAGAAACTGACAGATTAAATGACTTTGGTGAACCTTCATAATTTCATTTGTAGATCTTTACATTTCTAATTTATAAATACATTTGGGGTTATAAATTATAAATGTACTGCCTCCTGTCAACATTGTATACTTCTATTTGATGATTTCTTTGTCAAACATTATATGGAAATGTTTCCAAGTATTTTCTGTATTAACTGTGAATGAATAGAACAAAATAAATTGCCTGTGATGGGAAAAAAATGTTCTAAATAAGTAACTTTTTATAATAACACTCACTTGTATGTATACAACTATTTAAATTCCATTCTGACTACTAAAACATATTTAAAGCCAAAATTCATTAATTTCATCAGCCATTGACAAGACAGAGAACCCTCCTATCCCAAACGTGGCATGCCCTTGAAGGCATCTTATTTCTGGAATGAAATAAAAGGTTACAGAAGATATCAGGAGCACCACATCTGGTTTTCAAGCTGTCTTTGGATAGGAGACATTTGCAGAGTTTGAGCAAAGCTGTCTGGGATCATGTGGTTCAGACACAGGACAGCATGTCAGTCACTGTATTAACCTGGAGCCTCAGCCCTGGAGAAAACGATGGTGATGCGCCTGGGCCCTACCCTTAGCACCAACCCACCGACTCTGCTTCACACTGCCAGAATCTGCATTGTTTGGCCCTCTTCCAGTGGGCCTGAAGTACTAGGCATCAATCCCTCCAGCCCCTGATAGCCTGCACCCTGTGACTGGGGGAAGATGGCCTATGAAGACCAGCTCCACACTCTCGCGTCCTTAAATGAGAAGGATGTGGTCCACGTGAGGCACAATATACTCTGTACCCGTTTCCCTCTCCTCTCACATCCGCATCTCCATGGGGTTCTGGAGACCATCCCAAGTAAACGACTTCCAATTATCCTTGTTCTCGTTTGCTTCTAGAGGGAACTCGGATGAAGACAGCTGACAGCTTCCCATCTGGGCCCTTGCTTCTAGCCTCCTAGAACCTTACTTGGACTAGAATCCTTAAGGTCGGGGATAGAAAGACAGACCCCAAGCTGGGAGCCCATCCAAACAGGGCAAGAATAAGGTGAGGCTTTGGATGTGAAGCCCAAAGACTCAGGGGCTCAAGGAAGGCCCCGAGACAGTCCTGGTGGAGAACGTCTGAGTATAATGGTCATGACTGAAAGGTACTCAGGTAGACGTGAGGAAAGGGACTCTGCAGTCTGTGACAAAAACTTGAGTCCAAGCGGGGTGTTGGAGGTTGTTTGAGCCCTGTCCTGAAGCACCGCCCCTAGTGAGGTAGCAGGTAGCTGTTACATCCGCTTATCACCTTGAGGTACCTGCTCCTGGGGCATGGCTGCTGGGGAACCCTTAAGACCTGGGATGCACTACACTTCTCATGGTTTTGGATGCTGGTACAGACCAGGGCAGAGTCCGCCAGCGAACCATGTTGGACCGTGCCTCACCCTTCCAGGATCCTGTGACAAATTCTTTTATTCTGTCTTATGAGTTAACCCCCAAATAAATTCCTTTGCTCATTAAGCAGGCTCCATGGATTGCTAGTGATTTTATCCCAATAGTGGCTCATGCATTTAATCCCAGCACTCAAGAGGCTGAGGCAGGCAGATCTCTGAGTTTGAGGCCAGCCTGGTCTCCAGAGTGAGTTCCAGGAGAGTCATGGATACACAGAGAAACCCTGTCTGGAAAAACAAAACAACAAAACAAAAAGCTTGAGTACAGTATCTTCTCTGGAAATGCATATTGAATGCATTGAAAGGTAACAGATTTAGTTTGAGAAAATCACATTATTGGGAACCCTGTTTAGTATGGAGGATGTTTGTCAGTTACAACTCGAATGCCATCTGTTGTGTTCTCATGTGACAGAATGAACAATGGCACCAGGATAAGTGGGGGCTGTATTCTACAGAAGTTCCTTTTGTTGTTACTTCTAGTGACTCAGAGAGCTGTGGACACTACCATCTTGAAAAGGAGCCCGTTGTTTAAAACTGATGTACACTGGGGGCCTCACGACAGGGAATAACAACAAGTTAGGGAATCTGGAGACAACTTGTCACATCCCTAGGCAGCAGACAGCATGGGAGGCTATCATGGAGGGGAAGATGGCTGGATACAGACATCATGAGGAGGTAAAGTAGCAGGAGAGAGGGGCATCTCAGGGGAGTGAGGTGTACAACAGGTAGTAACCCAGTCTTCGGAGCCTAATGCTGAGCCCATCAACCCAAGATAATGGCAAAGTCTTGAGAGTCACGAGTCTGAGGTCAACAGGTACCATCTTCTGGTGCCACCTATTGGGCATGTAGGTTACTGCCATTGAGACTGAACTCCAAAGCTGCACTAGAGTACTTGACTTCTGAACCATCAGCCCTCCGGCTGGATCTTGGATGAATGATGAGTGAGTTTTGAAAGCAGGGGCATCTGTCCTTCTGTACAGGTCTCCACACTTTGTCTTACTCCAAATGCTCTCGAAGCCATCTCCTGACTGGAACATCGGCCACCCCAAAGTGTCTGTACTGGGAGGTGTGAGAACCCGCCCAGTGCACAGACTACAAAGCTATCTGTGGCCAGTAAAGGCTCTCAGTATACAAAGGGAAGTCTCAAAAGGGAAGACAGCTCTGGGGACACCTGGCCCTTGATGGTCTGGCTCAGCACCAGCCCAGACAGTGTGAAAGACAAGAGTCTCTGACTTCAACAGACTCCAATTTCACACAGCCCAGAAATATTCATTTCCTCATTGCATGTCCCTTTTTGATTGCTTACTTTTAGAAGTATTTTGACTATTTGTGTGTATGTGTGTTATGTGCATGTACACATGCACACTTATGTGTGTGAGTGCAGACATGCAAGTGCCATAGCACACAGATGAAGGTCAGAGGACAATGTCAAGTGTCAATTGTCACCTTGTACTTGTTTAAGATAGAGATTCTTGTTTCTCACTACTGCATACTACAGGCTAGCTGAAAACTAAACCACAAGCCACAGAATGAAAGAAAAGACCCAAATTATAAAATTAGAAATGAAAAAGAAGACATAGCAATACATACCAACAAAACCCAGAGGCTCTTAGGAACAGTGGGGAATTGTTCCAAATTATTCCAAAAACTAGATGTGGATCAACTCCCAGACACATAACCTAGCCAAATTAAACAATAGAGAGATAAGGCAAACAGATCCATGATCAGGAGAATGAAGCAACAATAATCTCCCAACAAAGGAAAGAGCAGGCCTGGGGGATTCACCATAAAATTCTATCGGACATTTGAAGAAGAACAAAAAACTTCCATAATCAGAAGGGAATATGACCAAACTCCTTCAACACCATAAAGCTAGTATTTTCCTTATACCCAAACCAGAGAAGGACACAACAACAAAAAGAAAACCATAGGCCAATTTAGCTAGTGAACATAAATGCAAAAACTTTTGGTCAAATATTTGCAAACAGAATTCAGTAAACCTTTAAAAGATTATTCTCCATGGTCACCTTTGGTTCAGTCCCAAGGTGCAAAGTTTGACTTACCCAATTAATAAGTGAAAGATGTCACTTGAATAGACCCAGAGACAGAAAGCACATGATGGTCTCAAAGGATGCAGCAAAGGACTATGACAAAGTTCAGTATTCCTTCATACTAAAATCCCTAGGAAAAACTAGGAACAGAAATAATCTGGATTAACACAATAAAGCTCTAGCCAACATCATTCTACGTGGGGAAAGCACTTCCTCTAAAATCAAGACTGAGACAACTTGGTCCATTCTCTCCTCTTTTACTCAACATCGTGTTTCAGGGTTTGGGGTTGTTGTTTTGTTTGGGGGTAATTTCTGGCATTTTGTTGGTTTATTTGGTTTTTGTTTTTGTTTTTTGTTTTTGTTTCAAGACAGGGTTTCTCTGTGTAACAGTCCTGGCTATCCTGGAACTCGCTTTATAGACCAGGCTGGCCTCGAACTCATATAGATCCACCTGCTTCTGTGCTGGGATTAAAGGCATGTAGCACCACCACCCATTGTGTTTCAGGTTTTAACAAGAGCGATAAGACAATAGAAAGATATAGAAGAGGTGGAAACAGAAAAAGAAGAAGTCAAATTATGCCTATTTAAAGACAATGTGGTTCTATACTTAAAGGACCCTACCCATTTGACCAGAAAATTCTTAAACTTGATATATACTTTCAGCAAAGTATCAGGATACAAAACCAACACATTAAATTCCCAAAAACAGAAGCAGTCACCCAGTGGGTATAGCAGCCCACCTACAAGCCCAGAGCTCAGAAGGCAGAAACAATCTGGCTAACTACACTAGTCTTTTCAGCTGAAAACCCCTATGCAATGAATATGATAGAGTGTGGTTAAGGAAGGCTCTTAATGTCAACCTTGGCCTCCATACACATACATGGGTACCTGCACACATATGTACATGCCTGTATACCATACATGGAAGACTTTTTTCAAATCAGTAGCTTTTCTACATACCAATAATGAACTTACTAAGAACAAAGTCAGAGAAAAACTCCATT
Organism: Peromyscus leucopus; assembly: GCF_004664715.2. Classification (NCBI taxonomy): domain Eukaryota; kingdom Metazoa; phylum Chordata; class Mammalia; order Rodentia; family Cricetidae; genus Peromyscus; species Peromyscus leucopus. The sequence goes on along the minus strand of NC_051066.1, from coordinate 121,929,212 downwards.
TATAAAACTGAATATAAAAATAAAATGACTAGGAATAAATTTAACCAAGGAGGTAAAAATACTTCCACAATGAAAACTGTAAAATATGGAAGAAGAAAAATTAGGAGGCCATTAGAAGAAGAAAAGACCCCTTTTGTCATGAATCAGCAGGATTAGTTTTGTGAAAATGGCTATTACCAAAAGCAATGCCCACATCCAATACATCCCCTTCAAAATCCCAATGTCATTGATCACAACACTAGACAGAGCAGTCCTAAAGTGGATACGGATACATAAGAGCCCCTGAATAGAAACCCTGCCCAGAAATCAATTCAAAATGGCTCAAAGAGCTTCATGTAAGATCTAAAGTGCTGAAATTGCTAGTGGAAAACACAGTCTAACACTGTAAGATAGAGGCACAGGCAAGCGTTCCCTGAGCACTCTAACAGCTTAAAAAATAATAACAAGATTTGACCAATGGCATTACTTGAAATTAAAAGGCTTTTGTATAGTAAAGGCAATCATGGCCAGGTGTGGTGGCACATTGCCTTTAATCCCAGTACTCAGGAGGCAGAGACATCAGTGAGTTTCAGGCCATCCCCATCTGTATAGTGAATTCTAGGACTGCATAGAGAGACCTTATCAGCAAAGGCAAGCAATCAGTAGAGAGTAAAGAGATCACCTATGGGAACATCTTTGTCAACTACACATCAGATAGGGGATTAATATCTAGAACATATGGAGAACTTTCATAGTCAGGCATGCTACTGCATGCCTTTAATCTTAGCACTAGGGAGGCAGAGGCAGGTGGATATCTGTGAGTTCAATGACAATCTGGTCTATATAGTGAGTTCCAGGACAGTCAGGGTTATGTAGAGAGACACTGTCTTGAAAAAAGACAATCAAAACTCCAAAAATGAAAGCTCAAAAAACATCATCCAGTCAATAAATGGAAAAAAAAAATCTATTGAACAGAGAGTTTTCAAAAGAAGAACTACAGATGCCCAGTATCCTTAGCCATCAGGGAAATTCACATTTGATCTATACTGACATTCCATTCTATCTCAGTTAATATGGCTACATCAAGAAAACAAAAAACAGATGCTGCTGAGCATGTGAGCAAAGAGAAACCTTGATGCAAGGCTGGTGGGAATGTAAACTTGTGCTGCCTCAGTGGAAATCAATATAGAAATTCTGAGGCGAGAGAATGAGGATCAGGAGAGCCTCGGGTAAGGGCCGCAAAACCGGCCTATTGCAGAGACCACGTAGCCCTGGGGAAGACAGGAAACCACAGAGTGTCTGAAGGTGACCTATGATTTGCCGTAATGATAAATGGCACACAGTTGGGTGGAGATGCAGGACGTGATGCAAGATGCTGTATCTAGAACAACACGTAACAGAGCGTACGCAATAAAGCTCGTGCTATGAAAATGAGCCAGAAACATGCACCCTGGTGACATAAAAGCCCCATCTTTCGTGCCACCACATCCGCAGAGCCCTCCTCCACCCAGAGCCCTTCTTCGATAATGACAATCTCTGGCTCGGCTACAACCGTGTGTCTCTACTCACTTCCTTGTTTAGGGTCACAAGAACCTGGAATCCCTTCAGAGGTGCACTCTGGACCCCAGTGTGGCAGGGAAGAGTAGGAACTGTAGACTGACATGTTAAGATGAACATATGGAAGGTGGCAGAGAAAGTCTGGCAATCTCTTCCCCACCTGGGCTTCACAGGACAAACGGAGCATGCTCAGGTCAGTTAAAGGCTAGAAGCCCTTCCCTCCCTGGGCCTCCTCTAAGGAACAGAAAATACACAAGGAAAGCCTGGGCTCAACAAACAGGAGAGGCTGGTGCCTTAGAAATGTCCCATAAAGGGCTATGCACCCTGTGGCCCAACTCTTGGGGGCTGTCCCTTCAGCTCACCAGCATAATCGTACTCTCTGGACTACTTTCCTTTTATCAAAACTGGGTCTCACTACACAATGACTGTCCTGGAACTCAGTATACAGACCAGGGTGGCCTTGATCTCACAAACATCGACCTGCCTCTGCCTCCCTCCAGTGTGCTGGGATTCAAGGTGTGTGCCACCAAGCCCGGCAATGTTTTCCCTTTTTTTGCTTTTTTGTTTTTTTGGTTTTTTTGGTTTTTTTCAAGACAGGGTTTCTCTGTGTAGCTTTGGAGCCTTTCCTTGAACTCACTTGTAGCCCAGCTGCCTCGAACTCACAGAGATCCACCTGGCTCTGCCTCCCAAGTGCTGGGATTAAAGGTAGGCGCCACCACCGCCCGGCTTATGTTTTCCCTTTTTTAATAAATTCTATTTCTAACCATGTATCCCTAGTGCAAACCTTTGTCTGGGGACACTAAGCAAGCTTTGCCTTCTCTTTATCTCTTCTTCAGATTCTGGGTAAAAGCCAAACATGCCTCCCCGGAGGCTGGTCTTCCTCACTGTCTTTCTGTAGCCCCCCTCCCGTCCTATGATGGAGGTGTTTGCTGAACTTGCTGACTTTCTTATACTCAAAAGGCAGGACTCTTTTCCTCTTCTCCTTTGTCAACCTCCCCAAACGCTGCCAAGGTTCACAGCTCTCCTGTCCTGTTGTTTTTCTTTAAACTCTAATAAAACTGTCCTTAAATTCTTGCCAAGTCCATTGTAAATTTCTTTTATCAATGAGTCTAAGAACCCAGAATGGAACTTTGGATTCCCTGGTAACACTGATATCTGTTCCTCTCAAACTGAAAAATAAAACTACCATTTGATATAGCTATCCCTCTTGGGTATGTACCTGAAGGACTCTTAAGTCAGCATTCCACAGAGATCAACAGAGATGCTTGTACATCCATGGCTATTGCAGCACGATTCATACCAGTCAAGACACGGAACCAGCCTTTAGTTGCTAATTAATGGATAAGTGGATAAGGAAAATGTGGTATATACAGGCAGTGGAGTTTGTCCATCCTATAAAGAACAATGAAATTATGTCATTTGCAGATAGAACTGGAGATCATGATAAGTGAAATAAACCATGCCCTCAGAAAGACAAGTAAGTTTTCTCTAACATATGGAATTTGACACACACACACACACACACACACACACACACACACACATCCCTGCATATGCACACAAATAAGTGAATGCACACACACACACAGGATATCAAAATAGAAGGGAGATTATGTTGGGCAGGGGAAGAGGACTAAAGGGACAAAGGACAGGGGAGTAAAAGAAGGTAACAGAGGAAAGACATATCATATGTTTTCTCTTATGCCGAGTCTGAACTTTAAAATAGAATATGTACATATACACACAGAGGTATGTATACATACATGTGGTGTGTGTGTGTGTGTGTGTGTGTGTGTGTGTGTGTGTGTGTGTGTGTGTGTGTAGATGGCTCAGCAGTTTAGAGTGCTTGCTTCTCTTTCAGAGGACTAGATTTCAGTTCCAAGCTACTCACTCACAGAGATCTGCTTCCCACGTGCTGGACTAAGACTAAGGCCGTGTGCCACCAAACCTGGGAAAGTGTCTTCTTCATCCGAAGACTTTAGCTTTCCTGTCCAAGTGTTACAGTAGCTTTGGCCAGGGCTCCATGGAGGCCCTTCAGGAAAACCTACTTTTCTGGCCTGAGTGGGGAACTATAAAAATTAATCCAGCCAGCCGGTGGTGGCGCATACCTTTAATCCCAGCACTCGGGAGCAGAGGCAGGCGGATCTCTGTGAGTTCGAGGCCAGCCTGGGCTACAGAGTGAGTTCCAGGAAAGGCTCCAAAGCTGCACAAAGAAACCCTGTCTCAAAAAAAAAAAAAAAAAAAAAAAATCCAGTGACTTAGGCTAATAATATCCTAGCCAAAGGACCCCTCTTTCCCTCCAGGGTGAGTTCACCGTAAGCCATTCTAAATCGACAGGAAAAATCAGCCCTTTAATAAGATGACTCACTTTTCCTTCCGGGATTCCTAACCCCTTGGGCAGTAGCCTACACAGACACAGTCTTGCAAAGCCTTGAGTCTGCTGCTGCCCTGAACTGCTCAGAAAAGCATCCTTTTGCTTTCTCTTTCTGTCTCTCCTCTAAGAACGCCTTCTCAACACTGTGGCTTCACTCTTTCTCTGAAGCGTCACTCCTCACCGGTGGCTGCTCGTCCACCATGTGCTGACCCCCCATGTCTAATTCATGCTTTTTCTCTTTTTCTCATCTAGCTCCTTTGGGGCAGCTGCTGAGATTAACAGCTTACCTACTTCGGGGTTTTTCTTTTAAACACTAATAAAATTGTCCTTAAATTTTCTTTTGAGTCTATTCTTAAATTCTTTGATTAGCAAGACTAAGAAGCAGAAAGGGAAACATCGATTTCCCCAGTTAGCATGTGTTGACTGGTGACCCCCACCCCCACCCCAATTCCTATCCAGTAATACAAGCCAATAAGATGCATTCAGGTAGCCCACAAACAAAGGCATGCTCTCTGCTCCCCTCTGCAAATGCAGCTTCCATAACAGTATTTGCCTTTCTAGGATTTTCCATATTTTCAGAGAGAAATCACACTCCAGTAAGACTATGAGTAACTTCTCAAAATTCAATTAAACTGCATTTGCTCCTAAGAGTGTGAAATGTGATGATAACTAATCCAAAAGTAAAGTTGGGAATGTCAAAAGGAAAGGCCTTGTTCCACTTGAGCATTCTGTTTGTTTATTCACAGTAACCTTTGGATTTTAAATTTATATAGAATGAAAATACAAGAAAATTCAAGAGTTCATGTGAACAAGAAGTCTTCTATAAAGTAGATACAGTCTCAACCAGAAACTAATACAAAGTTTGCAGAAAAAAAATAAAAAAAAATAACAGTGTCTATTTTGCTCTGGGGAAAAAGGGCCAGTTAACTTGAAGGTGTAGCTTTAAATACTCTCTCACAGAACCGGAAGCTAGGTGAGCTCAGACCTAATCAATACATTCTCAAGGCCTGTTAAATCCCTTGATGAGGCTAAACAGTAACTGGAGTGCGGAGTTTTTAACCTGTGGTGCTGAGACAGGTAGGGAATATAAGGGAGAATACAGAGACCTCCAGCTTCTTCTAAAAGAGAGACTTAAGGCTAGCCTCCTCCTCCTCCACTACCACTACCACCACCACCACCACCACCACCACCACCACCACCACCACCCCACCACCACCACCCCACCACCAGGCCTCCCTGAATCAGAATCCAGGCTCTCCTTTTTCGGAGGCCAACAGGGCAAGTGGCAGGAAGCTGAGGCTGATGGGGCAAGGATAAAAGGGATTCCTCGGGATGGAATGGGATCTCCAGGACCCCCCTCCCCCACACCCTCCCTCTGAGCTTGGGGCCCTTTAACAACAATCCACCAGCCACTGAGAATGGAGACAAAGGTCAGGATAAAAAACTTCCCTTCCCTGATAGACAAACTCCCAAAGGACCCCCCACTTCTCACCCTTTCATCTATTGCAAGCATTCTAGCATTCCTTCATTATCGGAGGGGCTACATTCCCCGACTCCCAGTGAATTCCTGAAACCACAGGCAACCTCAAATCCTTATATTCTGAAGTTTTCTACACACATGAAGGGGTTAAGTGGTGTCACCTCAAATAGGTCAAATTGGTATTTGAAGCTAAAATGATTAAGGAACTGTGACTTCAGAAAGGGCCATCTGGGCTGTCCTTTTAGGAAAGGACAGCAAATCATGAAGAATCTTTGGGGAGGAATGTCCTTCCTTATGCCAAGGCAGGAAAGCAGCCTTTAGTTTGGACTTCACTCTCTCATGAAGGTCCCTGTATACATTTACAATTAAGAAAGGCCACATGTTTTCTCTTGTAAATCAGCTCTTGAAGTAATTAGGTTCCCAGACCCAGTTCAAAAATCCACATATGAACTAGGGGCAGCTGGGACAACCTTTATCTCCTCTTTACCTAATAAAAGTCAATTTATCTATGAGGCCCAGCAAGAGCTTACCAACAATGACTAATGATAACACAGAACACTATGACTTACTGAGAAAGCTCAATGACTCTAATGACCAAGAAGGCTTCCAGGGGACTAATTGGTAGATACTGAACGCAGCATGGACACATTAGACAAAAGGGTGATTTGTGTTCACGTAGCACAGAACAAGGCATATGACATTTCAGAAGTAAAAACTTATGGACTGTGTCTGGAATTTTCCACATAGCATTCTTAGATTGTAGGTAACTAAACATTGTACAAAATGAAATCATACCCAAGAGGAAACTCCTGTAGCCGTAGAAAAGTGAACAGTAGACATTAGGGCTGAGAATGTCTGGAAATGTCTCCAAGAAGCTCTAAACATTGCAAAAACTATTATTATTTCTATTTCTGTGGGAAACCCTAGAGCTGGCTTTCCTGAGTATTCCCCTCAAGTTGCACCTGGGGTAGAGCTGGAGGGTTGGGCAGCCCTTGGGGGATGCAACTCCTGAATGAGGAGTCTCACATGTAGATGACCAAGGGATAGAGGTGTTTCTTACCCACTTCCACAAACACCATGGCTTGGCACTTAGGTAGTTAAGCTCTGCCAGTGGATAGACCTGGGCCCTGGGCCCTGTTCCACCTCCAGCTAATATGACAAGTTGCCTCGTCTCCAGACCTCGGTTTTCACAGTGTGGAATGGTATAGAAGACCCATCTTAAAAGGGAAGATTTAATAAGATAAATAAAAAACAAAACACACAGACACACAGACACACAGACACACAGACACACACATACACACACACACACACACACACACACACACACACACACGCGCGCGCGCGCACACACACGCGCACACACGCGCACACACGCGAGCGAGCATGCTCAATGTGGTTCTTATGATGAGCACTTGTGATCTTGTTTCTGTATACTACCTATAATCTTTTGCAAAAAAAAAAAAATCAAGTGATGTCCTCGGTTACAGATTAGAAGGCAGGCTTACCTGCACCAGGTTCAGAAACCCTCCCTGTTATAGACAACGGGATGCTTGTGTTCAAAATCACAAATTCAAAGTAGATCTCGTTTGGGGGGTGGAAAGACAGCTCAGGGGTTAGGAGCACCTGCTGCTGTGGCAGAAGATCCAGATTCAATTCCCAGCACCCACATGGCAGCTCACCCCCATCTGTAACTCCAGTTCCAAGGAATCCCATGCCCTCTTCCGACCCCCAAGAGCACTAGGAATGCAGGTGGTACACTTAGATACATATGGGCAAAACACTCTTATGTACGAAATAAATAAAAATCTAAAGAAAATAATAAATCATGACATAGAAGATTTTTTTAATATAATTTATTTTTATTGTATTTGCATTGACTTGTGAGGGTGTCAGATCTTGGAGTTGCAGACAGTTGTGATATGCCATGTGGGAGCTAACACTTGAACCCAGGTCCTCTGGAAGAATAGTCAGTGCTCTTAACCTCTGAGCTATCTCTCCTGCCCCAAAGTTGTTGTTGTTGTTGTTTTAAGTAGGCTCTGTTTTCAGGAAAACTAGGCAGTTAAAGAGAATGAACCAGCAGCCAACCTTTAAACTGCAATGTGTCCGAGGACTTTGGATGCCATGTTGAGAAAAATAAAATTCTGCATTCACTGCCACACTGCTAGCCCTAGGCCAGCATCAACTTCCCCTGGCTTTCTATGGAAACTGCTAACCATGCAGGTGTAGCCCAAAGCTCCCATTTAAGCTCCAGATCTTTCTAGACAGCCTACTTGACAACTCCTCTTGGGCTCTTATATGGCCATCAAACCTAACACATGCAAAATGGAAGACTTCACTGACACACATTGTTCCTTCCTGATTTGCCAACACAGCACCTCCATTGATACAGGAGGTCATGAGAAATCTCCCTCTTGCACACTCTTCACACCAAACTTATCACGGTCCAGCCCCACAACAATCTCAGTCTTTCCCATCTGTTGCTGAGGCCGCTCTCTTGCCACTGAAATCCTGTCTGTAATCAGCAAGCAGCAAGATCATCGAAATACTATATGCTGCTATAGTGTCTCCCAAGGGCTTGTAGAGCAATAGCCGTGGAAACTAACCATTCAACATAGTTGAACCAACCTTGTTGGCACTCCACAGCAACTGGATGGATTTCACTTCCTTCTGTCTTCTTCTAGAGTCGGAACTATTTTATAGGCATTTTTGATCCCTTCACGTGTCGCTGAGAAGGGAGAACCATGGCTTTTCCTGATGGGAAAAAATCCCCTGTATTTCCGCAATCTTTTGCTCTTCATCTCTCCCCCACTTCTCTAGCTGCACAAAATTACACGTTTTATCATAGGCTACTTGAAGAGCAAGAAAATATGCCCAGTCAACAGTCTTAATCTGGCTGTTCTTGGAAAAAGACATCAGGGTCGGATTGGATTAGGCACCTCATGCGATTCCAGGATCCTGGTCTCTCAAGCAATCCCAAGACTCTTTCCTGCTCTAAGAAACTGAGGCTTGGCTACCTGAGAGTGGGAACAAAGAAGATTGATATTCAAGTCACTCTTTTTGTACCATACTCCATACAATCTGTATTTGGATGCTGGGGCTCTTTTCTTAATACGTCTCTAGAGGCACAGGTCTCCAGATGCTGCCTTTGATAGCTGCGTGGCAGCCACCTAGGGAAGTCATTTCATGGGATGAACTTCAGGATTTGAATGAAGGTCAGGGAATTGGGCTGGTCAGGAGCACATCAAGAGTGTAACAAGAAGTTATGAACCAGCTAAAACTACCCCCTTTGTGCTGATCACATTTTATAGTTTAATCTTACAAATCAACACTGAGTTATTTCTTATTTTCATTATCACAGTCTATGGTATGATTTGATATGAATGATCATTACCAGAGTCTCTGTATTAGTAGGAATTTTGAAATTCTGCTGATCTCCCAGTCATTTGCCCTCTAGCATAGCTGAAGCCTTTAGCAAAGATTAAGGGGTGATGTCTCGGGGGACATTAACCTGAGCCAGACAAGTGTCATTAAGAGGCAGATATGGAAACCAGCCACTAGTTTAATGAGCAGCCTGTCACAAGATCAAGAACCACCCACATTGTTTGTCCAATAAAGACAGGGACGGTACAACAAAAGACCACCAAGTGAACGTGAGAAATGTCTTGTCTTGCAGTTCTAGAGCAGAGAAGTTAGATGTCGGGATGCCAGCAAGGTCACACTTGTCTAAAGATGCCAGGAAAGAATGGGTTCCTGTCGTCTCTCCCAGATTCTGGTAGCCACAGTTTTATACACACACACACACACACACACACACACACACACACAAAGAGATATTCTACAGATATGAAAGCCATTGCTAAGAGCAGAGAGACAGACAAGAGTTGAATTGTAGGCCTACTTTCTTAAACTTTTCCATTGTAAACAAGTTTCTCTACCTTTCCATGCCTGGATTTCTACAACTTGAGAAAAGGGGAAAATAGGACTATTTCACGAGTACCATAGGGATGACACATGAGGTAGCCACTTCGTGGGTTTGTTAGCGTGCTGAAATGAGGCCATCAGGGGAGAAGGCCCGTTCATGCAGTCAGTAAGTACCCTCAACTGCTGCAACTACTACCTGGGATCATGAAGTGCTCCTCAGCGGCACATCTATCTCATTCAAAGTGTCATGTGAACCTGCATGGCTCCAAGCTCAGCTTTATGCCCTACAACCCTGGCCTTCACATGGGGCTCAGTGTTTAAAAGGGATCCCGCTGGGGGCGGGGCTCCTCATTAGAAAATCTAATGAGGTGAGACTCAAAACAACTGAGGGTTAACAGCAAGGAAGGCATGGGTGAGCCTGACAGGTCCATCCCAGGCAGAGCATTCGGCCTGGAGCAGGGCTCCAAAGGATGGATGGAAAGGACTTGGAGGCAGCTGGGCACAGACCTTCCTGTGAAGAGAGCTGTGGTGGAAACTGAAGCTGAGAAAAGAGGTGAGAGATGGATGCTGTGCCAAAAGAAGTTTCTGTAAAGATGGACGATGTTAAATTGTGATTGTTCCTGACTAGAGAAGGTGAGGGACTTGTGATTCAGGAAATCGAATGACAATTGCTGCAGGAAAGTCCTTGACCCTTGACAGGAACACCAACTTCCCATCCACTGAGAAAGGAGGGAGGCAGAGCGTAAGCATGCATGCAAATCAGAGACAGTCCTATAATGGTGGGAGTGACTGATGGTCCTCTAAATCAGTGGTTCTCAACCTTCCTAATGCTGCAACCCTTTAATATACTTCCTCATGGTGTGGGGACCCCAATGATAATATCTGGTTGCTACTTTATAACTGTGATTTTTTGCTACAGTTATGAATCCTAATGTAAATATCTGATATGCAGGATCTCTGATATGGGACGCCAAAGGGGTCAAGACCCACAGGTTGAGAACCACTGCCCTAAGTGAATTTTTGTTGCTCAACAAAATGAGAGTCGAGAGGGTGAAAGGCAACAGGTGTTTGAGCAAGAGGAGTCAGGGTAAAATAATGACAACCCTGAAGGTGAGCGGCATCACTCGTGTGGGGGTCCAGGACTGCATGTGAAAGAGAAAGGTGGCTGAATGTCAGTATTTGTCTCGTTCTGCTTCCTGTCGATGGACCGATCACTTCCTGACCCTTGTCATGATGCATCCGCTGGAACGGATCCTTGTCATGATGTGTCCCCGGAAACTGTGAGCCAAATAACCCTTCCTTCCTTAAGCACCTTTCGTAGGGTATTTGGTGGCACCAGGCACGTAACTAACACAGTCTATGAAGATTCTGAAACAAAATTGTATCACAGTTTTGGCAATTTTCCCAGTACACACACATACCAGTTTCCTCAGACAAGCAGGATGGCACAACTTCAGTCCCAGAACTCACTCGGAACAGAGGCAGGTGTATGAGTTCCAGGCCAGCCTGGTCTGCATAATGACATCCTGTCTCAAAAAAACAAATAAACAAAACAAGCAGTTTCCTCAAAGGCAGTTTTGTTAAATTATGATAACATTTATCCATATAGCTGATTGTATACTTATGCTATCTTAAGTTAGTAAAGTTTAAAAACTTTTATTTCTGCTTCTGAAATGATTGTTTTATTAAGTAATCAAGGGCCTATGGACTTAGCTCTGGGGGAGAGCACTTAATATGTATGAAGTCCTAGATTCAATGCTCAGTGCAAAAAAAGCCCCTCAGTAAATGCAAACATCATAGCCCAGTGTGATGGCACACACTGGTAATCCCAGCACTCAGGAAGCTGAGGCAGGAGGATTAGGAGTCCAAGGCCGGCCTGCATGCTACATAGCAAGACCCTATCTCAAACAAACAACCATATCAAAAACAAACATAATAGTCTTGAAGTTGTGAGTGCAGCTCAGTAACAGGACGTACACTGAGCAGACACAAAGCCCTGGGTTCTGTTCCCAGCACTTCCCCTAACATCATAATTCCCGAGAAATATGAAGCCTTAGGGTCTAGTCAGACTCTTTCTGGGAGACCTGAGTGCACTTTTCCTGGAAAGCTTTTGTTTTGTTTTGTTTTTCGAGACAGGGTTTCTCTGTGTAGCTTTGCGCCTTTCCTAGAACTCGCTTTGGAGACCAGGCTGGCCTCGAACTCACAGAGATCCGCCTGCCTCTGCCTCCTGAGTGCTGGGATTAAAGGCATGCGCCACCATCGCCCGGCTCCTGGAAGCTTTTTATACTTTCACTGTACTGTCTTTCACAGAAAAAAAATAAGCAATCCTCCAGGAAGATTCCAATCAGTTGTAGGCTGTGGGGAAACCATAGCTAAAACATCATCCCATCCTCCTGGGCTCTCAACACTCTCTCCTTGTAGTTGCTAGTTTTCTTCCTTTTGCCATTCCTATTTGTATGGTTCTTGATTCTTAAACTAAGTGAAAAAAAAAAATTAAAAAAAAAAAAAAAACCAAACCCACATACACTGGTGGGGAATGAAGAAGGGATGGATTCCTACATTATATCAACGGCCCTAATTATACCTTATCATGGAGTTTTCCCTGAAAGACAGTATTTTAAATCTCATCTGACTCTGTGTGTTCTGCCACATTATTCTGCCCTCTGTGTCTCAAGAATTACTCCAGCTGCTGCAGGCTCAGAATAGCAGATGCATGAAATTCTTCCTAATACTTTATTACTGGTATACTCTTCATGTTCAATCAACATCCCTTGGTAACAATGTGCTTCATTTCTGAAGCCTCCTGTGATTGGTTACTTTAAAGCAATTTGCATATCTGGCTCCTATTACCAGAGCCTATCAGAGATGAAGAGGGTAACAGGAGAACAACGCAGAGAGGATGGAGGCCGGAAAACAAATGCAGACTCAGAGGATCATGGGAATGCATGGAGTAAAGACCTGGCAGGAACTGGCCTGGGGGGTGAAGGTGTGTACTGCTAAGTCCTGGCATGATTACAAAACTCTCCTTTTGATCTTTACGTTCTCTGGTATCTTAGATCTATAGTTCTCAATGCCTCTGTTTTATACCTCATCGGTTAAGTTTCAGGGAAAATGGAGCCAACAGAAATAGAAATGGAGAGCTGGTGTGTGGTTCAGTGGTGAAACACCTGCCTGGTTTGAGTAAGGACCTGCGTTTGATCTCCAGTACCAATCACCACCACCACCACCACCACCACCACCACCACCACCACCACCACCACCCTCCTCCACTCTGTGTGGCAGCTCAGCAGGGAAAAGGCACTCACCACCAGCCTAGCAACCTTAGTTCAATCCCTAGAATCCATGGTGGAAGGACATAACCAACTTCCCCAGGTTGTTCTTTGACCTTCACATGACCACACATGCCTACATACATCCACACAAAATAAAGAAATAAAAATCAAACTAAATTAGGAAACAAAACAGATGCTGTTTCCCAAAAGGATATCTGCATACCCATAGTCATCTCATTTTATACATAGTGGGAATATATATATATCACCAAAGGGATACAAATCTGTATCAGATTTGTCAGAAACAAACATAGCTTAGAAAGATTAGTCTCTGGCTGCCTAGTGTAGCCCATTCAGGCACCAGGAAGCCATCTATGTTGTCACAATTTGGATCTTCACTTTCCCCAAGACCTATGTACTAATGACTTAGTACTTTCCCCAAGATCTATGTACTAATAATGACTTAGTTCCTAGCCCCTAATGCTATTAGGAGGAATATAAGGTAGGCGGAGACTGGAGCTCAGTCTCTTTCAGTCTGAGGATTCCTAGACTTAAGAAGTCTCTAGTGGCTGCTGCTCTGCTTCTCTGATCTTTCAGCTTTCACCCTGATATCTGACTCTGGGTTTTTATTATTAAGACCAATTAGGATTCATGCTACAGTGGAAGCTTTAGAAGTAGATCTTAGTGACAGGCAGTTAAGTCACTAAGGTTATCTTCTTGAAGGGAGGAGTATTAGGTCCCCAGCTACTTCCTCAATCTCAATCAACTCCCCTACTCCACTACACACACACACACACACACACACACACACACACACACACACACCACACGTACACACACACTTGCATGCATGCATCCACGCATGCCCGCATGTCCTCACGCACACTTTCTGTCTTCTACAAAGTGAGCAGCTTTGCTTTACAATGTGAGTACTGTCTTGCCCCAGACCTAAATGATGGGGCCAACCAATCATGGCTTGGAACCTTGGAAATCATAAGCCAAAATAAACTTTTTCTCCTAAGTTGACTCTCGGGCTATTTGTCACAGCGACAGACAGCTGGTAGGAAGAAGGTCCTGCATCTTGTACCAGCAGGGGGTCAGTCAGAAGAGACGAAGAAGAACTATTGGTGACTACCTGCCCTGTCCCATCAAACAAGGCTAAAGCCAGGCACCATAAACTCTGGCAGGATCTCAGCAGGAATAAAGATACTCAAAGAGAAGAGACACTCCCATCTCTCTTTAGCTATCCCATTATTGAAAACAATGTACTCCAAGAAATTGGAACTTCCCCAGGAGTCTCACACACCAGAAGAAGGAAAGGGTGCCAGCCCAGCTGGAGGAAGAAATTCCATACAGTTCTCACTTGTCAGACTACCTTTCCAGAGAGACTATATCTGTGACAACGATGGGTGGGAGGGACCGCACCTTGACCAGAACTGCTTAAACACACCTCCTGTTATTTTATTTAAATCTGAATCTTGCATCATGACTGAAGCCAGGTGCGTGAGTCATCGATGGACCTCTTCACTCTTCTCAAAGTGGCCACAATGGATAAATCTAGTTTCTCTTCTTTTCACCATTGTTTGTCTCTTAAGGGTTGCCAGGGCCCCAATTCGGACTCTAAGAACTTCGCTATGGCAGGTGCTGCTGTGGTCAGCCCACACACCCTCAGGTCCCTCTGCCACGCCCACTCCTGCACATCTGCATGGTACATCTCTGCTGGGGAACGGCCCTCCCACTATGGGATTCCCTTTGCCAGTACAGAGAAGAGAGCTGAAGAGCTGGGCACAGCCCTCAGCCAAAGTCTGATGGAGTACTCCAGGAATCCCCCTCTGCTCTGGTTGTGCTCATGGGCCTATACTGTTTCCAGAACTTTCCTATGGCACACAGCAAATTTTCCCTCTGTGCAGCTGGCTAGATGTGCATCCTTATCAGGCTTCTTTCCCACTTGGCTCCTTTTCTCTCCTCCCTATTTTTTTCTGTCCATAGAACATTTCTTAGTCCATCTTCACCTTGGAGCCTACTTCTAGAGAACCTGGTCTAAGACAGAAACTTCTGCCAACTTGTTCTAGGTAAAGAAGGCTGATCCTTCATGTATAATTTTAAAGACACACATCTGTATAGGACTCTGAGCATCTGTTTGTGGACTAGACTGTTCCTTTACAGACTTTCACCTCCTCCCCATGCAATAAAAATGTAATAATAAAAAAAAAAAAAAAAAAAAAAAAAACCAGAAACCAGGAACTATTTCCCAGAAGGATAATGTGCATCTACTGTTCAAGGAATGATGTTGCCCAACACTGTCCTCTGTTTATCATGCACACATAAGTTATTGCCTCCCTCCCTGGCCTAAAAACCCTCAGAGGGCCTGGCCCACATCCTCCTTATCTTTCTACATGCTTCACAGAGGCCAGCTGGAGTCCGGCGTTCTAAGCAGAACCCTGATAAGCTGTCTCCCCCCCAACCCCCCATAGCCCCTCGCCCCAGGCACAATGCTTGCTGTTAAAGTAAAACCAATGAATCCATCTTCTATCTTAGACATCTTCCCTGTGACCCTTCTCGGATGCTCAGGACAGGATTAAGTACCCCCCTTTTGTAAAAAGTCACATTACTCTTGAAATAAAAGTGATCTGAGTACCCACCCTTTCTTAGCTTTGCTCTTAGAAACAACTCTGCCTCTAACCTCAGAGTCCTGTGGAAACAGTTTAAGAAAGGGGGATCATTGGTGCCATAACAAACTGTAGTTTCCTGTCTTGTGTATGTCATTGGTGTAGTCTAAGGTCACTCCGTACACTGTTTAAGGAGAAATGCATTAGGCATAATTGAAGTATGAGATGTCCTGGAGGAAAACTGTTAATAATACTGGATACACACCATCTGTTAAGGCAGGAACCTCAGAATATAGGAAGAATGGGATAGGGTTCCCCATGGACAGATGGCCACAAAAGGTACTCTACATGGAAGAGGGACAGCAGAAGAGCTGGCTACAGGTCATATACCAGACCTCAGTTAACCTTAATGGGGAGCCAAGAAACTTTATGGAAGCCACTCTAAATGAAACATTGTCACAATTGGAAGGGTGCCCCCCTGTCCACAGCCTCACCAATTGCCAATCCTTTCCTCCCCTTCCCTCCACAGGCCTGTCAGGCAGGTCTGGTGTCCACAGGGGTGGAGTGCTGTCCTTCCAACATCCGTCTAGCCAAGAGCAAGGGGCCTTCTATTGCTCTGCTCCCTACCCCAACCCTGCTGCTTGCCCACTAATGAAAACAGCATGGTTGTCATTGACTGCTGAAATTTGGAATTTGGAATATCCCAGGAATCTCATGCTGGGAGAAGGGGAAAGGAAGAGGCTCTAGGGCCAACCAGAGGAGGAATTTGTCTCCCAGGAAGAGATCTTACAGTGTTTGACAACTTTCCACGCCAGCCTGCAAGAGAGACCTGAGCTAAGACAATGGCAGTCACCAAGGGCAGGACCATACCTCACCAAGGCGGCTTAGTTATGCATACCTCTTTCTAGTCTATTTAAACTGAAACATGTCAGTAAAAGCATGGTTTTGGGAGTCACATGACTTCTTTGTTTCTCTTCTCAAAGTGACCGTGTAGAATAAATTTATCTCTACTTTCCATTATGTCTCTTTAATTGGCTTGTAGCGAAGCCTAAGCTGTAAGGGCTCCCAGGGTCCAGACTTTAACCTGAACAACTTCAGGAATGCAAGTATGAAGACTTCATTCATTGACAAGTATAACAACAAAAGTTTCCCAGTTGGAACTTAAAAATGACTCAAATTCTGAGAGTTCAGGCAATTGGAAGATTACACACTAACACTCTGCACTGTCACGCAGCCAGACCACCATCAGACCTAAGTTCATAGCAGAAATCAGAATAGTTTTTGAGTTTGTTTCCCATTTGGAAACTAAAAGCTCATCAACATCATTTAAATCACTCTTACTGATGATTTAAACAAAACACAATATATCTTTATAACTGTTCCTACACAAAACCAAATCAGGGATTCCCAAGCAGAGTCCATCAGCCTGGCTGGCATTCAGAGATCCTTGAAACCATGGATTCCTGATGACAAGCAGGCTATCTTACCACAGGCTGGAATGTCTAGAGCCTCATTTTAAAACAAGATCTAACTTTATTTTCTTGGCCTTGTCCATAAAACAGCTATGTGTCAACTTTTACCAAACTACTAGGAAGTTGAAAACATTTCTGCTGTGAAATAAAAAGGTTGTTTAGCCAGGCAGCGGTGGTGCATGCCTTTGATCCTAGCACTTAGGAGGCAGAGGCAGGCATATCTCTGTGAGTTCAAGCCAACCCGGTCTACAAAGCGAGTTCCAGGACAGCCAGGACTATTACACAGAGAAATTCTGTCTTGAAAAACAAAACAAAAAGTTGTTTAATCAACCATTCATTATAAATCAACCATTCATTAATAATCAATATTTATTATATCAACCTTTTGCCAATGGCTGTATCAACTTGTCCCCAGACTCTCGACGCTTCTCTTGGTGGATATTAAAAATACCTAGCCAGGGAGAGCCTGGGTCCTAAAGAATCCCTACAGATGCTGGTAACTAGCAGGTCGAATGTTCTGATCAGCACAGGCTCTTCCTGTCCTTTTACACACACACACCTTGGACATGAGCGTCCAGAACTCTGCTTTGACCTTCTTCCTGTCTGACCTGGAGCTTCACCCTGGAGAAGTTTCTCAACTCACTGTGCCCCAGTGACTCACTGTGTCCTGGTAACTCCTGTGCTTCCGACTGCTCACTGAGTGTTTCTGTAGAGCTGGGTGATAGACAGGCTCTTTAACTCAGCAGGTTAGGACTTGAGGGATTGCTCAGTCAGTAAGGTAACACCTTGCAAACACAAGCCTGAGTTTGATCCCCAGGATACATGTGAAAATGTAAGGAGAGTCCTTAGGGTTCCCTGGCCAACTGATCTAGCCTAACTGGTAAACTTCTCAAAGGAAATGGCCTAGACACACACACACACACACACACACACACACACACAATTTTAAAAAGGGTGAAAGAGAACACAACAGTTTAAAAATCATGCTAAGAGCCACACATCCTGGTGGCATATGTCTATGATCCCAGCACTGAGAGGCTAAGGCAGGATGATTCAATTCAAGGCAACTTAGTGACAGCAAAATAAGACAGGTTGCTGCTGCAACTCAGTGGTACAACACCAGCCTCATACTCAAGCGCCTGGGTTCAGCTGCTAGTGCTGGGGTCAATAATAACAAGCAGGCTATCTTACCATTCAGTATTTCTTCCCTACATGTAAACACATGCCTGTGTGCACGCACACCCTACCCTAACACACACACACACACACACACACACACACACACACACACACACACGCCATGAACTTAGCAGATGAGTCCTTATCCTTTGAGGCATTTTCTTGACCTCATCTGGGTACCCACCCCACCTGACAGAGAAGCTCATTCTTACTCTTGACTTTAGTGATGTCATTCTGCTGAATGCATACAAATGTCACTCTTAACAGACTTCGCAGATAAGTGACAAGGCTCAGTACTTATTGGAGATACAGAAATGTCACCATAGCCATCTTTACCATGGTGTCAGTCCATAGCTCCCCTTTGAGTCTAAAATACTATCCTCTTTTTAGGTCTCTTAAGTTGCGATGGAGGCTGAATGGAGGGCTTATAAGTCTGTGAAAAGTTCCCCAAGAGTAGAGTTCAGACTAACTTTGATTTAGAAACACCTGCCGTCCAACAATGGATTCACAGGAACTAAAGGCTGCACCTCCCAGGTGAGGAATAGCAGCTGGAAACCCTTTGTTCCAAGTCTGAACTCCCCTCATAGAACGGCTGCTACTACTTTTACATAAGTAAAGGCTGGCGCTGACATCCTAGAAAATCCACATGAGCAAGTGAGTGAAGTGAAAACTCACTGAGTGGGTGCATCTTCTGACTCAGAGATTTGATAAACCTCAATGAAAGCACTTTCTGGCTGAATAGTGGCTCGATGTGTGTGTGTGTGTGTGTGTGTGTGTGTGTGTGTGTGTGTGTGTGTGTGTGTGTGGCCCCGGTTCACCCCCAGCACTTCAAAAAATATGTTCAGTATAAGAACTCTGGGGTAGCCAGCTCAGATGCATATGTGGTGGTTTAAAGGGGGTGTCTTACGCATTTGAACACTTGCTCTAGATGCTTGGGAAGGCTTAAGAGCTGTGACATTGTTGAAGGAAGTGTCACAGGAGGTCAGCTTTGAGAGTTTAAAGACATCTGCCAGAGTTGAGTTCACACTTCTCTGATTCACGTTTAAGGTTTAAGATGTGAGCCCCCAGCTTCTGGCTCCTTCCACTACGTCTACATCTACCATCATGGACTCTAAACCTCTGAGACATAACCAGTAGGAAAGTAGTTAATACAGTGCAGCTGCCTTTGTGAACGCTTAGAGCTGGGCAGTCTAGCTGAGGTGAGAAGGCTTCAGGCAGTCTCGCAAGGCAGCTCCAGAGCCTCAGATCTAACTGAACCCTGGGGACTGGACTCCCATCAGTCAGAAGTACAGAGCAGGTAAAACAGCAGCTTCCAGAGTGAGTGGTTACTAGGCTTTCCTGACATCCAGAATGTACATCCTTAGCGCCACTGCGAACACTGGATGGAAGCTACCCTTGGAAACTGACAAAGCTGGCAGCAGGTCTGGGGTTAAAAGTAAGGAGCATCTCTCCAGTGAGACTCCTTGGAACACAGTTGTTTCCAGAAGATCCTCTGTCACCACAGGGGGTTTGCACACATGCCACATGATGGTATCATCCTAGAGTCCCTGTGAGCATTTCCCTAACAGTTACCAAGCCATTGTCACTCTAGTGAATCTCCTGCTCTAGGTCGTGATGTTGCAGTCTGGGCAAACCCTTTGGGGTGCAGCTGGACCTGGAGGCTGGCTTCCCTTGGTGCTCTGACCTGTTTGGGCCTCCATATCCTCATCTACAAAATGTGATTTGGATTGTGTGAGAAACAATTGAGTTGCCATCTATAAAAATAAAGGTCTATGAAAACATTATCTGCTTCCTTCAGAGCTATTACCCTCCTAAGGTATACTTCCTGCTGTGTACTCCTCAAAGTGCTTTTAAAAAAAAGGGATACTCTGGTTCATTCATTCATTCACTCATTCATTCATTCAACCCACACTCCTTTAGTGGCAAGTCACAAGGGTTAGGATTTGGCTTTGGGAAGCTCACTGGGGGCAGTGAACAAGTAGAATTCATGGCATATGCTTTAGAGGGCTCACCAGGCAAAGAAGGAAGAAGGCAGGGCAAACTTCCTTACTGAAACCATTAAGATCCTTGAAGAATCATTAGACATCTTGGATAGACCAACAGGGGTTGGACATGCTATGTTATAGGATGCACATGAAGAATGGGCCTAACGATGGGGTCCTCTTAAAGGTCCCCTGATAAAGAAAAGCATGTAGCTCTGTCTCCAAGAAGAAGAGGAGAAGGGCTGAGTTAAGTAAGGAGGGAGCAAAACAACTCTTTTTTTTTTTTTTTTTTTTTTTTTTCAAGACAGGGTTTCTCTATGTAGTTTTGGTGCCTGTCCTGCATCTCACTCTGTAGACCAGGCTAGCCTCAAACTCACAGAGATCCACCTGGCTCTGCCTCCTGAGTACTGGGATTAAAGGTGTGCGCCACTACCACTGGGCCAAAACAATAAAGTAGCTATGGGCCATGACTTTGGAGAGGTAACAGGAAGGGTCTCCTTGGAGGATGAGAGCTGCTGGGGTA
This sequence comes from Peromyscus leucopus, assembly GCF_004664715.2. Taxonomy (NCBI): domain Eukaryota; kingdom Metazoa; phylum Chordata; class Mammalia; order Rodentia; family Cricetidae; genus Peromyscus; species Peromyscus leucopus. The sequence goes on along the minus strand of NC_051066.1, from coordinate 121,908,861 downwards.
GTTTCTTGGTTGCTTTTCTAATGTTGTGATAAAACGCCATGGCCAAGGCAAATTACAGAAGGAAGGGCTTATTTGGGACTTACAGTTCTAGAGGGATAGGAGTCCATCACCACAATTCAGGGAGCATGGAGGCAGGCAGGCAGGCAGACATGGTGCTGGGGCAGCAGCTGAGAACTCACATCCTGATCCACAAACAGGAAGCAAAGCACCCTGGGAATGGCATGACCTTTAAAACCTCAAAGCCCATCCTTTTGACACACCTCCGCTAACAGGTCACACCTCTTCTGAATCCTTCCTAAACAGGTCCACCAACTAGGGACCAAGTATTCAAACATATGAGCCTGTGGGTCCACTTGTATTCAAACCTCCACCGGCATCATCTCTCAATAAGCACTTGCATCCCCTTGAGGGAACTCATTACTCTGAGAACCTATCTGCACATGAGGGAATTCCTGGTTGCTGGGGGTTCCTCTCCATCATGTTCCCCAACCTCAATGACCTAGAACAAACCCCAACCCAAAAGCTCCTGTCAACAACCTTCTTCCCAAGTCCTAAATATAAAGGTTCCTTGCTGTCCCGCTCCACCCTCCCCAAATCCCCTTGTCCCCTAAAGGAGGCAAAAGCATGAAGAATGTGAAAGTCCAGAGACACAGGGAGCCTGAGGCCAGGAGAAAAATGAGCCCCTTATCAAAACATCCTCCCTATCCTGAAGTAGGGGAAAGGTTAATAAAAGCTCTGCAGTCAATAAACAAGACTATGCCGAAAGCCCAAGCTGCCCCGAATGATGCATGCCATTGTCAACCCTCATAAACCACAGAACAGGGACAAACAGGGATACTGGTCCCACTGAACAATAATGCCCAGACATAACCAGCATCTGTATTTAAAATGTTGACATTTTGCTCATCAAGGATCTTTTAAAACAAGTTACTATTTATCTTAATTTCCGAGTGTTGCCAAGTGTTTACATTTCTTCAATATTTACAAAGTCCTGTTGGTGGACAGACCATGTTCCTAAGAAACCACAATGCCTCTAAGCTCTGCAAGGAAGCGCGGCTGCACTGTGTGCAGATTGCTGGTTGCCTCTGCAGAACTAGGAAAACCCCAGGGACTCCAGGGCTCTGAGAAGAGAGGCGCCTCTCAAGGCCCAAAGGCCGACCTTGCCTTGTATTTCTTGGCAATACTTCATCCGCTTTCCAGCTGAACTTCTGCGAACCCTGCAATCCCAATCCCGGGGCCGTTGCCATAGCAGGAAGGTAGATGCCACGCTCCTGAGAGCCCTGGCTAAGAGTGGAGTACCAGCCCAAAGGGAGACCCCCTAAGCTTCTCCTGCCAGGACTTGCTGACCCCTCTGCTCTACTGTAGGGGGAAAGCGTCGGATCACAGCGTGAGCTCTGCACCGCAGCAGCGTGACCGTTGTGGTTTGACTTGCCAGCACAGGCATATTTGACACCCGGCAGGTGGCGTCGCAGGTAGAGTTTAACAAATGTCCCCACCTCCCAGCTCCGGTGTGCGCGGGCGTGACACGCACACACATACACACACCACACACGCACGCACCTGCGCCACCAGTCATCTCGCCCACACCCTCGGTGGCTGCAAAGGTCAGTCGAGGACACCCAGTGATCCTCCTTGGTTCCGAGCCCGGAATGTCACCCTGCCTCAAGTTCTAGCGCCCTGACTCGCCTTTGCTACCCCGGCCCTCCACGGGTCCTGCAGGACCGCTGAGGACGCCAGTTGGTTGGTTCTCTCCTCCTAATCTCAAGAGACAGCAGAATATTGGGGCACTGCACCTCGCGGCTGGTACCCGGTTCTCCCCACTCGAGGTGGGGGTCTCCAATGCCGCCGCCCCTTACCTCGCGCCCTTGGTGCAGATCCCGGAGGCGGGGGTGACCGGCAGGTCGGTGACTGAGCGGGGCTAGGATTCCCCGCCCTGGAGGAGGAAGAGAAGGCCAAGGGGCGGAGGGGCGTGGCTGGGGGGAGGACTGGGGGGGGAGGGAAAGGCTTTGTGTCTGCCTCCGCCCTGCCCCTTCAAAGATCCCCTCCTCCCAGGTCTCCTCCCAGCTTCTCTGAGACCCAGTGGGGGCGAGCCGGTTGGAGGTGAAGAGCAAGGCGCCTGCGCGACCCCTGGTCCCGCCCACCCTCGGGCACTAATCGGGTTACCAGGAACTCTCAGGCTGGGACGTGTAGGACTGAATCGAAAAGTTTACCTAACCCGGAGCAAACTTGGCTGGACCCACCCCGACCGTCCTGGCTCCACTTGGTTCCCTCTGCGCTCCCCGCCACTGCCAGAGTTTGTTTCTGGGAGGTTTCCTCTTTCTCAGATGCGTGCAAAGCACCTCCCTTTAGACCAATTTTGGATTGCGGGAAGGGGCCGCACGGACTGGAGAAGTTCAGCTGCCAGGGTCCCGGGGATGGGGTTGGGGGTAGGGGTGGGGTAGGTATAGTGTGGGGCCAGCCTGGGGTCAGCGCTGGCCACTGCCGCCCAGGTTTGAGTGTGTGCTGGCCACTCTGGGCACGCACCATGGAGAGGTGGGGTGGAGTTGGCCCTTTACTCCGAAGTCTAAACCTCGCTGGAGACCAAGGAGGAAAGGGACAGTGCTGGAGACGGTGATCCTGTGTGTCTAGCTGGCAATTACCGAAGTGCTAAGTGGCCGGTGTCACGTGTCACAAAGGGAACAGCTAGGGTGTTTAAAGAGACCCGTGTTTTGTTCAGAATTGGAAAAGGAATCTTTATGTTTGTTTCCTTCCTCCTACGGCAAAGGATGGGTATTGGTGAAAGGAGGCTTATAAAAAATTTTTTTTTAAAGTACTTATCAATCACCAGGAATCTAGCACCAGCAAAACCTAAGCCACCGACTGCACTCCTCTTTGTGTGCCAAATCCCGTTTAATAATTTAGTAGCCGCGGTGCACCCGGCGTGTTCCAAGCTTGAGATGTGTGGGACAATAAGTCATCTGCCCTGCTCTGGTGGCTATGATATGCAGAGGGCTAAGGGTGGGCTGGCAGGAGGAAAGCCATGCACACCACAGGCAAATCACTGGGATGTGACACTCAGAGACCAGCGCTGAAGAAAAAGACAAAGGACGTCATGGATAGCTGGAGCCCTCGTGAATGGCCCAGGTTATAGAATGAAATAGGTTGGGCTGCATATGACCCCGCCTGCAGGTGGTGCTTGGAAAAAAAAGGGAGCTGAGCAAAGATTCTCTGCGAGGAGAAGTGTGGAGCAGAGACTCTGAGGGGAAAGATGGAATAGCTAAAGCAAATTTGAGCAGTGGGTTCTACAACTGATGCAGCTGAAACCCCCAAAATAGAAAACAGAGAAGGAAACAGGCTAGAGAGAGAGGCAGGTAGCACGGAGCAGGCTTGCAGCTCGCAAGTGGGAGAGAGGTACCTGGAATCCCACGGATTTTGAAGGGAGCATTGAGAGGTCCTAGGACAGAGGTTCTCAAGATGTGGCTCGCGACCCCATGGGGTTTTGCATAGCAGATATTTACATTATGATTGATAACAGTAGCAAAATTACAGTTACAAAGTAGCAACGACATAATTTTATGGTTAGGGGTCACCACAACATGAGGAACTGTATTAAAAGGTCAGAGCACTAGGAAGGGTTGAGAACCACTGCCCTAAGAGGTTGGCTGTGTGAGCAAAAGGAAGGTGTGAACAAAGTGAGTGTCCCTCCCTTTCTCGGCCTCATTCAGCCTCAGAGGGTCTGCTTTAATAAATAGTGAGCCCCAGGTTAGTGCTGGCCTCCAACCCGCGCTCATTCTTCCTGCTTACCCTCTTACGAAGTTCCTTGGACAGTGCTTCCTGAACCACCCTTATGGGTCTCTTCAGGGTCCTGGGGTCCATTTTGTCCTGCTCTTCCCTCAATCTGGAAAATATGTTTTAGTGTAGGAATCTGTCTACCTGTGGAATCCCTACACGGGGAATTCTAAATGGACCATTGCCAGCATATACGGGGTGTGGGGGGATAGCTCTGAAAAGCTGCACTGTGGGGGGAACTTGCATCTATAATGTGGGTATAGAGTCATTGCAAAGGACCTTTTCACTGGAAGAGGAGAGCAGGTTGACACCTGGCCCAGAGTGGCTTTTTGATGACTGTCAGTTGGGGGAGCGTAACTAGCCAGAAGAACTTCTTCAGTGCATTTAGATCTCTTCTGCCTTCTTTCCAGTGAGCTCTGACCTTGGTCCACTGGCTAAGAAGCTATTACTGTAGCTTCTACTGCCTACCTCTTTCTGCGAGTCTTGCACTTGGTACATGGGACATGTTTCTACACAGTTCGTAAATCCATATGCTTTTTTTCTTATTAGCGTGTTTATCACTAGTTAATTTTGTGGGCCAAAATTGCTGAAGCTTCAGAGGGAAAAAAGAGCACAAGACTTTCCTATAGTGCTACATTCTAAATACCGCTGTGAATACTTAGGCTTCAATAACAAATCCGACTATACTGGGACCTGTCCAAATTCTGTGAGGGGGTGGGGGGAGAAGGAGAGAGAAGGGATGGAGCAGTGTGATGCCTGCCCTTAGTTCCTCTCATGCATTTGCTTCCTGTTTGGCAGGTTTGGCTCACCACCCAGGGGCCCTTTCAATGCACACTCTCAGGTCACTGTTATCAACACGGAACCAGCTAGCCAAGATGATGTCATTTCTACTGAAGTTTTACCTTTGACTTGAACAAGCGGCACTGGGTCTAGAACTGCCCTCCAGAACTGACACCACAACACTGTTTCTTTCCCCTGGGTAGCAGGGTAAGTAAAGATGAATGTCATGGGCTCATAAAATGCCTGGAAAAGAACAGTTTAAGCTGCAAAATAATAATTGATGATGATTATGATGATGTAGTTGTTTAATGATCTGTGCCAAGAAGGGGTGATTGCACATTCTTCAAACTTTGCTCTACACACCCCCAGGAGACAAATGGAGATTATTTGATGAAAGTAGCTGTTTCAGTTAGAACTACCCAAGTTAGTAGCTGTTTCAGTTTGTTAGAACTACCCAAGTTAGAGCCAGACAATGGTGGCCTGTGTCTATCATGCCAGCACTCAGGAGGCAGAGGCAGGTTGGTCTCTGTGAGTTCCAAGGAAGCCTTGGCTACTTAGCAAGTTCCAGGCTGGCCAAGGCTATAGAGAGAGTTCCAGGTCAGCCAGGCCTGCATAGTGAGACTCTGTCTCAGAAACCAGGGCTGGAGAGAGAGCTCAGTGGGTCAAGGGTTTGCCATCCAAGCATAAGCACTCAAGTCCCAGTGCTGGGGAGACAGAGACAGGAGGATCCCTGGAACTCTGGTCAATATGTTCTGACACTTTTCATCTTTGACTTTCAACTATTTGCATCCTGGCATTTTTGTTACTTTGTCTTTTTTTTTCTAGAGCTGAGGACCAAACCCAGGGCCCTGCACTTTCTAGGCAAGCGCTCTACCAGGGAGCTAAATCCCCAGCCCTGTATCCTGGCATTTTCAAATGTCTTGTTATACACTGCAGGCAGGATTTCTGTGTACCACATCTTTACTATGGATTGTGGATTGTGCTTAATCACCAGGACAGTGTGATTAACCTTTGCCCCATTCAGTGTTCGCCTGCAGTTATCCTTGGACAAAGTTCCTATCGTGACCCCTGCTTTTGTATTTGCAGCCACCTGATAAAAATCTGTCTGTCTGTTTTGAAGTTCTCTGAGTCACTTTATGCTCAATGAGTTCTGCAGAAGGAACATACTTTCTAATTTTTAAAAGTATTTTATGTGTATGGATGTTTTAGAAATGGTTATTATTTTATGTGGACGGGTGTTTGGCCTACCTATATGTCCCCATCCAATGTGGAGTTTAGCTGCTGACCAATCCTCTGCTTATCCCCAGATACAACCTTCATATTCTGTCTATCCACTCTTCCTTTATGTACACTCAACTTTGGACACATAGTCCATTAGTGAATCATTATTTTTAGGCAATATGACTCATCTTTCAAGAACCGGTTTTCTGTCTTCACATACCAATTCTATTTATAACAATTTGATTTAATTTTGTTTAAACTTGTTTCAGTTTTCACTCACAGAGCATTCATATCATACCTTTGCCATGCATGATGTTTTGCTATTTCCTTATATCATAACTTAAAATAATTTTCCCTAGCAAGACACAAAGGACTTGAATGTTCTCTATGTGTTTGTGTTTCTGAGAAAATCCTTCTCATCTTCTTTAAGCACAAACTGTGTAGGATTCTTATTTCTGTAGTAGACTGTGACAGTTCCCTCAGAGGGTTCTCTCAGCCCTGTGTGTGGATGGTTGTCACTTTCCCATCAAGAGGCCAGTCATTCCACCCTCCCACCTCCCCCCACCCCCCACCCCCCACTTAACTTTAGTCCAATCTTCTGACCTGTTTGACCAAAAGAATTCGAAAAAAGTAATGTGTAACTGTTGTCTTAGGATTTAAGAAGTTTCTGTGGCCCCATTGTTTGCTTCATGGACCCAATGCCAGATAAAAATCTTGAGATAGTATGATGGTTGGTCTCCACTGTCCACTTGGTGGGATTTAGAATTATATAGGAAACACCTGAGAGTGTCTGTGAGCGTGTTTTTGTTTAACAAGGGGATAGGACCCTCCATGATTGGGCGGCACCACTCTATGGGCTGGGGTCCCAGAATGAATAAAAAGGAAAATGATGGAAGCGAGTTGAGCACCAGCATTCCCCTCTCACTCCTTCCTGACGGTGGATGCTGCAGTGTGACCAGCTATTTCATGGGTCTGCCACCACGCCTTTCCTGCTCTGATGCATCCCTTCTAGAACCATTAGCCAAATTAACTCTTGCCTTCTTATGCTGTGTTTTCATGTATTCAGCCATAGTGATGAGAAAAGTCACTAATAGAGACAGCCTACTGAATGGTGGGACACGGAGTGGAAAGAGAGCCCTGGACAGTTTGTAGCTTGTCAAGGGCTCGACCATCTTGGGTCCGGACCTAACTGAACTTCTGACTGAATTCAGCTACAGCGGAGATGTTAATGCTGCCGTCTTGTGTAGAACCACCAACTGAGCCCAGCAAGCCTGCATCATAAAGATGAAACATGAGCAATGGTTGTTTTTGTAGAGGGGACCCAAAACAGCTTGACAACACAGCTGCCATGATAGCTTCTGTGACAGGCTTACTGGCAGGCAACACCCAGACCCAGGAAAAGCCATAAGCTGACACCACCCAGGGAAGGCCTACATCCAAGGGGAAGTACCTGACATCCCAAACATTCCAACAATTAGATAAGATGACCAGATGTCCTGAGTCTAGCACACACCTATGTTTGTTTTACAGATAACCCTAGACAAATGTCAGTCAATCAGGGTCCTAAACCCTGGAAATACCCTCATCCCAGCCACTGCTATGATAAAAACTCTACCCTGCCTGGGCTCAGGTCTTTTTGCTCTCACCGCTGCATCAGATAGAGAGACCAAGCCCTGGAGCTTGAAGGTAATAAAGGCTCTTTGCTTTTACATGTGGTATTCGGTCTCCATGGTGGTCTTTTGGGGGTCTCTGCGATCTGGGCATAACAGTTTTAAGCCACTAAATTCCAGAGTCATTTGTTACACAGCAATATTATGACCATAATTGCTTTTCAAAACCCTATAGACATTGCTTCATTATGGCTGTGTTTGGAAAGGATTTGAGTATATTCCCCAGGATTCATGTTTGGAGTCTTGGGCTTCCTAAGAGCAATGTGGGGCAGTGGGTTCTAGAACCTTCAGGAGATGGAGCATAGTGAGACTTTTAGTCACTGTAAGCATGCACTCTAAGGGGAATATGAGACTTTTTTTTCTGAGTCCTGTGGGAATGAGGTGAGTGGTTTTGTTCTTACCCTGATATCCTACCTTGATATAGGCCCAGAGAAAACACCACCCCCATCTTTGAAACCTCTAGAGGCATGAGCCAAATTAACCCTTTTATCTATATAATTATTTCTTTTTTTTTTTTTTTTTTTTCATTTTTTGTTTTTTTTAATTTTAGAACAGCTCCGAACTCACAGAGATCCACTGCTCTGCTAAGTGCTATAAAGCTGCACCAATACTATATAATTATTTCAAGCATTTTGTTATACTGATGGTCTGATACGCCCATCCTCTTGGGAAACAGACTGGTCTTTACAAGGGCAATCATGTCACTCAGTGGCTTTACCATAAATGAATAATTATACAGTGTATATTAAAAAAACACAAAGGGCTCAATATCATCATTTGGTTCTTTATAAAACCATTACTGACAAGATCCACACAACATGACCTTTTACCATTCCATCATGAAGACCAGAGGGGCTTATGAGGCTCCACCCCTCCCTGAGGATCTGTAAGCACTGAATGGTTGCTGAGAGAGGGAGAAACATTTTTTCTCAGTGGTGTGGCCAAGTTGCCCATGTGCCTGTAAGTAACTTTAATTAAACTAATTGGAGGACACACTCATATGCTTGCACACACACACACACACACACACACACACACACACACACACACACACTTTGCTGACCCCTACATTAGGCTATATTCCTTTCTCTTTTCTTTCTCCTCCTCTTTCTCTTTTCAGGGCTTCAGAAATTCTTTGATGCTAGTTAAGTGTTTCCACACTGAGCCACTCCCAGGACCCCACATATAATTCGTAGATTATGACACTTAGCCTTCAGTGGGTGTCTTAGGCTCCTCACTGACTGCCAGCCTGCTCCGATCTGCCCCCAACTCTGCACTGTAAATGGCATCCCTTGACAGCACTATTGCCCAGGTTGTGGCCAATTCCTCTCTTCATTTTATTCCCTACTTACTATTTCTCCAACCTATTTTGTCCCATTTTCTCTTGACTTCTAGGCCACCACTACCTTCTGTGGATCTGTTCCTATCTCCCATGGTTCTCTTTATCCTCCTTGGCAAGGTCTACCTCTGCCTCCAGACTGGAGTTACTTTCTCTCTTCCTCCCTATCGACCCTTGCTCTGCTACCCTCTGGACACATCCTTTGTGGACAGGTCTCTTCTCCACTTGACTTTAAACGCTACCTCTACAAACAGTTGCAAATCTGTCACCCTAGCCTTGACCTCACTGCTGGCCACCAAGCCTCTACATTTGACTGTCATCTTTCAGCTTTGCGCTTGGAAACCTGACATCTGTTTTAAAGCTTTCTCTCTAGACTGTTTCTCTTTCAGACTTCCTTACTGTTAGTCTTAGTTTTCTGCCTTTCTTTGGTTCATAAACACAGCAGTAGCATCTGTCTGTCCTCCCTACAGAATATATAATGAATCTTTTCTCCACATCCACTGCCAGCCACATAAGTCAAGTCATCAAGAACGTTCATCATCTCCAAATCTCAGCCCAATCCCACTTCCTCTCTCTACCCTCACTGCCTGCAACCACCACAGTGGGACTTTCTGATAGAATATTGCAGCTGCTCCTGTCCCCTGCTGGTCATTTTCCACACAGTTGGCAGATGATGGACTCTGAAGAGAAATTCCATCAGGTTGCTTGCTGCTCACTGATACCAGGGCTTTTCATCAGTTATTCTTAGAAGAAATCCTCATGACCCACATAGTCCCCATGTTCTAGCCCATGCCTCCTCTTTAACTCCATTGCCACCATCCTCTCCCTCATCATTCTGCTTCTGCCTTCTTTACCTGTTCCTTGAGCACGCCAAGTGACTCCCAGCTTCAAGGCTGGCCTTTGCATCTGCTGTTTCTTCCTGGTGAAGCTCCCTCCTCCTGGTGCTCTGCATCTCTGAGCATCTTCCAGGGGTGTCGTTTCAATGACCTGATAGGCTTGAAGGTGTTTGCTTTCACATCCTCTGTTCAGTGACACTTTGAGGAGTTAGAAGGCTCTAGTATCTGAGTTAGAGTTCTCTTGTACTTTGAAAATGCTGACCTTTTGCCACTAGCACGCCCCCCCCCCCAGTCAAATTGAGGAGAATGGAGTTAATTTGATCTGCTTCGGAAATCTGGAAACTCTTGAGGACCAGCTTTTTCTTCAGTGTCTTTAAATTCCACTCTGATGCAATGCTTTTCCTAGTCTCATAAAGGATATGCCTTGCACACCTCTCTCAGCTGTAGAACTTCATCCTTTTGGGTTCTAGGTAAACTTCATTATCTCTTGAAATATTTTCTCTTCTCCATTTCTCCTTTCTCTCCTATTCCTGGGAAGTGCACATTAGTTCTGCCCTTTATCCATGTCCTTTAATATCTCCATATTCTACTTCTTTCCGTCACCTTAGAGAGGCTCTGGGTCACATCGTCCTACTCCCTGTCTCCTTGGTTGTATTTACATACTTGTAGTAATTGATATAATTATGTATTCTAATAATAATACACAGTTTATGATATATAATATTTAACATATATTTGGGGCAGGTGTTGGGGATTGAAGCCTTGTGCGTGTTAATTAAGTACACTCTATATTACTGAGCTTACACTGATGTAATTTCCGCTTGCTTTTTTTCCCATGCAATTTCAAGATGCTTAATATGCTAATTCCATCCACTACTTTACTCTTTTATTATGTTATTTAAGCTTTTTGACCTGCTATTTTAATGATTCTGATTCAGGTTCTTATTCAGGTGGTAGAGGTTATTTCCCTTGCTGCAGTTTTATGTTTGTTTTGCAGTTGTACTCTGAGGATGTATGATTACAATATACATGTTTTGCACAACAAATTTACACAGTGCAGTAAATTAAAAGAGGATCTGAATGGAGCTTAGCTGGATCCTCTACCTGGTGTCTTATAGGGGCACAGTTTAGGGACTGGTGGGGTTTCCATCTCAGTACTGCAGGGCCTCTGGACTCCTATCCAGGTTCACTTCTAAGCTCTTGTGGCTGTTGGAAGAACTCACTTTCTTGGGGCTGTGTGACTGAGGCTGTGGCTCTTTGAAAGTGAATGAAGCCAAGTCAAGTGAACTTAAGCAAAGGGTGTGAACTCAAAGCTTCCATAGCAAGGGGTCTTTGTGCTTCCTCTGAAGCTCCAAGGCAGGCAGTGGAGTTGAAAGGCTTTATAGTGGAAGAAAGAGACTGAAGGGTCCAGGAATATAGAAATATAAAATCATAAGCTTAAGAGATAAAAACTGACAATCATCAGCTCTAAAGGTTAACTGCTAACAATGGCTGTCTGGTTTACAGCCAGCTCCTCTGTCAACAGTCAGTGGTTAACTTTTAACCCCCTTGCCCCTTATAGCCAACAACTGCCTGGACCAAAGTTAACTTTTAATAGTTGTTTCTACATGACTTCTAGAATACATCCCATGCCTGATGTTTCTATGTGACTCCTAGCATGCACCCTGTGCCTGACACTATAAAAGGGGGCCAGTACCTGCCTCCATTGCCGCAGCCCCAGAATTCCAACACTGGCTGTGGTCTCAGCTAGCTGATAAGCTTTTGTGCCCCATGGTATTTTATTTTTATTTTTCTGGAATAAAGTTTGCTTCTGGTTTAATAGACTTCGGTGGTGTGTCCCCCATTATTGCGTGACCCCGGTCCCAACAAGATGACTTCAGCTGAATTCATCTGAGTCTGATCTCCAGAACCTATATGCAAAAGCCAGCCATGATGGAGCATGCTTGGTATCTCAGCACTGACGAGGTGGAGTCAGTCAGATCCAGGAGCTCCGCCAGCTTAGCTTACTAGGTGAGCCCTCAGCCAGTGAGAGGCAACATGGTGAGGTTGATCTCTGGTCTCCACATACATTTGTGCCTGCACACATAAGCACACCCCCACCCCAAGCATTGGGTGCTCATTATAAAATTAATGTTGTTATTAAAAGAATAATGGGGGCAGAAACTTAGGATTTGTGTTGCTTTAACTCAGAACACCAAAAACCTCAAGAATATTCTTCATGGAAAGATCACTTTCCCTATTTTAGGAACATTTTTCCAAACAAGCATGACATTTCCTCCTTGTTACCACATTTTGCCTGTGTTTTGCTTTCATGAGCAGTATCAAGAAAGTGATATTCATAGCCTCTGCCTCATAGCAGTTTGAGTTTATAGCATAGTCCCCAAATGTGGCTTTGGTTTCAGCTGTGAGGTCACTGTTGATGGGGTTTGCCAAAGGCTTTCTGCATAGAGAACTTGATGCATGAGCTGGGCCATAAGGAAAAAGTGTCATCAGATTGTATGAAAAAGCTGAGGTACAGCAGAGGTCACATCAAGACCAAAGGTGTGGAGGGGATTTGTATATCAGTGTGTTAAACAGTAGACTGCTGTGGGATTTCTTTCTGTGTGCTGTAAATATATATTGCTCTCATTGGCTAATAAATAAGCTACTTTGGCCTATGGTAAGACAGCTTAGAAGTAGGCAGGAAATCCAAGCAGAGATACAGAGAGAAGGGCGTAGTAAGTGGAGATGCTGTGAGCCACTGACAGGAGAAGCAAGATGTGAGAGAACAGGTAACGCCGTGAAGCCATGTGGCAAAACATAGATGAATAGAAATGGGTTGAATTAAATTATAAAAGCTAGTTAATAATGAGCCTGAGCCATAGGCCATACAGTTTGTAATTAATATACGCCTCTGTGTGTTTACTTGGGACTGAGCAGCTCTGGGACCAGGCAGGACACAAGAAAACTTCCAGCTACAGTAGAAAATACCACCCAAAAGATACAGGAAAGGAGAGGGCTTGAGGGAAGCCAAGCATCTTCTAACTACCTCAGTGACAGAATTTTTTTTCTTCAGATTGTCTCATTAGCTACATATTTAATTTTATGGATCATCCTTCTCTACAATCCAGATTCCCTTTTCTAGACCTTGTTTCTAGTTGACTCTGAGATAGAAGATCATTAAATTACATCACTACCAAGGCAGTGGCTGTTTACTAAAAAGCCTTGGAGTAGCCAGGGATTCCTTTTCCTTCTCTGTGAATTAAATGTCTTTATTCCCAGATTAGTGTAACATCAAAGACCAATGGATTATTTTCTTGCCTCATTTTTCCAAAATCACAACCTGTGGGTTTTTTTTTTAAACTTGCTCTATATATTTAAACTTTTTCTGAAAAGACAGCTAAAAGTGTCTAACTACATCTCTTTTTTCTCTCCCCTTCGTCCCTTCTTTCTCCACTCTCTCCCTCCCTCTCTCTCATTTACTCTTTCTCCTCCTCCTTCTCATTCTTGCTTTCTCTTCTCTTTCTTTTTTTCATTTTTATCTTCCCTCACTTCTTTTTCTTCCTTTGATAGTACATATTTCTTCCTTCCTTCTTTAAAAGTAATTTTTATTTCCATTAAAGATCTTCAGGAAAGTCCAGACTTCCCACTACATTATCTTTAGGGGTCCAATTTCTCTTTGAATAGACACACTTCCAGAGACTTCTCCATGTCTCAGATGATTTTTTTTTTTTTTTTTTTTTTTCTTCTCCATGAATGATTAGACATCTGGTGCAGTTCTGAGATGTCTGCATTGCTGTCTATGTTGTATTCTTTTCTGATGATCATAAATAAGCTATCGCTTGCTACAGGAAGGATAGGGACTAACAGAGAAGATATAAAATAACAAAGCAAGAGACACTGCAGCGCGCATAACAGCATGTGAAATGAAGACAGCACGTAAATAAATAAATAAAAATAAAACAGAAAAAAAATAAAAAATAAGTCTCTGTGTTTATTGTTTGAGCCTTACTCTGACAGATTTGTCCTGACTGTGGGCAAGGCAGGAAAACTCTAGCTACTTCATTCTAGTACTGCTCTTTTTTTCTTTATTTTTTTCTTTATCCATTTTCTCCTAGAAAGCTTCCAAGAAACAAGTCCTGCCCTCCTATTACATTGTAGGGTAACTCTAATTAACAAGAGTGCACTATCTATTTCAGAACACCAAGGAGAGGGGATTTTGACTGTTGCACCATGAAGAGTGAGCATGGATGTGGTAATTACATCGATGTAGTTATTACCATGTACACACATTGGAACATGTTGAATTCTGTAACTGTACGGTTATGTTGACTAAACTTTTTTAAATGATATACAAAAAAGTGTTCCCACACAGAAAAACAGAAAGAAAGAGTTCCAGAAGGCTCACTTTCAGAGTCTATGCATATCTGAAAACAATTTTACTTTGCCCTCATGCTTGGTGGATATTTTAGCTAACTGGCATTTTGGTTCAAAACACTCTTCATTTTAATTGGTAGGATGTCCCTCCCCCCTCCAATGAGTGTTGCTTCTGGTGCTATGATGTGGGGAGAATATGTAGTCCTAAGCAAATGTGTAATGTTGACATGAGCACAGCCATGTCAAGGACACTAATGCCTCAGACCCATTGGAATGGCAAGGTCTTCCTCAGGTCAGGCCCACAGGAACTGCAGGACCTACAGGAATGACAAGGCTTTCCCCTGGTCACAGTATGGATGTTGACAGTGTGCAGAAAGTATCAAGCATAGCTTCCTCCCCGCAGATGACTACAGCCTGAGTCTGCTCTCCTACACAGATCCCCTACTGAGATTATCCAACTGTCTTTCCATAGACAATAAACTTACTGCGTTTCTGGGCTACTGGTGCCTCACTATCAGAACACACAGCCCACCCAATCTCAGCTTTTTTTCAGTACACAGCTTTTTTTCAATACACATCTGTCATTTCCTCAATTTCTGATACCCAAGTCAGATCAGCCCTAAAGGTGTGCAGGTCTCAGCACTGTGGAAAACAGCTAACTGACACTAACTGATCTCATTTCATTGCCTGGTGAAAGGTTTCCTCATTGTACATGTTTGAGTAGTCATTGGGATGTGTCAGACCCGGCCTCTCTTTCACTGCCTTGTCCTCATTAATTCCTTCCAATTTGCTGGGTCTTCATTAGGTTTGCCTGAGGTTCAGACAACCCAAGAGGTCGTCACAGATCTTTGTCCTGGAACAGATTACTTCATTTTAAGGGTTTGGGGGAGGATAGAGAGAGCAAACTCATAGGATTAGCTTGCTGTTGAAGCTTTGTTCCCCTAAGCCCTTTACTTGGAGGTCAAACAAAAAGGACCCCCAAGACCAAGGACTGAGGGAGCTTTTATGGTGTGAACAGCAGCTCTCGCGAGGGTTCCTGGTGGCTTAAACAAAAAAGTGACATCAACATGATTTCCATATGCTCTTCCCTTAAGCGAACAGAGACATCACCTTTCTAGTTGAATGAAAATGATTTGGAATACTGTTATCTTCTGGACCATAGAGGTCAGAGCACAGTGGGCAGAGAAATAGAAAGGCAGCTCACCGTACAGCTCTAGACTCCCAGTACTTCTAGATCATGCCTCCTGCTGCTGGATGAACATGATTTACTATTCATATATTCCAGAGCAATTTATAGTTGATGTATGAGTTGCATCCTTAACTAAATGATTATATTAGTTATTCAAGCATGAAATATAGAAAAAAAAATCACCTTATAATGATTTTGGCCAGGCAATGAGTACTGTACCACATTTCCACTAGACAATATCTCCAGCACTCCCAAATCTAAACTCCATTTTATCAAGCCTCTGGCAGAATTGTGGAGGGATCACATTCTAGTTAGCTGTAATTATCACCTTGACATCACCTAGAAACTTCTGAGAGGAACTCCTCAATTGATGAATTGCCTAGAGCATATTGGCCTGTGAGCATGTCAGCAAGCAGCATTCTTCCAGGGTTTCTGCTTGAGTTCCTGCTCTGCCTTCCCTCAGCGATGGACTCTGCAGGCCGAAAATCAGTTTTTTCCTCCCCTGTATTACTTTTGGTCATGGTGTTTGTCACAGGAACAGAATGAAACTAGAACAGATCTAGGTGTGTGTGTGTGTGTGTGTGTGTGTGTGTGTGTGTGTGTGTTCAAATGCTAAGTAGTGGACTTGTGTCTGGGCAATTCCAGATGCCATGTGGAATGGATCTGCCACAGAAATGCTTTCAGAGGTAGAAAATCAAAGACTACTGTTTGCCTGGTTGGTGCTGTGACCCAACTGTGAGAAGGGACAATATTGTGTTGTGATATTTCCTCATGCTGGCCCATGGTCATAACTCGTCTTGTAAATAGGTGAAATCAAAGTAAAGGGACCACATTGTTTCAGTGAAGTTCCATGCCTTAGCTCAACAGATTTTTTAAAAAATTCTTTTTGCTTGTATTTGTTTGTTTAGTGTGTGTGTGTGTGTGTGTGTGTGTGTGTGCGCGTGTGCGCGCGCGCACATGCAGCAAATGTGTATGGGTGCCTACTGAAGCCAGGAGAAGCCATTCAATCCCTATAATTAGAGTTACAGGTGGTTGTGAGCTGCCCAGCATGGGTGCTGGGAATCAAACCTGAGTCTTCTGGAAGAGCAGCAAGTGCTCTTAACCACTGGGCCATCCCACCAGCCCCTTACAGCAGCAGATCATTGTTCTCTCACAGTGCTAGAAGTCAGAAGTTCAGTCAAGGAGGGTCTATGGCTTTTTGGGCACTCAGAGTGTCCTACCCTGAGCCTGTGGCAGCCTAATGCTAATCTACTGCCACAGGTGCATGACCTTCTCTCTGTATGTGCAGATGTCTAGGGCCACGTTTCTCTTCCTCATAAGCACTCCAGTTACTAGATTAGGAAACAGCCAAAGCCTGGATGATTTCATCTTAACTTGATCATGTCTGCAAGGCCCCAATTTCCAAATAAGGCCACTTAGGAGAGAATTCTGAGATGTCCTAAGTCACATTACAGGGCAGAGGCTGGAGGGAGGAAATCACTCAGAGAATTGTGTTTTAACTTGCTAACTGGACAAAGAAAAAGCCTGCTCTACACTCCTCCCTCATGTTTTGAAGAGAGCCTGTCAAGACCATATTGCAATCTGTGCTTACAACCAGCCAAACAAAAAGCAGTGACGATGTCTCCTCTTCATGAACTAACATCTATCCTAGGACTTTGTGAATCACTGATTCCCTATGTGTTGGTTAGGAGGAACTAGACATCATGGCATTGCATGTTAAAAATTGTGGTGCCACTGCCTCCTATCTTTTACCAGGGTAGTAGCTTCATTATAAGGGATGTGTGCTTCTCCTCCGAATTTTCTTCTAGAACACCTTGGCCCTTAGATCCAGTGGACATTTTTTTTTTTTTTTGAGACAGAGTTCCTCTGTGTAATTTTGGTGCCTATCCTGGAGCTTGCTCTGTAGACCAGGCTGGCCTCAAACTCACAGAGATCCACCTGGCTCTGCCTCCTGAGTGCTGGGATTAAAGGTGTGTGCCACCACTGCCCGGCTCACATATATTCTTGACGGGATACAATTCAACCTGTAACAATTACCCAAGTAAATCAAAAGCGAACTGGAACTGGAACAGAGTGTGATGAATCCTATTATTCTCTGAACAATGGTATTGTGAATTTTCTTAGGCTTATTAATAGCTATACCTTTATGAAATGAAGGAGTGGTGTGTAAATATTTAGATTACCCAAAAGTGGGAACAAAATTCTCTCACCTCCATTACACCCCTAAGGAAATCACCAGGAGAAAAATGTCATAAAGGCCCCCCAACAAGAGAAAACAAAGGTGGGGAAACCTACAGCACAGCTGTGAGAAAGTACAGTTGTCTCTTTAAGAAAGGAGTCAGAGTGGGTGTTTTGTTGGTTTGTGTTTTGTTTTTCTTTTAGAGACAAGGTCTCCCTATGTAGACCAGGCTGGCCTCCAGCTCATGGAGCTCTGCCTGCCTCTGCCTCCCAAGTGAAGAGATTAAAATCATATATCACACCATGCCTGGCCTAATCTTGTTACTTCTTTTAAGATAAAAAAAAAAAATCCTCATTAGTGGAAAACACTTTTTGCGAATAAATTTCTACCCTCCTAATTCTTTCCTTCCTTTTATTATTATTTTTTAATCTTAAGCATTCCAAAGAACAGAAGTTTAAAAATATAGCATGTGTCTCTCCCACACTTTTCAGTTTCATGTAAATGTTGCACTTAAGGAAGCATCATGTGACCTTCAATTCTGGCAAATGAAGTGGAAATCTTTTATTTTAATCCCATAAGATGTGACCTGTGAACACATTTAGCTCAGGTTTTTCTGGAAACTTTGAATCAAATGTAGATACTATGGGGAAGAAATTAACTCTGTAGATAAAAAAAAAGTATTTAGCTGCCTGCTTTGATTTCTCTGTGTATGTGGTCTTAGAGATTGAGTCCAGGGCTTTGTGCATGCTTGGCAAGTGTTCTACCAGGGGGCTATTTTCCCAACCCTTTTAATTCTTATTTTGAGACAGCATCTCACTATGTTTCCCAATCTGGTCTGAACCCCACAGCCCAGGCTGTGTACTCTCCATCCTCCTGCCTCAGCTTCTATAGTACTTTAACTACAGGGGTGTGGACCACATTGTCCAGCTTGAATAACTGTCTTACAGTGTGCCTAGAGTGCTTCAAAAGAGGACATTTCAGCAAGGTGAAGGGAAGTTAATGAAACTTCTGGGAACCTGCAGGGAGTTTGGGCTGTTGAGTGCATGGCGATGGATGATTTCCAAATAAACTAACAAGAGGTCCACGTAGCTAGCTAAAAATCAGAAATAATACCAAGAGAGTGTTAGGGTTAGCATTATGGAATGTAGCTCAGGAGACCCACACAAGGATTATCATGAGCTACAGGAGTAAACTTTTGATTCCCTGGTGTTGGTTAAGGGCCTAGACATTATGGCATTGCATGTTAACTTGTGGGCCTTGTCTGAGAAGAGCCTATCATTTTTGCACATGCTGAAAGATTGCTGTAAGGCTGGGCCTGTTTGCCTGGAGATCATCTACCACAGTATTTGGCTCTAGCTTGTCAAATTGTTTCTGAAATGATGTATAGTACCTTACTGAGTCTCTCATCAATGAATTGATAAATCACACATGTATGTCCATTCTATTTTTAAAGTGTCATTTTAGAAAGATTTTAGATATTGTAGTTGGACACACTATATCTGTGTTGACAGGCGATTATATGAGGTGCTTATGAAAGTACCAAGTTGTGTTTTCCTGTCAGGCTATTGCTAGTACTGGAAGGAGAACACAGACCAAGACCCCTTTCTAATTCACTTCTTTAAAAAGGTGTTTTTGTTGTTATTTTTACACATGTGCACGTGTACGTATGTGTGTGTGTGTGTACACGTGTGTGTGTGTGTGTGTGTGTGTGTGTGTGTGTGTGTGTGTGTGTGTTCAGTGCCCAGAGTCAAGAAGAGGGCATTGGCTCTCCTAGAGCTGGAGTTATAGGTGTTTGTGAGCTGCCTGACGTGGGTCCTGGGAACGTAACTTGGGTCCTCTGGAAGAGTCACATGCTCACTTAAGCACTGAGAGCTATCTCTTCCACCCATCATTTCTAGCCTGTGTGAGCAGAATGAAAATTAAAATGCCAGCATAAGATAGCTTATTTGTTTTAACCCTGTTCTTTCTGCAAAGGCAGTTCTGTAATGATGGCCCCAGCAGCTAGGAAAGTGCGGAAGAGCACTTCGCACCAACCAATTCCCAATTGTTCTGGTTTCTATTTGGCTTGGAGATGCAGAATAAGGAAGGGAGAGTTCAAGATGGAGTCAAGAATAGCAAAAATCCCCAGAAAAGAAAAAGAAAAATATAGGGTCTGCCTGGGTTTCATACGAAGCTCTTTGCCATACCAAGAGCTGTGAATACATTTGCTTTATAAGAAGCATAGACTTCCATCTTTGCTCACACATTGGATTTCATGATGTCAAATAACCAATGATGGTGAAGACAGCCACTCCACAGGTTAGTAATTGCCCAGTCTTCTGCTCCTTGTGTCATGACTGTGTTTTGACTCTAACTGCTATCTAGATGCATCCCAATTGTCCTATAAAAACCAATAGCCTAAATGTCCTCCTGGGGGACTTTTCTCACAAATACCTTCCCTGCTCCCTGTTCTGTTTTCTGCCTATTTTTGGCTAAATGCAATGCCTTTCTTGAGTTTGCCATCCACCCACCCCTAGCTTAAGGTGTCTAGCCACACCTCTGGTGTGTGTGCACGTCTAAAGCAGGGTGTGGGAGGAATTTGAAAATCAGGTGAGATCCACCTTGAGATAGAGCTTTGCCTTTCAGCTGGATCCAGGTTGCAATTGTGTTAAATACTTTGTAAAGCTGATTGATGGATTAACACTAGTCATTGTGAGGGTTGGAATGTTGCAGCTCTAGAACCAAGTTATCTTAAACTATTTTTCGCTATTTATCAGGCTGAGGAGATGGCTCAGGGGTAAGAGGGCTTGTTACCGAAGTGAGAAAACCTGCATTTAATACCCAGGAGCTAGGTAAAAACTTAGCTTTGGTCAAAGGTATGTGCTGTCACACACACACACACAACACACACACACACACACATGGTTGGGGTGGACATCGGAGGATCACTGGGGCTTGCTGGTGGCCAGGCTAGCCAAAATGGCAAGTTCCGGGTTCAGAGAGAGTTCAGTGAGAAAAAGGCAAGAAAGTGATAGAGCAGGACATCCAGTGTCTTCCACATGCTGGCACACAAGTGCACACACCCACACACTGGAAAACATAGTCACGTACTGCTCACCTCCGTTTTAAGTGGATCATCCTTGTGACTGCCAGATAAAATCCTTCTGGAATGTGCAGACATTCCATAAGGCTATGAGTGTCACCAGACAGTACCTGAGGTCCATAGCAGACAGAGCCTTCCCCACTTCTCTCTAGCCTGCTCATCCTGTTTCTACTAACGTATTGAAAGCACCTTTATTTATGAGTTTGTTCTGTAAAACTTCCATGACACTGTTACCGTATTGGAATATGACATCTGGGAAAACATAAATCTGTGTTCCTCTGACATGGCCACTCATATGTGGCTCCAGAATAAACCATCTCTTCTTTCCTTTGAGATGGAAGCTATGCTTTTGTATTCACAATTCTCTATATTTTCCCCTTTGATCGCATAGACATGAAAGCTTGTGGGGATGAAGCTATGGCTCTTATTTCCTCTACTCCATTGACGGAGTCCCGGTTTTAAGAGGTTTATCTGTAGGTCTGATGCCTGCCCACATTTGGCAATTCCGGCAATGTACTCGGACACAGATGGCAGCATACAGGGACCTCGTGGAAAGGGCTGTGCAAATGGCTTCTTGCCTTCACCATGCATAGAGTGGAGAGCTCCTGGCAGCATGTCTCCAACCTGAGTGCTCATTACAAGTCATGTAGGGATCTTGTTAGGAAGGTGGGCTCTGACTCACTTGTGGTCTGGGTGGACTTGAGATTATGCATTTCTAACACGGCCCCAAGATGCTGCTGTTGTTGCTGTCATGGAACCCTGTTTTGAGACTCGCTGTTCTGGGACATCTCCTGTATTCCAGAGCAGTCTCACAATCCAGCTCCAAGACAGAAGTGTTACCATAGTTTTTAATGGTCAGAGCCTGGGCCTTGGCACCTCTAACAAGCTGGGCTCAGTGGCCTCTGTCTGATTAAAAAGACGAGCCACAGCAAAAAAGCAGAGAAAGATTTATTCATTGTGGAACAAACAAAAAGGACTCCCTTGCTCCCCAAGTCTGTTATCAGGATCAGGTGACTGGCAGGAGCTTTAGGTTTAAATAGAGAGCAAGAAGTATACATCACTAAGCAGTCCTGGGCAAGGCGTGGCTCCCCCATTGCTGATCCATCTTTGCCTTAGCTGCAGTCATCAGTGTGATCTGTTAAGTTGTGAAATATCTTCTAGAAAACAAGTTCCTCCTCTGAGTGGGACCAGGCCCTCAGCTCTTCCCTTTTTCCAGCAGAAGATTTCCAGAGAAATTTCAATTCCTTGGGATGCCCTGTTTCAATTGTCTGATTGCCAGAGGGAGGGGTGAAGGCTCTCTTGAGAGTATCTTATCTCTCACCAGGATGGCTAAAGAAGCATGGTCTTCTCTACACTTTGGAAGAGACTCTGGGGTCTCTGTTGGCCAAGTGGACCTCTCTACGTCTGCCCTCCACTGACCTTGTGTAGTATTGTAGCTACGAATCATATGCAGCTCTTTAAAGAAAAATATAAACTAATTAAAGATAGACAAGTTTAAATTTTTTCATCAGTTGCATGAGCCATATTTCAAGTGCCCAATAATCATATGCATCCAGTCATTGTCATATTGGATGGCATAACCCTTCTGGAAAAAAACTTTGCTATAAGAACCCGCAAAGTCAAAAGGCAACCCTTTCCTCACACCTTTACAAGAGAACCCCCAAACATGAAAGGCTATTGCTCTCTTTGGTTGCCTCCCAGAGGCAGAAGGTAAGTACCTATTGCTGAAGACACCATACACTTCAGACACAGGACTCAGAGGATCCAAGCTGCATCTGACCCAAAAGCCTCTTTCCTGAGGACTAGCTTTCATGGTGCCTTGAAAGTTTCCAAGGGAGGGAAGCAACCAATAATCCTTCCCGGCTATGATGCAATGACCAGCGTGACCCTGGTGCCTAAGGGTACAGCAGTGGCACAAACCTGGATGATAATCAAACAGCTCTCTCATTGAACTTAAGACCCACTCAAAGAGAGAAATCATGCCTGGTACTGGAAATCTAGCCGATGACTAGTAATATCATAGATCTTGGAGGAAAACCAGCAACTGCTACTTTACTAAACCAGCACGATTCTGACATACATTCTAAGCATTTATCCTTATACCTAGAGATAAGTACAGATGTCACCCCTCATCAAACAAATATCTCTTTATAACATTTGGAGACCACTCTGGAAAAAACGCAACTAATCAACCTAACTATCATACAAGGTAAGCTGAACTTCCTTTTGACAGTTCATTTTTTAAGGACTGACTCCATTTATAAGGATCAAGCTGGAAAAGTAAAACATTTTTATGTTAATATGCTTCTTATACTCATCAATGTCCTCAAAAACACTACCATCAATGGGAAGTAACTAGTGTTCAAGCCTGGAATCATGAAACCAGTCAAGTAGGTAATTTGTGTCTCCCTCTGGTCTCTATTTGTATGTAGGTGGTATCCTGGGACTGCTTGTGAAGGTTTGACTTCTCTATGCTTGATGCATAAGTTAAGAAAATATCTTCTGTGGTCTAGAGTTCCAGGGAAGATGGCAGTCTAGAAGCTGTCTCCATGGAACCCAATGAAGCAGCCAGTCACAACATGAAAAAATAAACTCAATTCCAAAGTCAGAGAGGAGAGCTTTGAAAACTCATAAAGGCAAATGATAGTGTCACCAAGATCTTACTTTGGCTACTCTTTAGCAGCCTGGTCCTTGTGACCTCTGTTGGAAGAATCCAGAGGAGAAAGATTATAGTGTGGAAGACAGACAAGGTTTGTTACAGAGTAAACGTGAGGCACAAGGTGGTGAGAGAGGACAGTGGACAAAGGAACCCGTGTGCTGACCTGTACTTTAGATAAGCTTTATTAGTAGTTCTCAAGGCTCCAACAGATTTCCTTGAAGTATGTTTTCCTACCCAGGTGGCTGACAGGCCCATTTGTATTGACTGCTATGGGAAGAAACTACAGTGTGTCTTTGTTCTGCGCCAGAATGCCTTTGTCTAGACGGTAGTCTTATGATTAGCTGCATAGTTTAGAATGCCATGTCTACACCCAGGGCCAAAAATATGACTCAGACTCCATTCTTTTGACCAGTCGAATTCTGTGATTTCAGTTCCTGGTTTTATAAGGTGTTGACTATGAGGGAGGGGTCCATTCTCAATGATTTCCAAGGCTGCTGATCTTTAGTTATTAATAAGTCACCTGAAGAGAGCTAGGAAAATACGGGTGATCTGGGGAAAGCAAGCAAAGCCCAACACAGCTCCAGCCGTGCAGCTCCAAGGTGTGGGGAGGGAAGCAGGCATCTCCTCAAAAAAGCCAGCCAGGTGACCTTGGTGGAAGAGGACCAGGAATCCTGCCTTCAGGACAAATCCAAAGCATTTACTAGTCTCAAAATGAGCTGTATTTGGTGAGACAGTAAGTTATCCAGCAGGAGAGTCAGTAATAGAGAGGAACCCTGTTCTCTCAATTCCTGTCACTCCAAAGATAGAGGCAGGGCACCATATTGAGAGGAAACCTGGTGTTTGAAATTGATCCACTTGGACTGGAGAGATGGCTCAGCAGTTAAGAGTACTGTGCTCTTCCAGAGGTACTGAGTTCAATTCCCAGCAACCACACAGTATTTTCATGGTAGGGCAATATTTTTAAAATATCTTTTCGTTCTTCATTGCTCCTATCTTTTCCCTTTTTCTTTCTCATGTGCTTTGTATTTAAATACATGCTCTTGTTTTTAATTCTCCCCTATAATTTATCTAATTTTGTTTACAAACCTTCTTAATATTGAGAAACCATTTTTGTCCCTTTTCTGTCTTTCCTAATCTCTTGTTCATCTTTTGTCCTCTCTACAACATCCTTTTCCACTACTCTTACTTTTTATGGTTTAGCCACACTCTGCATCCATTTTCCCCTGCACCTGCTTCCTTTGTCTTATTCATTTACTACTTCTACATTTATCCTGAATAATTTTTTTTTTTTGAGACAGGTTCTTTCTACATGGCTCTGGCTGTCCTGGAGTGCTCTATGTAGACAAGGCAGGCCTCAAACTCACACAGATCTCTGAGGGCTAAGATTAAAAATGTGTATCATTGCATCCAGCCTGAAGAATTGAAAGTTTCACAGAACAGTCTACATTCATTTTCCTGTTTTCTGGTTTATGTTCATTGGTGTATTAGTTATTTTTCTTTTGCTGTGACAAAACTGATCAAGACAGCTTATAAACTAAAGCATTTAATTGGGCTCCTGATTCAGGTTGTCAGAGTCTATGATGGTGGAACAAAGTCATGGCAGCATCAGAAACAGCTGAGAACTCACATCTTGATATAAAAGTAGGAGGGAGGGAGAAGAAGGGATGGATTGGGAGAGGGAGGGAATGACTCAAGTCTTGAATTCTCAAGTCCCACCCCCATTGACAGACCTCTTCTAACAAGGCCACACACCCTAATCCTTCCTAAACAGTTCCACCAACTGGGGACCAAGTATTCAAACACATGAGCCTATGAAGTCCATTCTTATTCAAACTACTACAATTGGTCATATGTGAGCATGCTTTAAAGGATTCTAAGTGTGTTTCTTTCTGTGTGTAAGTTTGATGTTGTTGCTGTTATAACAGTTCATTTTGTCCTCAGTGACACTGGGGATTGAGGCCTCAAAAATAGGCTGCTCAACGAGAAGCTCCTAAAATAAAGACCGAAGAGATATTCAACCAACAAGTGTACAAATTGCATCATGGAAACACAAGAAATATGAAATGCCAAGGCACCGTGACATCTATAAAAGGCCATAATTCCTTAGCTATTAAGTTCAAAAATTCTGACTGAAGGAAAAATGTTGTAAGAAAGGAAACCAGTGCAGTCACAATGGACCTCAGCTGGAGGTTCTTCCAGACATTAAAAATATAATTAACATATCACTCAGCTACACCACTCCTTGGTTTCTACTTGAAGAACTCAAAGTCAATAAGCCACAGAGACCCTTGCACACCCAGGTGACTGCTGCACTATTCTCAATGTAAAGAAATAGAAGCAGCCCACATGTCCACTAACAAATGAATTGATAGAGAAAACAAAACATATAAGCACAATACATTTTATTTAGCCATAAAGAAAACTGAAATCATAACATTTGGAGATAAGTATGATAAGCAAAATAAACCAGACTCAGACAGGTAAATACAACACATTTTTCTCTGTTGCAGACTCCTGATTTAAGAGTGCATGTGTGTGTGTGTGTGTGTGTGTGTGTGTGTGTGTGTGTGATGAAGGTAGAAAGGGGTCTGTGAGAGGTGAGGTAGAGATCTTTTTTTTTTTTTTTTTCGAGACAGGGTTTCTGTGCGTAGCTTTGGAGCCTGTCCTGGAACTCACTCTGTAGCCCAGGCTGGCCTTGAACTCACAGAGATCTGCCTGGCTCTGCCTCCCAAGTGCTGGGATTAAAGGCGTGTGCCACCACTGCCCGGGTAGAGATCTTAAGGGGGGAGGGGGAGAAAAATGAGAAAGTATGAAATACATATGCCATGAATACAGAAGTGGGGATGTATTTGGAGGGAAGGAAATGAAGGACCCCTACAAGGGTGGTAGAGTGAATGGAGACAGGAGGTAATGGAGAAGGATGGATAAGAAAAAGTATAGTGATGTATATGCATTCAAAACTTTTTACTTTGTATGCTACTTAAAACAAAATCTTTTAAATGGAACCCTGGTGGCCCACACCTTTAATCCTAGCGCCTGGGATACAAGTTCCAGGACATTTAGAGTTACATTAACAAAGAGACCCTGTCTCAATACAACAACAAAAATCTTTAAATTGAAACTATATTTTATAAAGAAATAAAAGCAAATATTCCTGATTTCTGTTTTCTGCTTCCATAATTGCATTTAGAAAAATAGAGATGGAACAGAAGAACCCTTTCAGAACAGTAACTGTCCCCTAAGCTCATGCAGGGGTGTCGCTGAAGTTCCTTCCCTGGGGAAAGGCCTATCTCTCTCTCCTCCTAAGCTCCCAAGGATAAACTGAGATATGAGTCCACCAAAGCTCACTTTGGGGAACCAATGAATGTATTGGGCTTCCTGTTAGAACTAGGGGAAGGACTGGTTACTTACAGGGGTGTGGGCATTCCTCTTCGAACCAGCTAGATCTGGAAAGCATCACCCCCACTCAGGGCTTTTCAGTACCCACCTAGATGGAGCCTTTGCTCTAGTCTCCCCAGCCTCTATAAACTCCACCCCTGTCAAAGCCATGTGCAGTGGTGCCAGGTGATGGGTGCAGCTGGATCCTCAGGTGAGGGGCTTGAGCTTTACCCGCCCTACTGTGTGTGTGTGTGTGGGGGCTCGGAGGGGAGGATGCAGGCCATGAGTGCGCCAAGCTGGGATGGCCTTTTGCAAAGAAGGAGGCACAGCTGAACTTCCCTAAGTGTAGGATGCTTGGCTCTGGAGGCAGTCATTTAAAGAAAGGTGTGTAACCTCTGAAGTCCTCTATCAATGATGTCCAGAGAGTGGAAACAACCTGGCAGTGGTATTCAGAGGTGGAGCTTTGAGAGGTTAGATTAGATAAAGCCATGCAGATAGAGCTCCCATGGTTGGGTCCTGACAGTGGAAGGTGGAGAGAGAGAGAGAGAGAGAGAGAGGACACACCCATACAAACTTGTGCCAGGTGCTAACCGACACAGCCTTGAGATTTGAATAAAAAGCAAGCCATTGCCTGATGCAAACGCAGTATCTCACACTCCCAAAAGTATAAACCTCTTCTCATAATATAGGAAGTCTGCCTCAAGTATTTCATTACAGTAATTAAAAATGCAGTAATATAAACACTGATTTTAAAAATGATGGCTTATGCTTTCGACAGAACTGGCATTCATGCTGCAGGACCCCACCGTAATGACGGCTGATCTGGTCAGGGTGAGTGTCTGAGCTGAGTCACAGGTCCATTTATACCCACCATATCTCTTGGAGGTTTTTCCCCTACTTCTCTATTTTAAGTTCCTTCCATGATCAGTTGGCCAGCTGTTACTTTGGAGATCTTTCCTGGCAGTTTGTTGGAAATATACCAGTGACATGGTTTGTTTAATATTGTGCCTTGCTTATCAATCCAAAAGGAATGTCCATTTTCCACTGGCTTGCGTGACTTTGTTTGCTTTGCATCTTAGTTACTTTTGTATTGCTGTGAAGAGACACCATGACCAAGGCGATTTAATAAAACAAAGCAGTTAGCTGGGGGCTTGCTTACAGTTTCAGAGGGTGAGTCCATGACTACCATGTTAATGTAACAGGCTCCCAGACCTTAGCACAACTGACTCCAGGATGGAAGTACCATTCATGCCATAAAATTCAGCATGTAGACAGTACCACTTGCCCAAACTAAAGCAAAGACCTAATCCATCAAAGCCCACAGTTCAGGGAAAGTCTCTAAACGTACTAACCTTGCTTTTTTGCTTCTGTAGTTCTACTTCTGGCTAACTGTTCTTGCTAACTGAAGTATGTCAACCCATGATAGGGTTTTTTGTGCTTTTTAAGCTCACCCTGAGAAAGGCTCAGGGCTACACTGGATCTCAGACACCCAGTGTAGTTGCTGGCTGGCTAGTAAAGACTTTCTACTGTCATAAACCCAAGTCTGAGCAGTCTTCTCTGGTGGATACCCCACAACATCAATGAGCGTGGCGACAGGCAGACATGGCAGAAAAGGCAGCTGGGAGCTCACATGTTGAGAAAACAAGGACCACAGGAAGAGAGAGACTCACTAGGAGAGGCATGGGTTTTTAAACCTCAAATGAGCTCAAACTCCAGTGACCTCCTCCAACAAGGCCATACCTCCAAATCCTTTCCCAAATAGTTTCATCAACTTCAGAAAAAGCATTCAAATATATGAACCTATGGGGCCATTCTCATTCAAACCATTACATGTGGCAAGTGTGGGTAGGTCTTCGAAATTGTCTTCCTCTCATTGCTGTTTACCCACCCCCTCAGGCCAGGCTGGTGTAAGCATGTAGACACTTAAAAAATGTACTAGGAACTCATTAGAAGTCCATCGACAACATATTTGGAAAATACTCTACAGATTTTTTTGCTGATGAGTTGATTTTCTTTACAGGAAAAAAACTCCAAGTTTAGTGAGAAGTGTTGCTTCCTGCAAGCCTGATCTTGCCTAGACAGAGCATGGATACATAAGTGATAGGTGGATAGCTACTCCCTCAATCACAAGCTGTAGCTAGAGTTTTCCTGCCTTGCCCACAGCCAGGACAAATCTGTCACCCGCCAGTCCCACAGTCGCTCAGACCCAACCAAGTAAACACAGAGACTTATATTGCTTACAAACTGTATGGCTGTGGCAGGCTTCTTGCTAACTGTTCTTATATCTTAAATTAATCCATTTCCATAAATCTATACCTTGCCATGTGGCTTACCAGCATCTTCACATGCAGCTTGTCATGGTGGCGGTTGGCAGTGACTCCTTCTGCCTTCCTGTTCTTTCTTTTCTCCTCTCTGTTAGTCCCGTCTATACTTCCTGCCTAGCCACTGGCCAATCAGTGTTTTATTTATTGACCAATCAGAGCAACAGATTTGACATACAGACCATCCCACAGTACTTCCCTTTTTTTTTTTTTTTTCAAAAAGGAAGGTTTTAACTTTTACTTATCTCCAAAGCCAGCTTGGTATATTTGGGAATTTGGGCGTAGCTTCTCTTACTACTTCCTGCTGGAGGGGGGCTCTGTATCTTATGGGGACACAAAGAAAATTTAAGGATCATGGAGTAGTCCGTGAGGCTGTATCATCTGAGTCAGTTGCCTTGAAACGATTCTGGATGTTGGATCATCTGGGCCATGGTGTCATCAGAGACCTTTCAGGTGGTCTTGGCTGGTCAAATCTGATATACCTTAATCTGGAACAAATCCATAGCCTCTGGCTTTCTGTAGAAACAAAAGCAGAGCCTCTTTTCCAAAGCAACATATCCTTATATCCAAATTTTGAAGTCAAGGTACCTTTAAAATACACATTTTGGCACAACTCAACAGCTTTTGCAATCAAATGTTTTTCTTCAGTTACGAGTATCAAAGAGAACATAATCCAGATTCTCTGTGTGGTAGCCATCTTTATGTGGCTTATTTTTTATATTACCTTGAGCCTATTGCTTTAAACTGCAGCCTTTTAAGCCTGAAATGTCGCTGTGGCTGCTGCCTCTGCCCACTTCAGCTTCCCAACATGGCGGTGGTACGTTTTCGCCAGCTCTGGGAGCCATCATGGGTCTATGCTTTTATCCAAGCAGCGTGTAGCCCAGAAACCTATTTTTTTTTTTTTTTTTTTTTTTTTTTTTTTTTTTTCTTTCTTTTTTTTTTTTTTTTTTTTTGTACTAGCAAAGGCTAAATCCACCACACAGCTTAATGTGCCACTTGCAGAGGCCTCATTCCTGCCATACTGCAGATCGAGCTCGCACACTAGGAACCTGCCAGTAGCTCAAACCTGCAGGCTGCCGCTCATTTGAGAGAGACAATTAGGAAGCTGTTTTTAGCTCCATTTTAGAATCTTTTCTCAGGTTTTAGGTTAGAAACTCTTGCCCCACGTTGGGTGCCAGATATTGGTGAAATTATTAAGGCCACTGTACGTAGTTAAAAGGATATTATTTAATGGCGTAACTCACAAATTAAAGGATAGGTAGATCACAAGGTCTGGGGAAGGTGTATCACAGTCCAGCAGTATTCTCTGGAGCTCTGCTCGTCCACCTCCACCGTTCAGGGTCCCAGCACCAAGAGAGCAATCACCCATCCCGCTCTCAGGTCTCTAGGCGCCTCCCCTGGCCCCGCCTTGTAGGTGTGACAGTTGCCAGAGTTTCAATGGGTGTTGGAACTTCCAGATCCAAGCTGGAATGGCTACCCACTACAACAAGCCTTCCAGGTATTATGAAAAATAGTTACATTAACCATTTTTGCCTTGATATGGCTCCTAACTTAATCTTTCAACTATATCAAAACTAGTGAACTTTTGGTGTCATAAAAGAAAAAAAAAACAATTCAGACATTTTGATGGTCATAAGACAGCTGAGAGGAACCTTAGGAAAACAAGAAACCTGAGCTAGGATGGTGGGTGGTACATACCTCTAATTCCAAGACTTCAGAGGCTGTCTTAGGGTTGCTATTGCTGTGATGAAACATCACGACCAAAAGCAACTCAGGGAGGCAAGGGTTTGTTGCCTTACACTTCCATACCACTGCTCATCACTGGAGGAAGTCAGGACAGGAAATCAAACAGGTAGGGATCTGGAGGCAGGAGCTGATTCAGAGGCCACGGAGGAGAGTTGCTCACTGACTTGTTTCCCCTGGCTTTCTCAGCCTTCTTTCTTACAGAACCCAGGACCACCAGCCCAGGGATGGCACCACCCACCATGGGCTGCGCCTTCCCACATTGATCACTAATTGGGAAAATGCCTTACAGTTGGATCTCATAGAGGCATTGCCTCAATTGAAGTTCCTTCTTTGATGACTAGAGCTTGTGTCAAGTTGACACAAAACCAGAGTACAGAGGCTGAGGCAGGAGAATCAGCCTAGGCTACGAGGCCCTGTATCAAAAAAGCACCTATTTCCCCTAACAAAAAGAGTGGCAACCATCATCACACTACTATCACTACCATCATTACCACCACCACCCTGCTCCCATCCCCCACCAACAGGACACCACCACACCATCCCACCACCACCACCACCACCACCACCACCACCACCACCACCATCACACACCACCACCACCACCACCACCACCACCACCACCACCACCCTGCCCCCATCCCCCACCAACAGGACATCACACCACCACAACCACCACCACCACCACCACCACCACCAAACAAGTAACCTCTAACTGAAATGGATTCGTTCTTTTCTTTGCTCTGTGTTTTATAACCATTCAAATACTCCTCTGTGCCAGTGTGGCTCATGGGATTCATTACAGGTGCTTGGCTTCCTCTGAAAGCCAGCAGATCTCCAGGAAACCTCAGCAGGTGGTTGGCTGAGAGCTGCTTGTCATGGGGTGACCCCTGTGGACTCCTTTAGTCCCGGCAGTCTTTGCATCCTGTTTATCTTCTCATCCATCCCCTAGAAGATAGGCTCCTTAGAGATTCTATTTTTCCTTTGTAGGCATATATACATGATGTTAGAAAGGGTAAATCTGTCTGTAGCTATTGCCAGGCAACAAGCATATACCCACGTCTCCTTTAAAATGAATAGATTTAGGCCTAGGGAGTTTGCAGAGTGCTTCCCTAGATTATCTGAGGCCTGGGTTCAACTGCCAGCACCAGGGGAAAAAAACTTGAGTATTTTGTCTCTGGAACTCCAAAACTTCTTCCTGAGAATGACAAGGGAGTAAGACCACGCAAGCTCTTTTTCCTTATGGATTAATGTCTAAATCATATATGTAAGGGTTACAGCTCGGACGGAAAGGTATCCTGGCAGCTGGGAGTCGAAGAATACCACAAAGTCACACTGCACAACAAACCTCACACAAGATTTATTGGGAGGGAAAAAAAAAAAAAAACCAGGAAGGCGGCTGCCTCTGCTCGAGTGAGAAACAGCAGCAAACTGAACAGGATACAAGGCTTATGTAGAGTTTCTTGGGAAGAAGGTGGAACTTTTCAGGGTGGAGCTTCCAAGGGTGGAGATTGGTGGGATCTCATGTCTAGAGATTGGGATTTTTACTCTGTAGGGTGGGGGCAGGGTCCAGCAGTTAGGGTGGTTAGAGTATTCTGTGGGTGGAACTGGGCAGTTAGAGGTCCTTGGCGGGTAGCTCACCTGGACACTCCTGTGGCTAGAGGGCCTTACAATATGTGTTAGCAACCCGACAACAATAAAGATGGATTCCAGGCATGGAGGAAGCAAAGCAGAATAACTTATGATTCTCTTACACAAAAACTCAGAAGTCTGCCGGGCGGTGGTGGCACACTCCTTTAATCCCAGCACTTGGGAGGCAGAACCAGGCAGATCTCTGTGAGTTCAAGGCCAGCCTGGGCTACAGAGTGAGTTCCAGGACAGGCTCCAAAGCTACACACAGAAAGCCTGTCTCGAAAAACCAAAACAAACAAACAATAAAACAAAAACAAAAAACAAACAAAAAACTCAGAAGCCCCACTGTCTTCACACATTCTTAATTTCTGAGTGGAAATCACCATCTTCTCTCCTGTCTAAATAGAATATCGGAACAGGCAGTGACCATATGATCTAAGGCCTTCATTTGGAGGGAGAAGAGGACAGATCAGGATTCCTCTCTTGAGTTGACAGTCTGCTGACACCTTTGAGTTGGGGCTGTAAATGAGGAGACTTATGGCCATCATGAGCTCATCTAGAGTTGAAAAGTGTAATGGAAATGGTCTTTGTTTTTATTTAGCATGTATCATAGAGTCTGGGTAAGCCACAAGCCCAGCCATCCCTGTTCTGAGGTATCATGGAGGGAGTTCTCAATATGGGCAAGAAAAAACCTTGAAAAATTCACCAGTAGGGAGCTGGGGAGATGGTTCAGTAGTTAAGGGGTTGTGAAGGACCAGAGTTTGGATCTCCAGAACCATGTAAATACTGGGTAGACAGAGGACCCTGTCTGTAACCCCAGCACTTAGAAAGCAGCCATCAATGATCCCCAGATCAAGCTGGTTGTCTATCCCAGCTCTATCAGTGAGCTCTGGGTTCAGTAGAGAGACCCTGCCTCAATGAATCTGACAAAGAACAATCAAAGAAGATTCCCAGTGTCAGAACCCTGGCTCTACATTCACAGGCACACCTATGCACATCCACTTGCACACATGTGAGCCTCCCACAAACATGAATACAATCGTGCATACACACTGTATACACATAAACATGCAAAAGGAAGAAGTCTACCTGTGCTAGTTACTTCTGTCATTGTAACAAAGTCCCAGACAAAAGCAGCATAAGGAAGCAGTTCACAGTTCAGGACTGTAATCTACCACAGAAGGGAAGTCAAGGTTGCAGAAGTTTGAAGCATCTGGTCATATTGCATCAATGAATGCTATTCTCAGCCAACTTCCCCCTTTGTATGGAGTCCAGGATCAACCCAAGCCTAGGAATGGGGCAATGTTCGGTCCTTTAGGGTGGGTTTTCCCACCTTAATTAACTTAATCGAGAAAATCCCTCACAGACATGTCTGGAGGCTAACATAACCTAAATAACCCATCGCAGGTATACCTGGAGACTTGCTCTCTAGTGCTGTGTAACAGTTTCCCCCAAGATGGATGCACTCTACTCTGAAGGGATGCTCTTTAAGACAGGACATATAAAACTCAAAATATCCCCAGGAAGTCCCTAAAACTGACCAGATTCATGGAGACCCTCCTTCTCCAAGAGTATAGAAGCAATAAAGACTGCTGAGAGTCACTCTCAAACAAGACAAGCTGCAAAGAAGACACCCAGACAAGCCCAGCCACCTGGAAGAAGCCGAGAACAGAGAAGCAACCTGGAAGAAGCCAAGATTCTTAGAAGACTCTCAGGCAAGCTGAGCTGTCTGGAAGAGGTTCAGACCAACTGAACCACCAGAAAAGGATCCTCTCCAACCTGTTGAGCTGACTGTAGGTTGGTTGTCCAGCTTCATGTGCCCAGCTTTTGTGAGTTGTTATGTATGCTGGGTGTGATACAGCTGCCTTTGAGTTATTTTTGCTCCTGTAAGTTAACTCTTCACCCATATTCACTTAACCTCAATAAAACTCACTGGTTCACCAAGCTGGACTTTGTTGGTATCCATGGTTGGTCTATTGTCACCCCACCTTTATGTAGGGTGAGTAGGTGTTTGTCCACACCTTCCTCAGCCAGAAGGTCACACAACAACTAGGTGAAAACAGATCCTGACAAGATGACAGTCAACACTATCACACCACCTCTGACCACTTCTAAGCCAATAAAAGGGCATCTCCTGCACACCTTGATCCTCTCTTCCTCATCCTTTCTCTCTGCTCAGAAGGCCTGCCTATCTCTCCTGCCTAGCTATTGGCCATTCACCTTTGTATTACACCAATCACAGCAACACATCTTCCCACAGTGTACAAGTATTCTGCAACACCTCGTTGCTTCCTGGACTACTGTCCTGGTTAATTTTAACTGTCAGCTTGATACAGCCTTGAGTCATATGAGAAAAAAGTCCTCAACTGAGTAATTTCCTCTATCAGACTGGTCTGTGGATATGTCTGTCGAACCTTTTCTTGATTGCTGATTGATGTGGGAGGGTCAAGTCCACTCAGGATGGTGTCATCCCTGGGCAGATGGGCCTGGATTGTATAAGAAAGATGGATGAGGCTGGGCAGTAGTGGCTAATGCCTTTAATCCCAGCACTTGGGAGGCAGAGCCAGGTGGGTCTCTGTGAGTTCAAGGCCAGCTTGGGCTACAGAGTGAGATCCAGGACATGCATCAAAATTGTACAAAGAAACCCTGTCTCGAAAAACAAAAACAAAACAAAACAACAACAACAACAAAAACAAAATAGAAAGAAAGATAGATGAGCAAGCCAAGGGAAGCAATCCAGTAAGCATCATTTGTCCATGGTCCCTGTTTCACTTCCTGCCTCCAGGTTCTTGCCTTGAGTCCTCCTCTTGAGTTCCCTAGATGATGGACTATAAAGTAGAAGATGAAATAAATCTTCTCCAAGTTGCTTTGGTCATGTTGTTTATCACAAGAGCAGAAAGCTAATGAGAACAGTGTCTGTAGGAACCCCAGTACTGTGGGTGGCACCATGCCTACACAAGTGTTTCTGAGTTACATCAGAAGGCTAGCTAAGTATGAACCTGGGAGTGAGCCAGGAAGCAGCATGCCTCCAAGATGTCTACTGTACTTTGGTGGTGAGTGAGCTTTCTCACCAGAGGTTATGCTGGGTGGACCAACAGTCTTGCCTTCAGGCTTCTTGCCTTGACTTTCTGCCTTGATTTCCCTCAGTGATGGCCTGTGACCTGGAAGAGTTAGGCCAGATACATCCTTTCCTTCTCTAAACCGCTTTTGGTCAGTCTTTTTTTTTATTTTTTATTTATTTTTTTAGACAGGGTTTCTCTGCATAGCTTTGCACCTTTCCTGGAACTCACTTGGTAGTCCAGGCTGGCCTTGAACTCACAGAGATTCGCCTGCCTCTGCCTCCCGAGTGCTGGGATTAAAGGCGTGCGCCACCACCGCCCGGCTTGGTCAGTCTTTTTAATGACAGCAAGAGAAAGCAAACTTGAACAAC
This sequence comes from Peromyscus leucopus, assembly GCF_004664715.2. NCBI lineage: Eukaryota > Metazoa > Chordata > Mammalia > Rodentia > Cricetidae > Peromyscus > Peromyscus leucopus. Next base: position 121,873,278 of record NC_051066.1, on the reverse strand, counting down.
TGCCTGCAGACAGCCTGTAACCCTCAGGAGATGCAGGCTGCATGGTTTGTCACTTCCTGATGAAGAGCAGGGGAAATCTGACCACTCATTCTACAAGGCTGCTTTGGCCCAGTAACCACACACATAAACTGTGAAACTTTCCATGTAGCCAGTCGATCCATGTTAAAACACCAAGTGGGCATAAGACTGTTCCAGAAAAAATAATCGGAGTTGTAACTTTGGAACTGTGTTAAGTTTCCTTTGAGAGCAATGCAATGCAGTTAATTTGGGTGTTACGTTTATCCAAGGCACACTGACTTCCAGTGCCTCAGAGTCACTGATTTGCATATGTGTTAGAAATGAATAGATTTCCTGGCCTAGATCTCAAGTTTTTGTTTCTTCCAAATCCTTGGTTTCCTTCTGAGAAGAGTTTTAGCATTTAGTTGGCTGATTAAATTCTGTCAGAAGTATAAAGAGTATCTTAGAAATAGGAAGTGTGGTGACTCAGGCGGGTCTCACAGCTGACAATGCTACCACAGGAACACATTCCAGCCTAGAGACGCCACCTCCAGGGAGAGAGAGGACTTCTTAAGAGTGTGGAGGCTTTGCGGGTAATGGAGCGTCTATATACTTGCCTGTGGGCTGGTGTGGACCACACATAGTGTTCTCCCTCTGAAGTGGAAGGTCTCATTCTTCCTCCTTGCCCAGCCCACCCTGGATTGTGCTTGCTAACATTTAAAGCCACTTCCTGACTCAGAGGAGTATTTTCAGTGGGCTTGTAAAATGTGGTTTTTACCACATTATGTGGGAACACAGTGTGTCCTTTGAGCCCTTGTGGATTAGCCAAGAGCCCACGTCTGAAGGGAGTACTGTCTACAGGCACAAGCCCCGTGTCTGTGTGTCTATGTTTCTTTCTTGGGAACTTTCATCATTTAACATTTGGGAGTCACCATCTGAGCACAGAAGCTATTTAGATGTATGGTTGGATGCATTTTGCTCTTGGGTCTCAGGCAAGAACACAATGGAGTATGTACTAGAATCCCATACACTCAATAGTCCATTTTGGAACAAGCTTTTTATTAATTTTTTTCTGAGATATGACCTCTTTGCTAGATAAATTTAAATCAAAGTAACACATTCAGTGCCAGGCATGGAAGTGCCTGCCTATAACCTCAGAACTTAAGGGGTAGAGGCAGGAGAATTACAAGTTGGAGGCCATTTTAGGCTATATAGTCAGACTCTGTATCAAAACCCATAAGCTGGGGAGGTAGCTCAGGGCTAGAGTACTTCCCAGCATGTTCAAGGCCATGTGTGTGATCCCTGAACATTGCAAGAAACACACAAAAACATAAATCAAAAACACACAGAAAAGAACATAGTTATATATGCATCCTAGCTATCCATGATCCTAACGTACAAATACAGGTTCCTGTGAAGGAAAATTCTCTTCCTGGATTCACTATTTCTTTCTCTTGTCATTTGTGACTAACATCTTGAATGAACGTGATGGTCTCCATCCAGAATGGTGGCTTTATCTTCATCTTTAGCCATTTTCTTTGATCTATATGGGTTTTAATTTAAAAATTATTCTTTAGTTCCATAGAAGTAGAGCCTGCAGGGGGATTAGACAGTACAGTTAATGAAGAACTGGATGTGTGTGCTGTTGTCCACTTTCAGTCATTGATAGATCTCAGTGGAAACAGAAAGAAAAGAGAGTGTTGGAAGGATGAAAAAAGAAATACATCTATCTCTGTCAAACTAATAATGGTAGTGGGGGCTGGTGTAGGACAAATGTGCCTTTAGGAGTCCATGTTATTTTAGGGCAGGAGTTTCCAAAGTGGGTTCCATTGCAGCAGCAATTAGTATCTGGGAGTTGTGAGAAAGGAGAGCTCTTGGGCCTATCCACAGGCCTGCAGAAATATCCATTTAGTAAGTCTCCAGGCAATTTTGTAGTGGGTTAAGAGCTTGGGACACTGATGTGGACAACAAGGTAGAGGAATGCATACAGACTGAGCTCTCTCTTTTCTTTAATAGATGGATATTGCATAGAATATTTAAGCAACTGTAGGAAGACTGCAGTGGCTTGAAAGAAAATGACCCCCAAAGGGAGTGGCACTATTAGGAGGTGTGGGGGCGGGCTTTGAGGTCTCTTTTTCTCAAGCTTCACTCAGTGTGACAGTCCGTGGACTTCCTGTTGCCTGCAAGATGCAGCACTCTCAGCTCAGCACCACATCTGCCTGCGCGCTGCCATGCTCCCCTTCATGATCATGATGGACTGAACCTCTGAAACTGTAAGCAAGCCACCCCCAGTGAAATGTTTTCTTTATAGGAGTTGCCGTGGTCATGGTGTCTCTTCACAACAATAGTAAACCCTAATTAAGACAGTGATTAACTGTGGTAACAACAGGGATGAGATGGTATGACTGATACATAAGAAACCTGTATCTAGGAGAAAAAAAACACATTTTATGTCTGAAGCACGAGGCAGTTTTGTCCACAACCACTGGTGGTGAGGATGGCGCAGACTGAGAAGTACAGCTTTCCTAACTCACATGTGAAAATTTCTCCCTCCTTCATTATGGCAGGGTGATGAAATGCCTATTGTATCTTAAAAAAGAGAGAGACATGGCAATGAATGGTGTTCCATTTTTTTCTAAAATAAGTACAAAATACAAATTTTAGGCAAAAGTATTTTCATATACAAGTGCGTTTTCAGTATGACTAATAGGCATGGGCCAGAAGTAGACAAAAGTACCTGCAGAGATTCTGCAATTCCTCATTTCATTTTACTCCTAGATCTGTGTGCAGTTTCCCAGAATTCTTGGGCGGTTTATCCTAACAAACTAGATGCCACAGCATCATCAAAACAGCTTTAGATAAGCAGAATAGTCTGTCAGTTATAATGAAAAAAGAAATCTCAAGTCTCTCAGGCTGGTGTCAAACTCACTTTGTAGCTGAGGATGACCTTGAACTCCTAATCCTCTTGCCTCTTCTTCCAAAACTATAGAACTACAGGCTTGTATCATTATGCCTACTTTGAGAAAAATAAATTTAATGTATTTGTAGACGCATATGTTTATGTAGATTAAGTAGAAAAAAACATTCAGTGGCATGTATGCCAAAATTGTAATTTTAAATCTTCCCCATTCTTTCTGTTACAGAAATACAAACCCAAAATAAAATAAAATGGGAATTAACTATATATACTGTTTAAAATGTCTAGAACTTGGTAAGAATGTTAGCTATATCAAGGTTGAATAAAACTACGTAAGTAAATGGGATGACTGAGTGTAGTTTATTAAGGATATCATGATCATGTATTACCCTGATTACAACACTTCACCTGGAAAATGTTGGTTACATTTCTTGCCCTTCACTCTGTGTTCAAAAGCCAATCGAAAAGTTCAGTGTGAAGTCAGTTCTGGCCACGGCATAATTTATCTTGTGCATGTTCTTGGCCTCTTTTCTTCACATCTCAGCCCCTGGCCTTTTAAATAGCAGGGCAGTGCCCCCCATCTTTCAGTGATGATTCAATGAATACTTCTTTTTATTAATCAGAAACAAGTTTGCTTAATTTTCTTCATTCCTGTAATCTTATGAAAACAGACAGTTTGATATCTCAATAATGAAATCTATTGGACTGTTTTGATATTAGGTAGACTGTGTGTGTGTCTGTTTGTATGCATACATGTGTATTGTGTTAACATGACTCTTAAATCCAACAATGCAATGTGCTAACTCTTACAAAGTACTTGACTGAAATGGTCACAGCTGTTGTTGGAACATCCTATTAATCAGATAACCACGCCATTTTGAAAAGGTGAAAATAAATTTTGATAAAAACAATCATCACCAGTTTTCCTCCTCTACATTTTTTTTTTACAACAATTGAATATTTGCACGAACAGTTTGATAAACTTGAAGGCCACCCCACGTTTGACCAGTAATTAGAACTACATTTTGTTTCTATTTCATACCACAACTTGAAAACAGACCAGACTTTACAGTATTCTTAGCTACTATCTTTATTTAAATGTTTAGATTTTTCTTGGAAACTTGAGTGCTTAAAAATCAGCTCAGACTTACTGTTTGGGATATACAGAGTCTCAGATCCCTAGGATGCAAAATTATGACTGTGAATTATAAATGTCGGCAGCAAAATCCTTCAGGGAAATCCGACCACCACCTTCATTCCGCTCCCATGATCACATCTCTCCCTGCTTTTGGGCATGTGCATGCGTACTGAGTGTCTTCCCTTACTGCTCACCACCTTGTCCTTTGAGAAAGTCTCTCACTGAACCTGGAGCTTGTTGATCAGTTCGACTTGCTGTGAGCAAACCTGAAGATCCACCAATCTCCTCTCCCCTAGTTCTGGATTACAGGCACACACTACCATATGTGGCTCCCCCCCCCCCACGTACATGCTGGAGATTCAAACGCAGGTCCTCACACTTGTTCAGCAAGCACTTTACCCAGTGGCCACCTCCTCAGCCCATATCATTACATCTTTTTGCAGTAAATAGCAAACATGCATGTACTGGAAAGTGCATATCCTCCCAGAGGTCCGGCTAGCACTCTCTTTATCCAAGGAGCAGCTACCACATTTCCAGCATGACTTAGTCTCCTAGGTGGCTTCAGAGGCACTCAGGGTGCACAGAGGAGACTGTTCTAATGAAGGCAGGCATGCTGGCAAGGGACCACATGCAAGCTGGGCCAGATTGGGAAGGAAAGGCGGGCCTTCTTCAGGCACCTCCTAACAGGACCAGGCAGGATGTGTTCAGGAGGATACACAGGTTCTAGCATGCATCTTTCCTTGGTAAAGGCTGTGAGAATGGGAGATGGTCATCTGGGAAAGGACAGGTCATGTCAGAACACTGTGGTAAGGGTCTCTGTTGACAATGTGAAGTGTGAGATATCTTAAGGTTTTTTTTTTTTTTTTTTTTTTTTTTTTTTTTTTTTTTTAAATCCTTCCCTACCACCCCTGCCTTTATCAAGCACCACCACATCAGCAGCATGGAAATGGTCACAATTTTACCTCACAGGACAGCTGGCTCATTGGAAACTACACTCTCAATGGACAACCCAAGAAATAATTGTGCATGGCTGGAATCCAGGCACAAGTATGCTAAATTCTCATTTCAGAAAGGAAGCCCCCAGAGTGCCTAGACCGGCAGACCTCATGGCTGAAATAGGAAAAGTGACTCAGACCAGGCTGGCTGGCTGGCTGGCTGGCTGGGTTTCTCTCTCTCTCTTTCTTCCTCTCTTCTTTTATCTTGAGACAGGGTTTCACTATGCTGCTCAGGCTGGCCTGGAACTTGCTAAGTAGTCCGGCCTAGCCTTGATCTCTCCGTCTTCCCAATTGTCTCCTGAGGGCTGGGCTTAGGTGTGAGCACCGTGCCAGGGGTTCATCCTGGGAGTTTTACTTTGAGGCATTGGGAGCTGAACTGTAGTTTCTAGAGACTTCACAGAAAATGTTGTTTTTAAATCAAGCTTGTGCAGGATGGAGATGTAGTTGAGTGTGTTGGCTTACCTTGTACAGTGCCCTGGGCTTCATCCTCAGCACTGTAGAAGAGGCAAATAAAATAAAGCAAGGCTTCTGATCACATGTTGTTTGTTGACAATTAGGACAACTAAGTAAGCAATAAGTTTTTCAATACCAACAGGTGTAACAGAATATTCTAACCCACATCCACAGGTTATTTGTGAGACACACAACTATGGTAGTAAGACATCTTAAGACATAAATACAAAAAACAAAGCCAGGTACCTTCCATATTCCTACCCTGAAAATATATATTTTAAGCAGTTAAGTTGTTGCTATGACTCAGGACCCATTTTATTTTTCTTCTGGTTCCTATATAAGTTGTGTTGACTTTCAGGCACAATAGTAGATCTGGATAATTATTTCTAGAGAGTTCTTTGGATCAGAACATGGCTTACTGTAACTATATGTTATTAGTCTCTTTTGAGGAATTGGCTTTGCAGGAGGCGCACAGTGCTTGCTCTTTTGAGGCAGAGCCTCTCTGTGTAGCCCTTGAATTCAGATCAGCCTGCCTCAGTCTCCCGAGGGCTGGGATTCCAGATATCATGGCCAACCCAGAAAGCTGTCAATTTTCCCAATTGAAACCTTCTAACGTCAGGATGGAGAACTTGCCCCCTGCTAAACAACATCAGGACCCTGAGGATCTTCCTGTTGTGTCTGTCATAAAGAAGGGATTCCTAACACAATGTCACGTGTCTTCTACCACAGGCAGAATTCTAGACAGAATTCCGTGACATGACACAGATTCAAAATCCCTTCAAACTTTAGACAAGACCCATTATTTGCAGTTAGTGCCTGTTACTTGCTAGCCATATCCGTCTTCCAGGTGAGTCCAGCTAGAAGCAGAGACTACGTGTACCTGTTCCACAGCGCCTCCTGCCATTCTTCCTGTTATAAAACACCACCAGTCCAGCCAAGAAAGCAACACGCTGTGTTTCAGGGAGGATACAGAAGAGAGAAGTTTATTTTACACCATCCGTCCAAGAAAACAATCGCCATAAACCAGTGCAAAATGTGCAACCAAATCAATAAGTGTGTCTTAGCTCGGAGAGCCCAAATTGGTGATTTCCTCTCCCGGTCCTCGGTGGACGCTGCCCCTCAGCTTGAACCTCAGACAGAAACAGTCAACCAATTTGTAGCAGGTTATTTTTCACAAATTCAAACCAGGATGTGTACAAGGGACTGGGAAAAACCATACCGAATGGATGATAAGTGATCAGTGCTTAAAGTAATACAAGGGACAGCACGGGCGGGCAAGAATCCACAGTTTCAATAAATACAAGTGTAACAAGCATGGGTGTGTCTCAACTTGGTGGAATTAGTCTGCATAATAATTCAGCATCATAGAAAAATCTAGCAGGGCGGCTGAGCAGTGATTGGCGAAATGTTCATGATAACCTGTGCCCTCGAGCCAGTCCGCAGTTAATGCATTCTGTGGGTTCCAAGGCATCAGTCCTCTGCTTCCTCCCTCCCTGGCCATCCCTCCGTGAGGGGAGGGGCGAAACTGGCCAGCTTGGTGGTGGCATCCCGTGAGGAAGGACGTTTGCTCAAGAGCCAGCCGTCAGGGTCCAGTGTACTCGATACCAAGTGGCAAATTGGGACTTCATTGACGACATCTGTGCAAAATGTGCTTCTCTCCATTTTCCAAGAAACCAGTGTCTGTAACTTCTGTCCAGAGAACAGTGATAGCCTCTTGGGTCATCCCCTGTCACCACAAATGCCAAGCAACAAGAGCACATTTCAGGGACCCACACGCTGGGGAAGTGTCTGTTGTTGACTGCCTGGTGCCTTTTAGATGGACGGTTAGCCAGGGCCTCCCTGTCAAAGGTCTCAGGCAGGCTAGAACTATTGCTTGAAAAACTAGAAAGAATCTAGTGTGTGAGAGAGAGAGGATGGTCATAGTGAACATGTGTGAAGCGGGTTTCCTTCTCTAACACCGTACCCCTCCCACCCCCAGGTGACGCCTTCAGGACTTTAGTGAGGTGTCCTTGGGCAGAAAAATGTCATGTCATGCATTGATTCCTGGTGGTCTTGCTCAGTGGTTTCCCAACTAATTGTTACATTCCCAACCTTCCTGGGGTTCGCCCCCCCCCAGGAGACTCACTACAATCTGTGGATCACCTATTCATCCAGAGCCCAGTGAGAGAAGACACAGGAGACCCCTCCATCTCTGAAAAGAAAAGAAAAGAAACGAAGAGCCCCCTCAAGTAAAACAATTCCCTAAACTCAGTAACCTAGGAGTCACCCCCAAACAAAATAACGCCAACGTTTCCTGCCATCAGCGGACCCTCTCCTGTTTCCTCAAAGTCTCTGGTCATAAATTAGGGTATCTTCTGTGAAATAACTTAAAAAAGGAGGGAGGATTGGAGTAAGTTGTGCCTGGCTCGGGCCAGTTAGCAGCCAGTTTTGTCTAGAATCTCAGTCACTGTTCGAAAATGGAGCTCGAAAATTCATGTGGATGTCTTCACACGGAAGAGGAGAGGCAGGAAGGGGGTGGGCAGGTGAGGGGGGCTGGGTGGGAGGTAGGACCAAGGGAGCTGGGAGCAAAGGAGGTGGCAGGGAGAGCCTAGGCCACCAGGACAGGAGCGGAGGCCTGTGGACAGCATGGGAGAGACGGACGCCACGCGCGGCCCTTGAGGGGCCGCATGACTCGGGTGCGGCCGGGTCTCGTATTGCACAGAAAAGGAGGATCTGAGCCTCGGCAGGTGGCCTGGCCAATCGTTAGTCCCCACACATGGGCAAGTTCACAAAGGTGAACACGTTGAACTCCGTCATGATGGAGAAGCAGAGGAACACGCCGTACAGGAAGAGGCACCCACACCCCAGCTTCTTGTCCAGCTGCCATTTGTTCAGGTGAACTCCAAATACCTGTAACAGGAAGAATAGATCAGAGGGTGCTTGGAGGGGTGCACGGAACAGGGGTTGGGGAAAGGGGGGCCTGAGCCTGCAACATCCTTGGAAAGTAGGACATTAAAGTTAAAAAGAGAAGGAACCAGGACCTGCAGGCAGTGGTCATCTTGTTAACAAATAAAAATATCAGGTCCCCAAGCCCAGAGTGCTCTAGGTTCATCCCTGGGCTCCAGCCCCACAGTCCTCTATGCTCAAGATAGGCATCTTCCATCTTTTTCCACCCCTGGCTAGTGCCTGAGGACACCTTCTACATCCTTAAGGTGGTGGCTTCACCTAGCCAGTTCTCTACTACCCATGAATCTCTTCCCATTGCTGTGGATGAAGGTGAGGACGTTGTCCACAATTTGCTGCTTCCAAATAATTATTTCTCTCCCCTCTAAAAATTAAGAGTGAAATCTCTTATTTCCCAACTGGCTTGGTTACTGTCAATCATGTTACCCCAGCTACCCCCATCTCTGTAGATTTATGTCCTGGCTCATCCTCAGTTGACCACTGCACTCTCACTGTCCTTTTAACGATTTTATACTCTTAATTCTTGCATTCTGCATCAGTCACCCACTGGTGACTGAGTTCCCTGCTGTGCCTGTTAGCTACATGAAAGTGAAATAAGGTACAAAGTGCACACTCTCAGCTGCCTTGCTTCACTTCAGGTGCTTAATACCACACATCTAGTTTTTATCATACGGTATATATACAGCTCTTTCATTTGGGCCAATTCTAGGGTCAGTGTTGTAGCATTGACCTTTTTACTATCAGTAGCAGAAACACCTGATGCCAACATTCCTATATTCTTTCCTTTCCATCTCATTTCCTTGGGTACCACAACTCTCACAACTCTGTAAATCTCCAGGACCTAAAATTTTTGGACACCATCACTGTGGTGGTTTGAATGAAAATGGCCCCCAAAGGCTCATATATTTGAATACTTGGTCCCCAGTTCATGGTACTATTTAGGAAGGATTAGGAGGTGTGGCCTTGCTGGCAGAAGTGTGTCACTCGGGGCGGGCTTTAAGGTTTTGAAAGCCTATGCCATTCCCAGTATTTGGCTCTCTCTCTGCTTCACGCTTGTGGAGCAGATGAAAGGAACCAGTTACTGCTCCAGCACCATGCTTGCTTGCCTGCCTGCTGCCATGCTCTCCACCCATGATGGTCATGGACTCTAACCCTCTGGAACAGGGAGTCCCCAATTAAAACGATTTCTTTTATAAGTTGCTTTTGTCCTGGTGTTTTGTCTTAGCAATAGAAGAGTAACTAAGACAACCAGAGTCCCATGGCTGTACCCATCTTGTCTCTTTCCTGACTCTCTTTTCATTTCATCTGTTATTGCTTTTGTCAAAGTCTCTGGTTTCTCTTTCATTTGGTGTCCTTGCTTGGCTAATCCAGGAGCCTTCAGTTCAAGTCACATCTCCATTTGCTCACGCTGGATACACACAACTCACCATATTGGCTGGATAAGCAATGCCCACCCACACTGAGAGGGCTCACTGACCTTAGGTTGGTTGTAAATGCTTTAAAATTATCACCCTGGCCTCCCTAGGACCCAGCATACCCTGTCCTCAGATGGCTGTTTTATATCTCATATTCTACCTCAGTCCCATCTCTCCTTTCACTCACTCCCATTTCACAGGGCTCTCCTCACTTTCTATCTGCCAAGCTTCTCTCCTATTCGGGAGGACTCTTTCCCATCCTCATTCACGGCCAACTCCATTTGTTGATAGATCTCGTCTGTCATAGTGCTTAAATCTGTGTCCCTGGAAAGTTTCTTCTCTCTCCCTTTTTGTTACATTCCCTTCTCCACCCCTGGATTATTTAGATTGGTTTGGGGAACGTCACTGCACCTTTACTGTAAAAGTGATGTTTTTCAAATTTTTCCATTTCTCTTCATCCTAAACAAATCATCTTACTGACAATCTGAAAGAGTTATGAAAACAGGGTGTATCTCTACCCTCTCATTCCATTTTCCCTAGCTTGTTCCACTTAACTTGCCCCATCAACCACCAATGAGACAAGCACTATTTCTAACTTTAATGGCCAATATTGGCACAGCTGATCCCTTTTTCTATCTTGAACCATCACGTCTACTTGGCTTCCAAGATGCTGCATCCTACTGTTTTCTTTCATATTCAACTACCATCCTTCTTCTGTTTATTTCCAGGTAGGGTCACATTATGTAGTGCAGGCTGGCCTTAAACACTTGATCCCCTGCCTTCTCAGTTTCCTGAATGCTGTATGCGCCAACCCTCCTGGCTCCCTCTCTGTTTCTTTGGGTATTTTATCCTCATCATTTTGGTTTCCAAGTGTTTGAGCCCTCCACGACTCCAGTCACAGGCTTCGTGTGTTTTCCGACTACATTCACTGTCTTGGGGAGCTCATCAAACAGCAGAGCTTCTATCTATAGCCACGCCACATGTCCCTGTATAGGACATTGCTGCTAAATGTAGACTCTTGTCTCCACTACCTTTCTTGCTCTTTCTTCTTGGAGGTCTAACAGACATTCCAAACTTAGGATGTTTGGAATTTTTTGTTCTTCCCTACACTACTTCTCTTTAATTAATTCCATTTTGATAACAGAACAGGTGGTTAGCTCAGCCTCCTATAGCCCTGCACAACTATAGAAAGTCTTAAGGAGATATAGAAGACCGACAAGCAAACACTGTGCTGTCATCTGGCTGGCCCTAGAGATTACTGGGTATCAATAAACATGAGTCATTTAATTTCTCTAGACATTATCCTTCCTCTATATAATTGGGTTGTAACAGTGACTCCAGAGGGAGCTCCATACGGGCAAATATGCAAAGAAGTGAGCCCAGTGTGTGGCTATGAGAAGCATTATAACTCTGCTAGACCTACTGGTGTAGGCTTGTAGTCCCAGTTACTTGGGAGGCTGAGGCAGGAGGACCACAAGCTAGATCTGTACGACTTACTGTGATCCCATTGTGAAACATTAAGTCAAATGAGAGCAGGGATACGGTTCAGTGATAGCCCTTGCCTAGCTCAATGCAAGGCTCTGACTGAATACTGAATATTGGTCAAAGACGAGGAATCGTGGGAAAGTTTTTATAATCTGGAAGAATCAGTGAAATGGAATCTGCCCTTTGGTGGCTAATCTAGTACAGAAGAGGGAAACACCTTTGCTGTGTGTGTATGTGTGTGTGTGTGTGTGTGTGTGTGTGTGTGTGCGCGCGCGCGCGCATGTGCATGTGCTCATGCAGTACACGTGCTGGTTTGTGCATGTGTAGAAGTGGGAGGTTGATGTTGGGATGTTTTCCCTCATTACTTCTTCACCTTGGCTTTTTTTTTTTTTTTTTTTTTTTTTGAGACAAGGTCTCTCACTGAACCTAGAGCTCACTGTTTCCTGGCTAAGCTGACTGCCAGAGAGCCCTTTGGATCTGCCTACTCATGGTGCTGGGGTCACAGGCATATGTTACCATGTCTGGCTTTTATGTGAATTCAGGTTCAAATGCTTACACAAAGCGCTCTACCCACTGAGCCATCTTCCCATCCCAACTCTTTGCTTTTTATTGTCTGACTGAGGACCCAACCCAAGGCACTCTAGGCAGGTGCCCTACTACTGAGCTATCCCGCCCCCCAGCACTCTTCTCTAGCTTTTGAAAAAAATATTTTAGGTTTGACGTGAGACAGTACCAGCTTCTAAGAAGAGGCTAGCTCCTTTTAGAAAGGGAAGAGGAATTCCAGTGGGTCACTAGGATCCTTCTTTAGAAAAACCAGCCAGGAGACGGCACATCTGGATGTCTACTGTCACCATTTAATGAAGGCCACACCCACCTGCTCTCCAAAGCAAGAGAGGGGAAGGGTTGACCATGAAGGAAGGATGTTCTTCCCAAGGATGAAGGCAGCTGCAGACTTACCGTGACAAAGACAGAGGCCAGGAGCAAGCCGACGGAGTAGATGAGCCCTCTGCTGTTCAGCCGAATCTGTAAGGAAGGATTGGACAACATCAGGCTCCCATACCAGACACCTGCTCAGTGTGGCCTTTCAAGCAAGTCAGAAGAACAGTGATTCCAAGTTTCTCCTTTAGGATGGAGGCAGACAGTGCGCCCTGTTCGTGGGATACGTGCTTTCCCAGACACATACAGCTGTCTTTGGCAGCTCTCAGCCCAATCCTATTCTTACTTCAAAGGCAGGGCCCTAGCCACACCAGTCCACAAACACTCAGATCCTCTATCATGTTAGGATTCTTGTCAACAAACATCCTGTTGACCTGATCTCTGGTGAGGTTTATCTTTCTCAGACTCATACTATTTTTAGGGTGAATTATATCACGTAAGTGATGGGAAAAATTTGTATAAACTTTATTATTTTTATTTATTTCTTTACATAAAGTTCGTTTGAGAGAGATATTGAGCTACTTGATTTACAACTAGGTTGAGAGTTTAACTGGCTGTCACTGGCTGGACCCCCATATGAAAGAGAAAGTTCCTCCTCAGCACCTGTCATGCATCTTCTACTTGACAGACTCGAAGCCAAAGCCAGCTGAGATACATACCACCAAGTGTAGGACTCCAATGCCAAACTTTGCTATGAAATCATATACTCCCTTGGAGTCTAAAGAGATCTTGGTGGATTCTGCATCTCAGCTGAAGAGAACTAAGGATGAAGAATCTGTAAACTGCCCTCAGCACCATCAGCACCAGCTTCAAAGGAAACTCCCCTCCAGTGCAATCACAGAAGAGGCCTCCAGAAACTAGTGGACTAGTTCCAAAGGAGCCTGAGCCTAAGAACTATAGAAATAGAGCTCATATCCTTTCATGAGCCATCAGCACTGGTTCACATGCAGGACTTCCAGCTAAGACTCTCCATGCCTCGGTTGAGATACACCATCAGCCATTTAGTCCTTGGAGGCCCTGTAACCAATACTGTTACCAAGTTCAGGCCATTTAGAGAAATATAATTTCAAAGTCTGCTTCTTCTGTCCCACTGTGTCACCTACCAAACTGTGTGCAAAGCCAACACCCATATGTTTTTGTGCTTATTTGATGGGAAGAAGTAGGCATGTGGATTCAAGTTTGAGGACCCCATTTCTACCTCCATCTAACCCCTATTCCACCCCTAGCCAATATAATACATGGTCCTGAAGGGGATGAAAAGTTAACCTGTGCTCATGGAAAGAGGGAATAAGACTGGTTGATTTCTCTATGCGAACAGTATGGGTCTCTACAGATGAGTGTGTCAGTCCATCTTTTACCAGATACTCTAACTAGCCAATCCTTTCTGGAGAGACCTATAGCACGATAACCTCACTAAGCGAAGTCTGTCGGAGGACAAATTGGCTGGATTGTAGAGGGAGGGTTGTGATGAAGAGATCAGAAAGGGACCACTATAAACCTGGTCTAGGAAGTATCCACCAAAACAAACAAACAAAAAAATCTAACAACAGATGGCAAAGCCAATCAAAACCAGATACACCTGAACACAACAGAGATGCTTCATTTGCATGGTAAGAACTCCATGGCCAGAGAGGGGGACGGTATGCATAGTGATTCACTCTAACTCCCCAGAACCAAACAGGCCAATCAGGACTACTCTCATTTGTATGACTGGAAATACATGCCAGGTGGCTTCTTCTAACCAAGTGAGGATTCTTCTGAAATGGAGTCTCTCCACAGCTCATGGCCATTTGCAGGCTGTTGTTCTGTAACTGCCATGCCAGTTTCTCTCTGGGCAGGATACCAAATTAATTGGTTGTCTTTCTATCCTGGCTAAGTGCTGAAGTCTTTCGTCAGTCCATTAAACTTCCTACTACAGCGACCATCTCGAGTTCTCCATCTGCTGGTCCCTGGCTGGGAAATAGTTACCAACAACCACATGGCTTCTTGACAACAAAGGGAAACCAGGTTGTAACTGTGACCCAAGGGCCACAGGTTCATGTTACTAATTCAGAGCAGAAAGGTGGAAGATGGGCCCCATCTCAGGCTGGCTGGTAATCTGACTTGTACCCTCAACCTGGTATAGACAGATTTCCTCTCTCTTATCAACTGGTTGGTTTAGGGGTACATTGCAAATGTATCATAATGATGAGGACAGTCTTGCTGGGTGAGGGGGCACATGCCTGTAATTCCAGCACTCAGGAGGATTTTGAGTTTGAGGCCAGCCTACAATACACAGTGGGACCATCTTAAGAAAAAAAAAAAGATTCTCTTCTCTAAATGTACCACCTGCTAACTCTGTGATGGTTCTCCCATTCTGTATAGTTCTGTGGAGCAGAGGGTTCTCCAGAACACCACAGTGGCCAGCAGGGGGAAGTGCTGTGGGATGGTCTGTATGTCAAAAGCTCTGAGTGGTCAATAAATAAAACACTAATTGGCCAGTGGCCAGGCAGGAAGTATAGGCAGGACTAACAGAGAGGAGAATTGAAAGAACAGGAAGGTGGGAGGAGACACTGCCAGCCGCTGCCATGACAAGCAGCATGTGAAGACGCCGGTAAGCCACGAGCCACATGGCAAGGTATAGATTTATAGAAGTGGATTAATTTAAGATATAAGAACAGTTAGCAAGAAGCCTGGCACGACCATACAGTTTGTGAGCAATATAAGTCTCTGTGTTTACTTGGTTGGGTCTGAGTGGCTATGGGACTGGTGGGTGACAGAGATTTGTCCTGACTGTGGGCCAGGCAGGAAAACTCTAGCTACAGGGAAGAATTGTCTTTGCTCATGTCTTTAGCTGCACAGTCCTGGAGTTGTGCATAAACATTGACAAATTGTGACTAAACACTCAAATAAATCCTTTGAGAACTTAATTTTCAACACCATATGCATTCTTCTTAAAATGCGAGCCACGTGTTCCCAGTCTTACTTAACCCTTCAGCTCTGGGGTCTAATCTCTAGTAAGAATTGAGTTATTTCTTACCTTTCAGTAGCCAAGGACCAATGAGTATAAAGGTCTAAGCAGGTCTGGCTAATCACTTTCAAAATGAATCATGCTATACTCAAGTTTTTGAACTTCACCCTTGCATTCACACAGAGTCTCAAGGAATAAATAATACTGCCAAAATACCAATTCTGACTTCAAAGATGAAAGATGATAAATTCTTCTATGGGGTTTCTCCTTTCTCCATTTTTCTTTTCAATCTTCTTTTGGTGGAGTCCTCTGTGCACCCAGGGGACACTGTCAGTTTTTCCTTGTTAGAGAACTGAGCTCTTACAGCTTGTATTTGTTCCTGGCTGGCTGACTCCTGGCTCGTCCATACAAACGTGGTAGTCGGGAGTCAGGACCCCTTAGCTTGGTTCTTGGCTTAACTCCTCTGAAGGCTGTATGTGGGTGGGGCCATGCTTTGTGAACTGCGATTGTTGAGCCACATCTGGCCCTGTCACCTGCTTTTGAAAACAGGTGAGTGGACGGTGGCTCACACATCTGTGCATTGTTATCTTGATGCATGCTTGGGAGGGTTGTGTTCACCTACATTAAAGCTTTGGAACAGAGCCTAGAATGCAATGCATTCTTAACCATGGTGGGTCATTTGCTCCTAGCTAGTACAAGCTGCCTCTCTGGTTTCTTCCAGAGACTAATCACCTAAACCAATATCCTACCATGGTACAGATACCAGGGGAGGAAGTTTGTGTCTTATTTTTACCATCCACAGACCCAGTGTTTGATATGGAACTGATGAACGAATAAAGAATGGTCATGAGGTCTCACGTCACATGCGGACTCTAAGAAGGCTCTTTTCAGTAGGGCAATGGGGATGGCTAGAGAGAACTTGGCAGCAGGGAGACTGTGGGTCTACCAAGTACGCATAAAGTTGGAACCATCTTATCCCCATTTTACATGTCAGAAAACTGAGGTTTAAGGAAGTCAAATGACTGGTCTGTCCAAAGCAAGTGAACCACCAAGTAGGGATTTAAAATAGAGAAAGTGGCATCAGGAACCTGGGCCCTAAGCTAAGGACTGGTTGACCTTTCTGTGAAGGACCAGAGGCAGCCAGCATTTTAGGTTTTGTGTGTCAATCTCAGTCAAAACTTCTCAGTTAGAAGGAAATAAATGACCAGTTTCTAGATAATTTTCTAGAAGCACTATGACCTCTGCCCAGTCTTCCCTGCCCCCAATCTCCCTTTCCATTTTTATAAACATAAAACTTTTTACCAAATCCCGACACCATATACAAAAGTTTTCAAGCCTTCAGAAAAGTTCAAAGAGTTATACTGATATTTTTAAAGACCCTCAGAACAAGCTGCAGACACCAGTAAGATTTATCCCTGAACATTCCTGCTCACATCACACTAAGCATGCTCAGTGTTAGTTCATGATCTTTTCTATTTACATGCAATTTTCACGTAGCGAAATTCATCATCATTATTGCACCATTGAATGAGTTCTGAGAAATATATCTATCTCTGTAACACAAACCTCCTCATGACCGAGAGCATGAGGAGCCACACAAGGCTTTCTTGTTGCCAGAGATAGCCAAGTAATCTCATCGGTTTAGGCCATTCTAGAACTTTATATGAATGGAATCCTGTGGTGTGTTGTCTTGTTAAATGAACAATCCACAGAGGTCAGAAGAGGGCACCAGATCTACTGGAACTGGAGCCATGGATGGCTGTAAGCCACCTCTGCACGAGCAGCCGCTGCTCCTAACGACCTCAGCCCTACACAAACCTTCTTTCATTTAGCATAAGTTTTAGAGATTCCTTCATGGTTTTTATTGGTCCACACGGTCAACAGGTCATTTACTTTTATGCAACGATAGTGTAATATAGCATGATTTCATTATTGTCCCATCAATGGACACCTAGACTGCTTGCAGTTTTGAACTATTAGTGTGTTTCCTTCATAACTCTAAACCGATGTCAAAAGAGCTTCCTCACTATCCTATTTCCTAGCTTCAATCCCTGCAGCTGGGCACTTGGAATTTCTCCAAAGTGGTACAATTCACCTCTTTCAGTTTAGGAGAGTTCTGTGCCCTCATGGCACCTTCAGCTCAGGCAGGTGGTATGTTCACCCCTTCCCACTCTGGACATCCTGCCTTAAATTAGTTTGTTTCTTCTGTCTGCTACTGATCTCCTCCTACCTGTGAGGGACCATCTCACCCCCTCAATCAGGACAAAGACTCTGGGGACAGATGGCTAGACTCTAGGTATTTCTTTATTCCAGAACTCCAGTCCCCACCATCTGCCTGTGATGCCAAATGTGTCTATAGGGGTACATGTGTGTGTGCATGCTGAATAGTGGAAGGCGAGAGTTGACATTTCATTAGAGAGAAAGGCCAAGCAAGGAGAGGGCAACTCTCGGCTTCTCTTCATAGAGCATGATGATATATTCAAAATATTTTATTTATGTGTATGAGTCTATATGAGTATTTTATATGTATATGCATGGGTGCAGGGGTCTCTCTCTCTCTCTCTCTCTCTCTCTCTCTCTCTCTCTCTCTCTCTCTGTGTGTGTGTGTAGGTCAGAAGAAGGCATTGGATTCCTTAGAGCTGGAGTCACAGGCACCACTGGCTTGCTGCATAGTTGCTGGGACCTGAACCCCGGTCCTCCCTCACAATTGCAAGGCAGCACTCTTAACTGCCAATCCAACTCCCCAGCTCCCCAGTTGTTTCAAGTTAAGGCATAACTTTCATATAGTCACTCACACAGATCTTAAGTGTACATACTACCAGATGAGTTTTGACAAATGCATGTTTTCGTGTAGCCTACATGTTTTCTCTTACATGAAGCTCATGTGTCAATTACATATGTAAATACAAATGGTAAATTATAATTTTAAAAATTTTATATAGGACATGAAAATAGAGGGGGGGCCTATCTGAGAAACATAAGAAGAGCAGCAGGAACGGAGAGGTGGAAAAAGGAGAGGGTTTAGTAGGGGAAGTATGTTCACACTACTTGACATACCTGAGTGAAACGTCCTTATGAAACTCACCACTGCGTAAAATCAACTCATGTTCACATATGTAAATAGAAACATCTACCCGTCTGCCTGCCTGACTGCCTGCCTGTCTGTCTACCTGTTATCTACATATCTGCCTATGTATCATCTGTCTCACTTCTATCACCCAGGTAACCTGGGTGGATGTCTCTGAGGGCAGCAGAACTGGTCTCTGGGATCTGTAGACAGACCTGAGCATCAAACTTTTGTCATTTGCACATTAGCTTTGAACAAAGCCTTTGGGCCTCAACTCTGCCCAGAGCTGAAGTTTAGTCATCCCCCAGGCCCTGCCTCACAGAAGCAAGGCACAGCAAGTTCAAATGCAGCGTGTTTTCATGGCAAGGATGAGCCGAGATCCTCGTGTGAGGCCCATTTCAGATCATTCAGTCCTGAAGTTTAGTGCTGTTTTCATTGCTGGCCTTCAGAAACACCCATTTTCCTTTTCCAATTCCTTTTTTGGCAAGTTGTGAGGGAGGAAACAGAAGTCTGGCTGCTTCCAAAGTCAACAGGAGCGCAGCCCACAGCACATGCATATTTTTTAGTGTGGATGCACACAGAGACTCATTCACACTAAGTTTCATGTATTTATGCCACACAAGAAACAGTTCCTGGAGCCTCACTGTATTCAGGGATCCAAGAACAGGAGTCTAAAAAGATTCTGTTCCCCATCCTCCCAACCACCCCCACCACCACCACCATGGCAGCTAAGGCATCCTGATGGTCTGATGTCAGCCCTACCTAATCCATGAATTCTCTTGGAAAAATATCAAAGTCTTTATTTTCTTTCTTTCTGTTCATTAGCATTGGGAACATATTGTCATCCCCACCCCCACTCCTTCCCTGTTTTCTGAAACAGACTCTCACTACGCAGCTCAGGCTGGACTCGCAGTCCTGTATTCTTGCCTCAGCCTCCCCAGGGCTTTGGGTTTTCTTACTGGGCAGTTCTAACATTTGTTTGGATGTAGTTTCCAGGTGGATGTTACTATCCATGGTTTTATACTAAGTGATATCATTGGAGGTTGGGGTGTCTTTCCTTGAATAGTGTACTGGGGTGAAAAAGTGAACAAGCCCCAGAAAAGAAACAAGTTAATGAGCACTAGCATCCTGACCTGCCCAAAGTGCACTCACAGACAGTGCTCTTTACTCTAGGGATTGACCTGTGAGCTAAGTGGAGGTTTTGATTCTTATCTGAAGATCAGACAACTTAGATTTCAGCTTACAAACAAGGCAAAGGGTCAAGTCTGCACTTGACCCTGGCTCTATGTGTAGCTTATCAAATGGTGGGACAGAGCAGACATGCTGTTCAAGTCTCCCTTCTTTCCCTTTTCTTTAATTTTTTTCATGTAGTATTTCATAGGCATGGGTGTTCTGCCTGCGTGTATGTCTGTGCACCATGTTAGGCAGTACCCACTGAGGCCAGAAGGGGTTTCAGATCTCCTGGGATTGGAGTTACAGAAGGTTGTGAGCCCCCTGTGGGTGCTGGGAATCAAACAAGGGTCCTCTGGAAGAGCAGCCAGTGCTCTTAACTACTGAGCTATTTCTCCAGTTCCCTTCCTGTTCTTATACAGCTACAAATGCCACCATCTTCTTGGCCTTATCTAGCCCCATTCATTGCCTTTGAAACGCCCCACTTCCAAACACCATTACACATGACTTAGAGGATTACATTTCTAATAATAAGGATTTGGGGAACACATTCAAAGCACTGCACTGATCACATATTCCACTCTGGATGTCTAGGGGCGTACCAGTTACCTCTCAGTATCCAGTGCCTGCTCTGAATCTGCAGACATCTTCCTGAACTGCTCAACTGCCAGGCAGCTAATCTCCACAGTGACTCCCAGGAAAAGGTGCAACTGCAACTTGCCTGCCCCTCAGATGGGCCATTCAGAGACAAGGCTGTTCAGTTTCCCAGAGATCCCTTGTCCATCAATGATGAAACATCTCTCTTCGGGGGAGGAGGACACTTATGAGATTCAGGAAGTAAACAATACTTAGAAGTCTGGGAGAGCTGAAACTTAGAAGGCTCACAAGGCCCCTCTCTCCAGTATTATATAAGCATAAGGATTGCCTGGGAAGGGAGACTCCTTGATCTGCCCAACTGCCTGGATATTTGGAGAGCTCCAGGTTATCATTTTTGTGGGTTAGCAGTGGGCTTCCAGTAATGCAACTGTCCTTGAATCATCCAGGTTCCTTTGAGTAGCCCCTCATCCACATTCCTATATGCAACCTGAGACTCAGTGGGTCATCAGGTTGGACTCCGATGTAACTGTTACTTTGGTCTGTCATTGCTGCCATATCTAGAGTAGGTAGACATTTGTTCATGTCTCCCCAGGAGAGTCTCACACAATGTCCCTCTGTTGGGGATGTAGCTCTAGTTGTTTGTATGACAACTGGACTGTTAATGCAGCTGCTGTTGGCTGCCTCCTCATTCTGTCTACTTCTCCACTCCCATAGTGGAGTTTCCTGGCCTGAATCAACTCATCTCAATTTTGCCTCAGGACTGTATCATCTCCAAGACACTCCAACTAATGAATATTGAGACCCAACAGCTTTCCACATCAGTCTTTCTACAGGAGGATCATCAAAGACCTTCCCTTTCCCACACGTCACTGAAGCTTTCTAACACAAAGCTTGGAATCCAAGAAACAAATGTATGGGGATTGGTGATGTTACTATAGCTCCCAGGGGCCCCGTTACAACAACTGTGACATGTGTCATCCATTAAAATGCTACTCCACCACTTCCAAGTTGTCTGTTTAGGTCATGTAAAAATGCAGACTGTCCCTACCATTGGCTTTCTCATTTTGCTGAGTTCTGTGGTGGAAATACATTCATCTCAGCCAGTTTCAAACTGCCAACAGGGGGCTTGAAGAGCTGTAAGTAGTTGTTTCTCTCAAGCTCGTATGAACCAACTCCAGCACTCAGGTAATTCTGGGGGTTGGGTTAGGGGCTATTAAGAAAGGGGAGGCTGGTTCTGGAAAACAGAATCAGATTCCAGGTACTGGGAATTATATTTGGAATCCTTGCTGAGGAAGGTAGGTAAGAATGGTGAGAAGACGTCAAGAACTGATTGGATTATTGACCCATCCCACAGAAGCTCTCTTCTGGGAGGGAGACACAGCTTCTGAGCTCGACTGGAGAGTAAAGGGAAGACACATCAGAGACATCAGTCCCATGCTCTTCTAGAAGACATGGAGAAGATGATGGTGAATGGCAGCTGGCCTGGGGGGAACTGGGAGAGGCCTGAGGCATCCTTCTGGCTCCCCTGACTGGTTTTCTCGTGGTTTTCCTCCTTTCTGGATGACCTCACCCTCTTTTGCCCAGTGATTTCTTTTTCTACATTACTAGGACACAGCTCTGGCTTTCTTCTCTATCTATATTTATTTCCTTTATTAGTTTTAGCCTCTAAAAGGCGTTTTACTGCTGTTGACTTGCAAGTATCCCCAGCCACAGAGGCCTTTCTGTGAAACTTCCCACGTACTCCACACCAGGCCACGACCTGCTGGACATTTCCACCAGGACGACAATGAAACCCATCAAACTTGACCCATTTTAATGGAAATGCTCTCTTTCTCTTGAGTGAGTCCCTCATCTCGTCTTCCCTCTCCATGAGCGGCACCACCATAAGCATCCTTTGATTATTTTCCTCTTATATCACCATGCAGCTGTTAGAAAAGTTAATTATCGCTTCTTCCTTAAAAAACCCAATTTATCCCCATTTATACTCCAACCAGCTCAAGTCACTAGCATCTCGTCTTCAGCTTCCTGACTTGCCTTCCATCTTCCTCTCTTGACTTCTTCCAGGATATTTTCAAGCAGCATCAAATGAAACCCCAAATTTAAAGTGAGGTACCTTATTAAAATCCTCAATAGCACTTACTGTAAAACCCAAACTGTTCATAATAGCCAGCCCAGCAC
Organism: Peromyscus leucopus; assembly: GCF_004664715.2. Classification (NCBI taxonomy): domain Eukaryota; kingdom Metazoa; phylum Chordata; class Mammalia; order Rodentia; family Cricetidae; genus Peromyscus; species Peromyscus leucopus. The sequence continues at coordinate 121,851,037 of NC_051066.1, read as the reverse complement.
TGGATGACTCTGCCCTCGTCTCTCCCAGCTCACCCTCGCTAACACTCAAGGGCTGGTGTGCAATGTTTCTGTGTCTTTTGCTTAGCATCTGCCATTCTCTAGCTTAGGGCTATAATTGATACAGAGGGAACTGATGGCCTCCCTCCCTCTCCCCTGCATTAGGGTTACAGGTCCCTATTCCTATGGCCTCACAGTGGGCACACGTATTTCCCTACCTCTCTGATTTGGAGATTTGGAGTCTGGTTGGTGATATGCTTTAGCCAATATAACATGAGTAGGCCTGACCTGAGTTGGGCATGACTTCTTATGTTTCTGGTTTTGTTTGTTTGTTTTTTTGGTTTTTTTCTTTATCATAAGAATGTGTCTTATGAGGCCACTGGTCCAACAAGGTCAGAGACACTTGGAGCAGAGTCCTGTGAAGCTTAGAGCCAAGGCCAGGTCAGCCAAACACTTGTCAACACACAGGTGCATGGGTGAGGAACAGGTATTAACAGAATTATGCTACTAACTTCCAGGACCTTTTGTTACACAGACAGCATCCTGCTAGTTTGTCTCCAGCGCAAATGCTCCCCTTGGTCTCGCTGCTGCCAGTTTTGTCTGGTTCCAGCCCCCTTTCTGTAGTTCTCATAATCTTATTTCTTTTTTTCTTTTTCTTAGACAGAGTCTCACTGTGTAGGCCTGGCTGACCTGGAACTTACTCTGCAGTCCAGGCTGGCTGAATTCACAGAGATCTGCCTGCTTCTGCCTCCTCCTAAATGCTGGGACTAATAAAGGCGTGTGCCACCATGCCCAGCTCATAATCTTTCTGAAGAGCAACATGACCACATCTTTACCTCTCAAATACCCATCATTCTCTCTGTTACTATGGTTTACAATGTTATTGGACAAGTGGCAGCTCCGTCTCCACTTTCATTCCTGTGTTTCACCTTCAATTCTACCCTCCCTCTGCCACAACCATCGGAGCTACCCTGGGTGGTATGGGGTCCAGCAGTGTGGCAAGCCTTCTCAAATCTTGGGTTTTTACAAGCTGTGCCCCCACCCCAGTCTGCTTGGAAATGTCTTCTCAAAATGCTTGCTCAGATAATCTCAGACTCAGAACAAATGCCATTTTCTTACTAGGGTTTCAGGTCCTCTGGCCCCAACCTCACACTGTCGTGTATCCTGAACAATTACCCTCTGAAGGGCAAGCGCCACATGCTTTGTTTGGATTTATTGTATACTTGGCTCCTCCCACAGGCTGTCATTCCAGAAACCCAGGAGTGCCTGGCTTGCTTACCATAGCACCTCAGTGCATAGCAGGTGTTCATCTGGTACTTGTTGCAAGAAAGACTGGTCTAGCCTTAAGGTCTTCTTACCCCTGTGGATTCTGGAGTAAGCTCAACTCTTGCATGGAGAGAAGGACAGACCTTCTTCTTTCTGCTGCTGCTTGTAAGATTTATTGTACATTTCTAAACCCTAGCTCAGAAATGGAGTTCTGCCCTGATTTCCTAGAGGCGACTATTGACTTCCTGGGTTCGGTTAATCTCACTCCATGGCTGTGCATCACCATAATGGTACAAGAAGCACTCAGGTCCCCAACTTTGACTCTTAGGGTTATTTATTCTGGGCACTTAGGTAACTAAGTGCTTCTGAGCAAGCCACAGAGTATAGACATGTCAAAATCTGTCAAAGGGCATTCGTTCCTCACTGTTGAGTGTGAGAACCTAATGTCAGCCACGGAGCAGATGCCTGAATGGTAATTATCCCAGAATTATGACTTGGAAATCCCATCTGGACAAGATGGAAAATTTGCTTCAGAATTGTCAGCAGGTCTCTCCAGAGGTTAGGAGAGGTCATTAAACCCACACAGGCTGCTCGCTTCTGATGTCAGAGACGTGGAAAGATGTCCCGGGGTTACTGTCATGCTAAATGAAAGGAGGCCCTTGAGTGTCCTTTCTGAAATGAAGCCTCTCAGGAAGAACTCAGGGTGGAGCTGAGGGCAGACCCAATGCTTGTAATAAGTAAGTCCTACGTTTGCCTTTCCATGGATCCATGGCCTCTTCCAACTGAGCCTGTGCCTCAGCACAAAGCCTCATAGTGATGCCCCTGGAACAGATGGGCTTGGGGTACTGACCACTTAAGGAACCCCATGAAAGCTAGGAAAAGACAGTGATTGAACAGCGATTTTCCTCATGAAAGGACCCAGGACATTCCAACCCTGAGACAGAAACCTACTATAGAGAAACCACTCACTTTGCCAAGGGAGGTAGTGGAGACTGGCGCCCCCATAGAGTCTGTGGAACACAGAGAGGTGAACATAGAGTCAGGAGTGCTCGCCCCTCCCGTTTCCTTCTCCCTCATACGGTGTATATGAAGCCACCTTAGCTTTAACAAGTAGATCCCACTCTGTCTTTCAGCAAAGATTCAAACACAGGGCTGAATCAGCCTAGATTTCCACCCCTTCACCACACCGTGCCTCTGCCCACTGCTGCGGCACTCTGTGCGTTTGCAATGATGTCTTTCTGCTTGTGGGATATAACTTCCCTGGGTCTTGGCTCTCTGATCTGCAGAATGGGATCAGAACTGCATCTCACTTAAGCGTGAAACGAGGGCCCTCCGTTCAGCCGAGGTCACTGGCATAGCTCCTACTTACCGCATCCTGCACTCCCACAACCTGGACTACCTTCTCTTCTTGAGCATAACCTTCCTCCGCATCTCTGCATCAGCGGTCTCCTTTTCCTAGTATGCTCCCTCTTTCTCTAGACACCCACCACTTGCACAGCTGGTTGCTGAAAAGAGCACGGGAGTGATGCTCGATTCAGGCTCGGGAGTCACCCCTGACATCTAAGCTGATACCTGCAAGATGACCCTCAGAATGAAAGAACAGAAGCTCCTGGAGGGAAGAAAGAATAGAAGTCCCTGCTCTTTTGTGGATCCCAGGCTTCTAGGCAACACAAAGATGCAGCTTAGGAGGCCCAAATGCTGCACCATTATTTTGTCCAAGCATCACTACCCAGAGTATCAGTACGAGCATGTTTCCTGTGTTTGCCACGTAATTAAAGTCCACCCTTGTCAAGATGCTCATCTGGTGGTGATGAAGCTATTTCATCTGGGATAGAGCCTAACCTTGAAGCTCATCCCAGGTCTAGGAATGGAGATCTAACTTTTCCTTAGAAACTCAAGATCAACTCCATGAACACAAATACTGTCACACAGCCAGAATGTAGCAAAGCTCTCAGGAGCTACCCCACACAAAGGGACTGTGTGCCAGTTCAACCAGAAAGATAAAAGTGTTCGCTATTTCAACAAGGAGAACTTCCTGCCGTGTGTAAATGACGATCGGCACTGAGGTGGTGCATTAGCCATTAAACTCAGACTCCAGCAGCCATGGTTCATGGCTGGGGCTGTACAAAAAGGTGGGGACGAGGCCGTGTGCAGCGTGAAGCTCAGTGGGCAGCACATCTATGCTGATAGAGTGTTCTGCCTGTGGGGGTTCTTGGGTAAGACTTAGGCATTTTTTTTAAAAGTCCTATTACATGAAAAGCAAATTATTTGAGGAAAATAGGTTTAAATGCAGCACATTAAGCTTGGGCCTACGATCCAAGGCCGGCTTGATGATGGCTCCTCTACTGAGTCAGCTTGCAGTTTTCCTGACCTCATTTCTGGCCCATTTACCTTTGCATCCTGATTCAGGATGAAGGCTTCCCCATCATGAAGATGATCGCTGCCGTGGAAGAGAGTTTCCAGAAAACACACTTCAAAAACGGTACCACCTCAGCTTCTAAGCAGTTCTTATGCTGTCAATAGTATTACAAAATTAGCCTATCACTCTTCTTTTGAACTTTTAAAATTCAAACTGAAGTCTCGTTTTCAACAAGCAGTGATGACACACTTAGATAACCTCCATACAGAAGAGAATGAATCCAGACCTCAGCCTCCCTCCATACACAAAATGAAATCTTGGTTTTCCTGGGCCTTGTAAACAATGCTGAGTTTCTTTCCAAAGAGAGGTATTGGGAAAGGCCCTTGGATGTCTGTATTTCTGAAATTAAACGGAGGTCTTTCTTGTACTGGCTGTTGAGACTGCTGCATTTAGATACAAAGCAACCTAATGCACTTCTTCTACAAACTTTCCCTTGCATGCCTGGCTGCTGTTCACAGAGAAGCCTGGCTGGGCTGTCTTCTCCTCTATTAAAGATGGAGGAGATTTTCACCACAAGCCTAGTCATGGTTGTACACTTCAGCAGAATGGCCAAAGCTACCCAAATTGTGTCATCTTTAGATGAGTTTGGGCCTCAATGTTTGTCTTTAGGACGTGATCCTGTCACTAGGTATTGAGACTTGGAAAAGGTATGCTTCATAGCTGTGAGGGTGTCTCATTTTCTATTCTCTACACCGTTGGGGGATGTCAGAGGAGAGGGAAGGTGGGCAATGACTAGTGGTGATCTGTGGTAGAAGGCTTGCCGGACTGAGTTTCAATTTCAGGCCTGATGTCCATGTTTGGCCAAGGAAGACTCCAAGGTGGGTAAAAGGACCTTGTTTATTTTACTCTTGGGATGAACTATACCTGTTTTAGAGATTTTTATCTTCCATGCTCACATCCTGTTATCCCAGCAAAAACAAAACAAAACAAAATAAATTTGGCTTTTTTTTTGTTTTATTGGGTATTTGTTTGTTTTGATTATTTGTTTTGAGAAAGACAGAAACAGAGATAGAGAGGGTGGGAATATGAAGTTGGGTGGGTATCTGGGAGGAGTTGAGAGAGAGGAAAACACAATCAACATATATGTATGAAAACAATTTTTAATTAAAAATATAAACACAAACAAACCCCCAACAAACACAGGATGCTATGGTTTGAAAATAGGTAGCATTCTCCAAAGGTTTGTGTGTTAAGAGGATGGTGTTAATGGGGGTAGTGTGGACCCTTAAGGGTGTGCCACAGGGGAAATCCTTAGGTCACTGAAGGCATGCCCTTGAAGAGGATTGTGAACGAAAATGAATCTTTTCTCTCTACAAGTTAGTTGTCTCTGTTACTTCATTATAGTAACACAAAGCTGATGTATACAATGGCTCTTACACTGTAAGGGTTCCATGTCCTGTTCCTGTCTGTCTCAGCAAGTGAGTTGATGGGGTAAAAATCCATAGTCAGGAATTGATTTTTAAGAGTTATTTAGAGTACAATTTCTGTTCTTCTTGTATGCCTGGTTTTTAGCCACTGTTTTCTAGTTCTCAACAGAGGAGACCAGAAGCAGTTGGAATTCAGATAAAAGTCATTTTTTAAAAACTTCTTTATAACTTGGATAAGAGGGAAGAGGGAGAGTGTGAAAGAAACCAGAATAAACACTGAGAGTTGTAGATCTGGGTAGCTGGTGCTTAGCTGGCCTGAGGGGTCTTTATTGCTTTTCTTGCCAAGGAAAACCAATCGCCAGCAGATACTAAATCTTTTCTAGGGATGTCAAGTCATGTCAACTGCAGTACTTATGTTTGGAGAATAGTAAGTCTCTTCAAGGCCAGATTTTTTTTTTTTTTCTAGTGATGAGAAAAGACTGAATGAGAGGAGAAGAGATCTCATTTCCATGCATCATTCTTAAAAAAAAAAAAAAAAGTTAGACAGGGAGCAGTGGCCTATGTCTTTAATCCCAGCACTCCAGAGGCAGAGACAAGTGGATTTCTATGACTTTGAGGCCAGCCTGGTCTACACATTGAGTTCTAGGTCAGCCAGGGTTACATAGTGAGACCCTGCCTTTTAAAAAAAAAAATGGGTCATTGTTTATTTCTAGTGTCAGTTGGAAAGGATACTAAATGATGAGCCACCCAGGCCTTTGGGCCTCTCCTGGACCTGAGATGGCCCTACTGTTGATGAAAGGGAAGTGTTTGGTGAACACCAATGAAAATGAATAAGTTCCAGGAGTAGGCTCTGCTATATTCAACACAGGTTTTGTTTTGTTTTGTTTCACTGGTCAAGTAAGTGTCTGCCTCCCATGCTGGGATCTGAGGAAACTGGGTTTATGAGGGACAGTGTTTGCTCCCATGAAGTTCCTGTGGTCAGTATTTGCAGGTAGCATGAAGCTTTCTTCAAACCTCAGGCATGATATTTGACAAATTAAAATACGAAGGATAAGCTAGGGATTGTGTTGTAGGCTTGTGATTCAGGAATTTAAGAGACCTAGGCAGGATGATTTTGGGTTCGAAGCCAGCTTGGGTTACATAGTGAGACACTGACTAAAAAAGTCAGGAATTGGAGATGCAGCCCAGTGTAGAGCTCACACCTAGTATATACAGTGCCCTGGGTTCACTCTCCAGGACTGCAAAAATAAAGGTTAATTATCTAATTAATTAACATTAAAGTGCAACTTCATATAAAATGTCATTAAAACCATATCATTATTCTAAACCATCAGATTTCTGTGCAATGCTTATAGATCTCTAAACGTCACAGACTGGTGCACAAAGATGTCCTAGGCTTCACTAATCATGACAGTGAGACTCAAAGCCATGTGTGAGTGTCCCTGAACAGCAGCATGGCAAAGTGCCTTCTGGGAAATCCAGAAGCTACAATACCAGGCCACCTTTGAAAATGAAATTTCTAATGAGATTTTAAGCAAAATGTGTTTCATCTAATAAGAAGTAAAAAGGGCAACATATGAAATATCCGTATAGTGGATCTCTGCTGTCTAAAACACACTAGAAGGAGAAAGTAAGCCAAAATGCTAACAATGCTCTTCTCTGGGCTATACTGTGGGTAATTTAAATTTCATCTTCTGGAGCTAAGGTGTCCCACAGGCAGCCCTAAACCCCATGTAGCTGTATAAACTTAAAGTAATTAAAGTGGAATAAAAATGAAAAATTCCTTCTTCATTTGCACCAGCCCCACACCAAGTACTAGATGTCACGTATGGCCAAGGGCTAGTCCATTAGCCAGTGCTGATGCCCAGATCTGCCAGCACTGCAGAAAAGTCTGCTGTGATCTCCTCTAAATCACATGCATCGTTTTTCCCAGAAAGAAAAAAGTCTGTAAGAAAGCAAAGGCTCAGGTGTCAACCAACCCCAGGAGATGGCTTTAGCATTGACAAGCCTTGCATTTGAAGGAAGTGACAAGCCAGCCTTAATGACTGAGCTTAAATAAACTTAATACTATCGTCCCCACTGTAAGAACAAGAATGATGTTAAGTGGGGAGCAGGGCCCTGGGTCATGCAGAAAAGCTGCTGGGGGAGCCTGCTCCAGGTGGTGGCCATTAGCTTCGCCTCTCCTTCCTGGGCACACAGTTAAACAAATGAACAAGACCCTTCCTGCAAGGTGGTGGGCAAATGAGATTTATCTGGATGAAGGGATGGGGACAGACCTGACATTAGTCACCTCTGTGCACTGTCTCCTGTACCCTTCCTTTCCCTACACTAGAGAAGGTCTCAGAGCTAGCAGAGCCACATGATAGAATTTGCCACACTCCCAGGGTTTCCTTTTGGAAGTACTCATAAGCGCTGTCAAAGTGGGAACATCTGCTGTGGAATTTTAGTAGGAAATTAGCCGTTGCTGGGTTACTCCGGTGAAGTTTTTTGAATTGTCTGCAGAATATTAATAGTACTTAGCAATACTACTCTAACAAATAAAAGAGTTAGTTAACCTTCTGTGCAGCAGGTGTTAACACAGCAGGCCCCACAGGAAGCTTCTGCCCATCCTTGCTCTCGGGATGCTGCTGGTTGATGGTGTTTTGTTCATGAGCAATAAAGGGGCATGCTAGGCAAGCTTGAAGATGTGCACCTGGGTGCTAAGATGCTATTATCATAGCTGTTCTTAGAGTAGAAATGTGCCTGCCTGACCAGCTCTCCATAGATGCTTCAGATTCCAGGGGACTTCCTTGCACAAGACAACTCACCCATGTCCCTGGAGTTCACTGTCAGACAGAGAGAAAGCAGGGCCTGTGCAGCCTAGTAGGGAAGGACCTGGAAACCTATACCAGACTCTCTGGACTGCAGATACACTTCATTTTCCCGTTGCCTTTTTCTCCATATCCTTTGCTGTAATACATCTTATCTGGGAGTATAATCGGTTCTTGTCAGCATTTCTGATGGATGGATCATCTAACTTAAAAGATGTTCATGGGACCCCCACTCCCATCCACCCCCAATATCTTCCACATAAGATTTTTCTCCAGGAATGCAGAGGAAAACAAACACTCAAAAACAAGTATGCCTTTGTGTGGTCCTTATGTAGCCTACTGGCAACTGCCAATATTTTAGCTTATGCATCAAATGCTTGTGAATGTGGCTGATGCGGGCCAATCATAGGAGCTGACAGACAGCTATGTGACTCACCGAACTGCAGAATTTAGGAGGGTTATTTGGAATCTGAGAGCACCCAATGGATGACACCTGTTTAAGATACGCCACCTAGATGGCCTCTTTCTACCATCGCTTTTTACATGCAATCAGATCACTAGCTGGAGGTTGCAGCCCACTCTGGTCCACTGACTGGATCTACATAGCTCATGAAGTAAGATCATCTCTACATCTTCAAACGGTTGAAAAGAAATAAGCACAACGTATGACAGCATGAAAGCTTTGAGCATTCCAATTTCAGTTTCTATCAAGTTCTGCGGCTGCTCTTCTGTTGCATCAGCAGAGTTAGCTGTGGCAGAGACCATCTCTCTCTCCACACCAGCCTATACTTAGATCCTGTTTAAGACAGAAAGTTTGCCAACCTCTGTTCTACACATGTGTGACTTTGGAAGATCTGCACTAGAAGAATTTGCTTCCCTTGCAACATTAATACTTTCATACCCCCAATACTAGGAGACAGCAGCTCAGTGGCCAAGGCTACTGAAAAAGTCTCTTTAGTCGGAATTTGAGAAGTTATGGAGGAAAGCACTTACGTAGGATCCATAGTCCACAGCCAGAGTCTGCAGAGCCCAGGGAAGACCAAGCCCGATCAAGATGTCAAACACATTGCTCCCAATGGAATTGGACACAGCCATATCCCCCATCCCTGCAAGGACAAGAGACCATTAATGAGGGAGGGACCTCAGTAGGAAGCACCCACATAGGACTCTCCTGAGTCTCTGGTCTGGCAGCCTGGTAGTAGCAGTTTTGCTGGATCACATACTTGGTTCTCTTAGCCCATCAGTGGTGTGAAAAATAACAGATTACAATACAGAGAACCCACATTCTGCTGACTCCTGACTTCACTTCAGATATGATGACAGTGTAAGTGATCAAAAAATCCAGACTTGGTTCCAAGAATACTGGAACTTCTGAGTCATCCTTCCAGAAGAAATAAACCCCACAGCATAAACATGGTCCCACAAGCTTGTCAACACATACATCATAGCACCGTTTTCCTCCTGTCCCATCCTGAATTCACTGCTTCTTAATAAGGTGCCTCACTCAGTCCAATGCCTCACTCACTCCAGGTTAGCTTTTTTTTTTTTTTTTTTTTTTTTTTTTTTTTTTTGCTATATTCACTGTTACTTTATAATTAATGGATGATAATAATGACCAGAAGGGGCTGTGGCTGCCTGGGCAAGCATCTGTGCCTTACACAGAGATGTCTTCTGCCTATATTCCTTACTCCTTTGATCTCAGGAAGCCATCTGGCCAACATGGCACTGAGGTTGACATCACCCATCTCTCCTTCTAAGAAGGATCTGCTGCCCCCTTCCTTGCCACATGGGGCAGCCCCCACCAGGCAGAGAATCCTTCCTTCCTGCCTCCCTTCCCTATCTTCACTGTCCCTGGAGATCCCACCTTGTCTGGCCACGATAAGGCTGGCCATGCAGTCGGGCACACTGGTTCCAGCAGCCAGGAAGGTGATTCCCATGATGACATCAGGGATCCCCAAAGTGTAACCGATGATGGTGACCTTGGAGGAAGCAGGAAGAGGCAGTGAGCCAGGAGACACAGTGAGCTACCTGCACAGGTTCCCTCTGATCAAGAGTAGAAAAGTCTCCATTTTGGGCCATCTTGGGGGTGGGGGATGGGATGTGAGGATTGTGTGGATGAGACCTGGGTTGCTGGCCTTAGGATGATGCTTTGACAGAACCCAGACTTTTCAATGAAAGGTGAATCTATCATTTGCTCCTTTCTGTTGATATTTACACATTGGAAAAAACTAGAATTTAAGAGAAAAGACAATATTGAAACAAAACACTTAAAATCAAGATGGCCCTGAATGATCCAGGCTGCCAGGCTGTGCTAGGAATGTAAACAGCATGCTCGCAGATCTGTGATGCGATTGATAAGACCTGGAAAGTGGCTGGCTTCACATCTGGTCTTGTCATGGAGGTCCTATCTAGCTTTTCTCACCCCTACTTCCTTGAAGCCAGCGTGACAGCTGATTTTGCTTGTCAACTTGACACACTTGGGAAGATGAATCTCAGCTAGAAAATTGCCTCCATCAGATTGGCATGTGGGGCCATTTTCTTGATGGATAATTGATGTAGGACGGTCCTGTCCATAGTGGGCAGTACCATCCCTAGTGGTTGGCCTAGGGATGTATAAGTAGGTGAATGTGGGTTTGGGAGCAAGGCGGTAAGCAGCATTCTTCCAGGGGTCCTGCCTCTGAGCTCCTGCTGTGAGTTTCCTCCTGACTTCCCCCAAAGATGAACTATGCTTTGGAAACGGAACACGAAATAAGCCTCTCCTCCCCAAGTTGCTCTTGGTCATGATGTGTATCACAGCAACGGAAGAAACAAGAGAACACTGGGTAGCTCTCATCGTCAGCATGAACTTCTCCACCATTGCTTGCTTTCTTGTTAGGACTTAGGCACTGGGCTAAATGTTCAGTTTTAACTTTCCTCACTCTCACAACCATCTGGTCCGAGCGCTCTGCTCTTCCGGTTCCTCAGAGGAGGAAACTGAGAACAGAGAGGCATCTGCCCCAGTCCCACGCAGCTGGTAAGGGGCAGAGAGGGCTCTGTGTTAGGCAGGTGGGCTCACCTGCAAGGTAGCTTCTCGGTTTACAGGGAGGTGGAATGCAGAGGGTGGGCTGCCCTCTCCGGAGGCATTGCTCAGTGATCCAGAGGAGTCCACGGCTGCCCCCAGATTTCAAGAGGGGAAAACAGTAGCAGAGAATCTGGCAAGATGGCGGCAGAGCCAGGATTCTTTGCCGAGCAGGTAGAAAAGGAGACCAATCCTTTGTATGTGGGCTTAAGGAACGGGCTCGCAACACCTTAGGCCATCTCAGGGTGCCACCGGGGCATTCACACTTTCTATGACATCGTGAGAAAATGTGAACCATGTGTCTCAGGGAGTCCATTCACAAGCACTCCTAGGCCAGTGGTGAGAGGCTGGGGGATGTGAGTTCAATTCATTCAGATCCAAACCAGAAAAAGCTCTCATTTCCACTCAGTGCCGCATTTACCTCACGGTGGCCTCAGGCTTCTGACGGCTGTCTCCAGGGAGGAAAGGAGGAGCCTGAAACACATCTTTCTGTGTTGCTGTTTTCAGCCGTTGTAAACCAAGCTGCAGCAGCCTGACCCGGCCTTGGGTCCCGCAGGACTGTGGCCTGGCTCCGCGGGGACTGCTCTTTCATTGTTAGGATACTGTGGTCCAGCCTGGGATTCTGGGGAACTGATGGGCTCTGGAAGCCAGCCCAGCCCCTGGCTTCCTGAAGTTGTCACTCACTATCAGGAACTGAATCCAGATTAGTCGGTTCCATGAATAGTGAACTTCAGACCTTGAGGTCAGGGACAGCGATCCTATCTCCCAAACCCGGACTGAAGAGGACACGCTGTGGGAGTCTGAGTCACTGAGTGAGAAGCCCCTGGCCACAATACTTTCCGTTTTAAAACTTCATTTGCCCGTGAGGTTGAGGCCAGGAGTAACTGTGACTTTCTCATGCCAGCTCTACAAGTTTGCTATTACCGCCAAAATCATCTTTCCAGAGGTTTTCTTTTTTTGAGCTTTAAGTTGAATTCTCCCGAATTTATATTGCCCTTCTGTCAAACATCCAAGTGAGGTTAATTTGGATTTGCATAATTTGTCACGCCTTTTAATTTCTGCCCAACTCCACCTCTAGTGGATTAGGTTTGCTCCCCAGTTAAGGAGTATATAAATGAGCTGTCTGCATTTCTAAAAATGACCCTGGGGCAGAGCTCCCCTGAGGCCCCACAACCGAGCCCAGTCAATGGGTCATTATTTTAGCTTGGAAGAGACCCTTGAGCAGTCACCTAATGCAACATGTCCTCCGCCCGTGATTCTGCTGCTCTTACCCCACCACAGCCCCTGGGGAATTACTTCTCCCACTCGTGCATGCTGGACTTGGCCACTGGAGTGTGGAGAAGAAGGCAGATCGATCACCAGTGAGGACCCCCAGAGCACCTAATGTTTCCACTTTACCCTTTCCGGGATAGCACCAGTCCCAAGGAAAGAGTCAACGAAAGAGTATATGGGACCCCAGCCCGCTCCTGAATCAAAGCTAGCCATCCTGGAGCAGCGGCAGAATTGCAGAGGTAGACATGGCGTAACTGAACCAAGCCAGCCTATGGCTATGTGAGCAGAAGGAACGCTTGTGATTTCAGCCCTCTGAGCAAAGGTGGGGGGCGTTATGTAACCTGCGGCAGCAATAACTGGCTGAGAGCGTTACCAGGTGTAACTCCAGCTCTTCTTCATCTCTGGTTCAGTATACATTTCCGCTCTAAAGAGACCCAGCAATGCACAGGGTCCCTTACACACTCACCATCCACACCATCATGTAGGAGAAGGCTGCGATCCACAGTGTAGAGGAAGCAAATGTCACCATAAACCATTTCTCCCAGTGGGGTTTGTTACAATTGGGGACAGTGAAGTACAGGACGAAACTCAGTGGCCAGGTGAATGCCCATTTCACGGTTTCCAGTTTGCCAGCTGCGGGGAGAAACAAACAAAAAAGAAGAAAAGAAAAGGAAAAAAAAAAAGCTTTATTTCTTTGCTCTGGTAGCCTTCAGGCTGCTTCCCCCAGAACTAAGTCTTACCATATATCTCTGTTCATAAAAGGCTTAAATGGTAGTCCACCACCTCCCAAGCCGGACACACAAAACCAAACAGAAAAAGAGAGGTCATGTACGGCCCACCTGCTGGTTAGCTCCTGTAAATACCTGAGTCAGTCCAGATAATACTGGGGGCGGGGCGCTGAGAAATGGGCCAGGTGGGAAAAGATGAGGAAGGTACTCACAAAAGGGAGGTGTGTGTGTAGGTGTGTCAGTGTGGGGTGCTGGGAAGACCACCAGTTGGCATCTGTTCTAATCGGTCCCAAACTGTGGTGCCAGCCGACACAGCGCCACCTAATGGAAGTTCTTAGTGTTGCATCATGAGTTGAAATGGGTTTGTAAATGAGCATTTGCAGATTTAACAAGGAAAAGGCCAAGATGTCGGATCTGCCAGGGAGGCCTGCGTCTACCATCCTGGGTTACCTGAGTACTTTCATACCACAAACACCCAGAAATGCTTGTTAGGGTGACTATTCTGCCATGAATTCCTTATAACCTCAGATTTGGCAAATACATTAACTCCAATCCTTTGGTTTTCATTACAGTCCTACTCAACTTCTAATTAGCCTATGGGGTGGGGGCAGAAACACATACGCACACGTGTGGTATCCATGTCAACTGAGACACAAAACATTGCCATGTTCCAGATGCTCTCTGTGCCTCTTTCTAGTCAACCCTCACTCTGACCACCACAGATTAGCTCTTGGTCATCCCCATCTTCAAAGGAATTCATCGTTGAGTGGCCGTTCCTTTTGCATACCACGTATTTGCTTTTAGACTGATTAAAGTGCCATTCGCTTATTCCTTTTAATTGCCTGGAATATTCTGGTGTTGCTTATCCATTCTCCTGTGGTTGGGCATTGGGTGGTGGCCGGTTGTAGAGCATAATAGTGACAGTGTCCATCAATCCCCTTGTATGGGTCTTCTGGAGAGCATGGCTTTGTTCCAGCGGAAGATTTGGGGTGAAGCTGCCAAGTCGTGAGGTGAGTGTTTACCTTTTTACTAAGGAATTAAAAATAGTTTTCCAAAATGATTCAACAGTCTCATATCCCCATCAGAGTTAAAGAGGTAATTTCTTACCTCCTTACTGTGAACAGTACTTAATACGAGCTCAATACAATTCATTTCATCTCCTCAAACCAATGTGCAGTCTATTTCATATTACCTCTTACTAATTTCTGAACTGTTTTTTCTTTAAACTACATAGAAAAGGTACCTATCATTGCCAGCAGCAGCTTGCCCCAGGAGTTAGGTTGTTGCATCTCTGTGTTGGTTGCTTGTCTGTTTTCAACTTGACACACGGTAGGGTCACGTGAGAATCAGGAACTTCAACTGAGAAAATGCCTCTCTCAGATTAGCTTACAGGCAAGTCTTTTCTTGTGGGGTACTTTCATGATTAATTACTGATGTGGGAGGGTCCAGCACACTGTGGGCATTGCCACCCTTGGATAGGTAGTCCTGGCCATGGGGAGGGGGGTGTTGGGATAATCTTCTTGTATACTGTGTGAAGATGTCTCTGTTTACCTCACCTGCCTAAGGCACCTTCTGATTGGTTTAATAAAGAGCTAAACAGCCAATAGGTAGGCAGGACTTCAGGATAGCGATAGGAATTCTGAAAAAGAATCTGAAATGGGGGATTCACCAACCAGTCACACAGAAGTTGGACATAAGGACTGAGAAGAGGTAAAGAGCTACGTGGCAGAGTATAGAATAATATAAATTTGTTAATTTAAGTTATAAGAGCTAGCTGAGAACAAGCCTAAGCTAAGGCCAAGCTTTCATAATTAATAAAAATGTCCATGTCATTATTTGGGAGCTGGCAGTCCAAAGAGAGTCCTACTCTAGGGGGCAAAGAACTGTTTTCCCCTGGCCTCTGCTTTAGTTCTGCTTCTAGGTTCTTGTCCTGCTTGGGTTCTTGCTTTTGTTTCCTGTAATGGTGGACTCTGACTGGGACACGTAAGCCAAATAAACCCGTTCCTCCTCAAGTTGGTTTCGATTAGCATTTTATCACAGCAATAGAAACCAAACTAGAACAGTTACTCCAAGTCACCAAATCTTACTTTTATTATTTGTAAAGTGTGGATCCAATAACACTGAGCTCACAGAGTTCTTGGGAGGATTACAGACGAGATATTAGTGAGACAGATGAGGGTCTCACTTTTCCCTGGGGGCACCAGGCAAGTCTTAAACATTGTTAAATATCTGTTAAAATCACTCTTCGTGTCCATGAAACTCTTATTGTAAGTTGTCCTTCAGGGTTCATGTTCCTGTACATAAGCAAATACAGGGAGGGGAGGGGGCAAGTCCACCTGTCAACTAGCAGCTCCTGGTCTCTCTGTGCTGTTCTGGCTGCCTTGAGACCTTATGGCCGGTAGCTTCAGTTATTCAGACAACCAGACACCTTGAGGAAACCACACAATGGTCACAGCTAATTGCTGCAGCTCCTGAAGATACAGCTGCGATAGGGCTCTTTCAAATAGTTTGCACAGACATTGTGCTATTATAAGCCTCCTGAACATGAGACGATAATGTAGACATTTCTGCCCAGGCCAGAAGGTGAGCACATAATCTGCAGATCTAGCAAAAGGGGCTGCTGTGACTGGCACAAACATGAACCCTTCTAATTGCATGCAAGTTGGGCCATGGTTGGTGCAAGTACCTTCATCTGCATGTGAGGCAGGCTGTGATTAGAGCAAACACTGCTGTCCTCCCCTGCTATTTTAACATCAAGCTCAAGGAAAGGCTTCTCTCAAGGGCTCTTTTCTTGCCTACACTCAGTAGTGTGAACTGAGCTGGTAACAGGAAGTGGCAGAGACAACGAGCACCAGTGGTGTGATCGCTGACAGTGGAGCCGTCAGCAGGCAAAGGCGGTAAGGCAAGAGGCTTCTTAACAGCTAAAGAAGAGGCAGCTGGAGCTTTGGAAAGAACAAGGAACATGGTGCACAGTAGAAATAGAGAGAACATAGGACTGAGCCTGATGAAGGATAAAAAGAAGATGGAAAGAGCCAGAGAAGAGAAACCCAAGGCCCTGGGGGCAGAAGAGTGATCTGTCAAGCCCTTCGGGCCAAGAGTCTCAGACAACCAGGCCGGAGAACTGTAACTCTGGATGCTGAGAAATCACTAATACTGAGGCCTGCATGAGACTTGCAACACTAGAGGGCGCTCCCTGCAACGGCTTCCACCTGCCTAGTGCTGCTGGTTGCTGCTGCAAGCACTAAAGAGATACAAAAGTGTCAAGGACTAGCAGGGGAAAATCTTCTCCAGGCCTAGCCATGATTCCTAGCCAGGAAGAGCAAAAGGACCCCAGCCGGCTGACTGGCAACATTAGGACAGGGCTAAGTTGTTGGCAACGTTGTAGGTTGCTCTAGTCAAAATGCATAAGTCATTCTTGATTCTTCCCCTTCTTTCATTCTTAGGCCTGAACTTGACACCTGCCCAGGCCATTTCGTCCACATCAACTCCCTGCAAGGTGGCCTGGCTTCCTAAAGGGACTCCCACAGCAGTGCCTACCTTAGCTCCATCTGTTTGCTACTTGTAGGCCAAGGGAGAGAATTTTAAGAAGAAACCTGGTTTAGAAAATTCCCCTGCTGTCTACCATCTTTACACCACACCTCCATATCATGACCAATGAAGCTTTGCCTAATTTGATGCTGCCTCCCATTTTCCCTGCTCTGACACCATCCACCCACTCTTCAGACACCCTAAGCATTCTTCTGCCTCAAGGAAGCTAAAAAGTATTAATGATACTAGTAGTAAAATATTAACAACAATATAATGATTTATAGTATAACCAGAAATGTCAAAAAAACATAGTCTGCCAGTGAAGAAAAAGTCGTATTAAAAATGAGGGTCTCTTCTGATTGGGTGTACTCATCTCGTTAGATTTAACTTGGGGAAGGTCAAGGGGACAACGAGACCCGAGAGCCCAGCTAGATTGCTCATCAAGAAGATGACGGCTCTGCAGGTTGTTTTGTGATGGGCTTGGAGTGCCGCAGGATTCAGAATAAGGCCAGATCTTTGGGTCCCATGTGAGTCCTTCAGTTGGACACCAAGGCTTTACCTAGCTGGAGCTCTGGGGGAATCCCTTTGCTGGCATTACATCTGGGAAGGTCGCCACAGAGACAGAGAAAGAAATCGATGAGATCGATTTAAAATGAACCCCCAATCAAGGGTTACAAAGAAACAAGTGAATAGGACAAGAAATGACCTCAACTTGGATCTCTACTATTCCTCAGAAACTAAAAATGAGAAGGAAGATGAGGTCATGACATGGCACCCAGAGAGCGGGGAGCATGGGATTGATTAGAGAAAGCTGCACACAGTGTGAGCGGGTATCACCAAGGCCCAAGGCCCTGCTCAGCTGTTTTGCTTTGGCTCTAAAGACATGAAGCCATACAGTCACACTGTACATTCTTATTCCTTAGTAACACCAACCCTAAAGGTAGAAATACAGACAGCAGCGTCTGAAATATGACTTTCCACACAAGACAGCAGATTCAATTCCTTGAGCAAAGCAAGCAACCCAGAAAAGACTTTGAAAATGACTCGAAGAGGAGGAATAAAGGAGGAGGTGCACGTTTTAGCTAGCTTTAACGTCTAGTTCTGAGTAGGAGGGCAGATGTTTCTTCTCCCGAGTCAGCAGAATTTCTGGACATTTCTAGATTTTGTTCTATCACCATTTGCTCCAAATAGAGCCCCAAGGGGATATGTTTATTTGTTCACTTAGAGCATATGTGTTGGGTGCCCTCTAAGCCATTTTGTGCCAGGCTAGGTCACAGCATGAATTAGAAAGCACACATTTTTTTTCTTGTGGGGGCCATGTGCTTGCGATGACGCAGCTTCACAGATGTCAGCCAGTGACAGGAGGCAAAATCGGGGTGACAAGTGTCAGGGTCCTTTCCAAGGCTTGCTTTGGAGTTCTATTGCTGACTAAGCTTTTAGGAATGCTTAGATCAGGCAGAGAGAAAAAGAAACTGTGCAATGTTTTAGACCTATAATAAACATTCATTTTTGTTTTGATTGCATAGAAAACAAAAACACACATTTACAATAGAAAAAAAATCCATCTAACAAAATACAACTTTATTTTGGTGGATTTTCTTCCAGTGTGTTATTTTATGGAAAGGTGTTTACCTACATTCACATATCTTTCTCCAAGTAGTAAGATTTTCTTCACTCAAGAATATATGTATTCTTATGTGTAGGTGTGTAGATACATGCACTATACATAGGTATATATATATAATGCATATGTATTTAATGCATACATAAACTCCATTTGCATCGATAAACAGTTATTTAATACAAATGTATATGCATGTGATAGTCTTAGTGACTACTAAGAAACAGGCAGAGTAGTGTATACAGGATGAATTGCTGAAGAATGGTTCAGGTGGGACAGAGCAAGATGGTGTGAGGTTTCAGAACTGAGCTTGATTTCAAACCTATGTACTGTTTCTATAATTTTCCATTTAATATTTTCAGACCATGGATGGTGGCTGTGGCTGACCACAATTAACCTCGAATGAGTGAAGCTACAGAAAGTGAAACTACAGATTGGTGGGGGTGGGGGGCAATACTTTTTTTCTATTGAGACAGTCTACTAACTACTAATAATTTAACTTTAGCAGGTGTACAGGAATCTGGACGGCATTTCTCTATTAGAGTTGGTAAGTGCCCATCAAGACTCCTGTCTTAGGGAAGGGGCGGGGACTCAGGAGCAGTTCTGCTTGGAGTTGGACTTGTTACCCGCCCCTCCCCCTGGATAGAGGGAGAAGCACAGCGAGCCTTGCACCTGAAAACAGCCAGGACTGGGAACTCTAGACTCCATCACTACTAAATAGGCATTCAGGCCGATCACACAATACTTGCTTAGGCAGTCCTCAAGCAAGCTCAGTCAGCCCCATGGAATCGCACACACTAGTTAATATCTGAATGACTGTGAATGGGAACTGGACCAATACAGGTTTTGTGAAACTGGTGGAAACTTCTTGAAGGTCTAGCCAAGGACACAGAATTCTTTGGGTTTGGTCCTCATGTTCTGCTAATGGGTGGGGATGAGAGACACTGTTACGGGAACATTGAAGGGCATGCCCTACAAGCCAAGGTCCTGAAAGCTTTTATATGTCTTGCCTCTCCTCTTCCAACATGCCAGGGAGAGTCCCTGGCCAGTGTCATGGGCTAAGGCCCCAAGGACTAGCTTTTACATGAGTCTGTGTCTCCTGTGGATGCTGCTCTGCAGAGAGCAGGATGTGGAAGATACAGGGTCCTGAGTAGAGGGAAAGGGGAGGAAGTGAGAACAAAGGAACCAGGGATGCATCCGCCAGAGCCATCTTGGGCAGGGTGTTTCCAGCCAGGATGAAACACCAGTGAAGTGTCTCTGCCTGTGGGCACCACACTGTCTTGTTGAGATGAGTCACGTGCATTTCTACCTTAGAACAAAATGTCCTGCAGCATGGCTAAGAGGCTAAGAGAGGACCTTCATCCACAAAATGCATTTGCTGAAAGTGCTCTCATTTCAACCCCTGCCCACTTGTGGTAGCCACAGAGGCTTCCTAGTGAGAACTTACTCAAAGTCCAAGAATCTGAGCTTGCTTTACTTAGCAGGGCTGCATAATGAGATGATTTTGCCATAGGCGTGTTTACCAGGTGTTTGGAAGGGTCTATACTTGGCTGTACGGTATGCTTTGATCTTGCAAGGGGGAGGTCTTTTGCCTCTCCCCTTGGCATATTATAAAAAACTCTTTTGAATAAAGCTATGGGTGGCTGGGTATTGACTCAGAGTCCTCCCAAAGCTATCCTGTGTCTCTGTCTTTCTTATCGTCTCCTTCTATCTTCCTATCATTTCTTCATTCCTCTCTTCTCCACTCAAGAACCCTTTGACAGGTGGGAGCAGGTTGGAGCTGGACTTCCACAGGCTCCCATACTCACATGCCCTCATCTTTGGACCTTTCACAACAGAGCCCCACCCACTGCAGACACTTCGTACAAATATGTTTCTGCTTATCAAGAGACTCTTTTGGAAGTGAAGAGTAAAAAGCCAAGTGAAGACATCTACCCAAGCATCCCCAGATATCTCCCTTCCCAAGGCCAGATCAAGGACCTCTTACAGGGGGGGTCGAACGGCGTGTAGGGTCCTTCATCGTCATCGTCATCCTCCTCTTCCTCCTCATCATTCTCGTTGTTCTCATTGTCTTCGTTCTCATTCTCTGTCTCATTATCAGCCTCAGCAATGATGTCATCCCTCCGGGTCCCATTCACACCCCTGTCTGGGGCACTGCTGGGTCCTGTTCCATTCTCCACAGTGTGCTTAATTGGGATTTTGATGGCCACTTCAGATTCCCCATTGGCATAAGCCCTGCTGTTTATCAGTCTTTGTCTCTGAAAATAGAAAGTGACCTGTCACTGCAGTCAGAGGGATGGAAAACATGGGCAGGTAGGTCTTCCCTAGCGGCGACCAGAGTGCATCCAGAAGACTCCGGAGCCAAGTGTTAAGAACTTCCTCAAAGCAATAACAGATTCACACACTTTCCCTTTGGGAGGGAGAATTAACCTTTTACGACCCACTGGAACTTTGAAATTCCCTTTGGGAAAATATCTACATCTGGGGTGTGAGTTCTTTGACATCTATGCCCGGTGACATTATCTTTCTTCTCCAGACTATGGGAAGCCCTTTTCTATATTCAAGAAGCTACAGCACTGTGCTTAGACTAGCGTGTTTGCGAGGTTGCCACTCCAGGGAAGGGCAAAGGCCAGGGACTCTGGCTTGTTTTAAACTATGGTAACTTTTACTTAGCAACTTTGATACAAGTTTACAAGATGGAGGTTTATTTAAATGGAAGAAAACAGGTCCTGGCTGGGGATATAGCTTAGCTGGTAGAGGATTTGTCTAGCAAACATGAGACGCTGGATATAATCCCTAGTACTCCATAGACTGAGAGTGATAGCACACGCCTGTAGACCCAGCACTCACAAGTTCAAGATACTCCTTGGCTACATAGTGGGTTTGAGGCCAGTCGGGGCTACGTGAGATCCTGTTTCAAAAAATTTTTTTTGAAAAAAAAAAAAAAGTAAGTAGAGGGGACTAGGCTGTGTCCCTCAATACAGTGAGGATGGGGAGAGGACTGGGGTACAGATGGTTCAGTGCTCAAAATGCTGGGAAGGGGCTGAGGGATAGGCTTCTGTTAAACTCTCAGTCAGGTACTGCATCTTTTAAATCAGAAAGCACTGTCCCCCTCCCCCTTCTTCCCTCTCCCCTGCCCTCCCTCTCCCCTTCCCTCCCATCCCCCTCCCCTCCCCTCCCTTCCCCTTTCTTTCCCTTCCCTTTCTTCACTGTGCTTTTCCAGATACCTCATTGATCAACATGCGACTGGCCATGGAGAGCCGGGTCTTGGGAGGAAAGTGGCTTGTGATCATAATTCGAAGGCCAGCCTCAGAGAAAGAGAGCTGGTGTGGGTAGGCGGACAGCAGCTCATCCACCATGATCACTGACGCTTTGCGGTGGAAATTGGCTAGGGAAATGTGAAAGAGAAAATACAATAGCATGGAGCTCAGGAGAGAGGCATTCATCCATTCCTCTTCCCTTTACTTCTTTCCTATCCTACTCTTTCACATCTTTGAACCTGTTCATGCATCTGTCTATTGGTCCGTCCATCCATCCATCCATCCATCCATCCATCCATCCATCCATCCACTTACCTCCTTTCCCCTTTCTTCTCTCCCTCTCCCTCCCTCTTTTCCTTCCTTTCTCATCACTCTCCTCTCCTCCTTTCCCATCATCCTCTTCCTCCCTTTTTCATTTTTTCCTTCCTTCTATCTATTGAAGATTACAATGATCAAAATTAGGGGTCATATTTAAATCATGGGTCATATTTAATAATTCATTCAAAATGACTTGAGACTATTGAAACACCACTCATCAATGTGGCAAGAATGAACAGAGTAAGAGTCACCAAAGGGTTATTTTCCCACCACGGAGATCTGGGTCACAGAAAAGGCCCCAATAACCTTTGGTAACCCATCATGCCCATGCATGGTAACCCAGATGCGCTGGTAAATGCTGTAGAGCTGACTTATGTTCCAGGTGGAGGTCATTGTGTGGATATGTACACACTCCTGTATGCATCCCACGAGCAGAGTGGACAAGGGGTGAGCTATCCACACGCAGAGGACCAGTGTTCGGGAGAAGACTTCAGACAAGCCTTGTACAACATGAAACAGTCCATTCACGCCTGAGTTCTCTCTCTTTGGAAGAACACTGCACACCCATCACTCATAGGTACATGCCTGTAGCTTCTACCAGGTCTCATTCCTAATTTCCAGGCCATGAAACCATGAAATGATCTGTCATGTCATCATCATTAACCCTCCCTGCTATGTGTGCTTGTGTGGGTGTAGTGTGTGCATGTGTGGATTCACTTGCCCATGTGGGTGTGGAGGCCAGGGGTTGATGTCAGGACGTTTTCCTCGATTCCCTTTGCACTTTCTGTTTTTAGAGAGGACCTCTTGCTGAATCTGGAGCTTGGAGTTTCAGCTAGACTAGCAGGCCAATAGGCCCCCAGATCTTCTTGTCTGCATCCTCCAGCACCGGTGTTACAGATGCATACTGTGTGTGTGTGTGTGTGTGTGTGTGTGTGTGTGTGTGTGTGTGCTGGGGAACCAAACTCAGGTCCTCACACTGTGGCAAACACTTTGTCCACCAAGCCATCTCCCCAGGCCCAGCATTAATATTATTTAGCTTCTCCCAAGAGTTCCTTTGATGGTTATAAAGTACTCAGAAGAGAGAAACTAAAGAAAATCCTCATGTGGAATGGTACTAAATAACATCCAAGTCTTCCATTAAACATCCACATAGTCCTTCAGAAAAGTATGTCAAATATCTAATTTCAAAATACAATAAATTATCAAGAGTCTAAAGTTAGAGATATAGTTGAAAATAACCTGTAAAGTTTCTAATTTATTCATTGTTGTTTCCCTTCATAGTGATCATATGAGACACATTTCAAAGAGAAAATTAAAAAGTTAAATGAAAAATGAAATACATTCATGGCAAAATTACATGGTATTTATCAGAGAGTACCATGTTGCTTCTCCTAGCATAAAGACAGTTTCGTAAGAGCCTGTCAAGTAGAAAAATTACTTTGAAAACAAAGGTAGTTTTTTTCTCTGCTTCTGTAGCTACATTAACCTGAGTTAATGTAGTCTGAAAGAGAATTTGGATATATGTGATAATGATTAGCAATGCCTGTCACTATGAAGCATTGTGTTAAGCCTTTCTGCATATTTAACTGACCTACTCATTACAGAAATGGTGTCCATCTCTCAGGCTCAGCGAGGTTAAGGAACTTTTCATGGTCACACACCCTTAATCCACTGCCTCAAAATCCATGGTCTTCTCTCCTGGTTCTGCTGGCCCGTGTTCCCATAGAACCTTCATAGAACGGGTTCCCTGGGAATTTGAATGGACCCAGGCATGGCAGGAGAGCAGGCTCTTCTCTGTTTTCTCAGGGCCAATTGGAATGCCTGGCTGTTGATGTATGCTCGGCAGACAGACACACCGCAGCATCCATCCTGGACTCAGGATCTGCTTTTTACCTTTCTTAAGGAGCACCACAGTTGCGTCACAGTTGCTGCTGTCATCGATTTCTGCATTGTTGGCCAATCCATTGACCATGTTCCCAGCACCCTTCGTCCTCCTTTCGAAGCACTGATGTATGCACGCGTTGTATCTGGGCAAGCATAAGCGGAGGGAATCTATCAGTGCCTGTGCTCTCCTTTTACTGACTCCACAGCATCTTCCCATCTGGATAGAGCTGGTGAGGCCCCATGCCTGAACCTCCCAGTCTGCATGCTACAGCTGCCTGGTTATCTAGACCGACTTTGATTTCTCCCAGTCAGAGATTTTTTTTTTTTTTTTTTTTTTTTTTTCTAGCATCGCTGTTACTGTGCGCCCTCGCTTCAGGTCCAGTTTTTATGATAACGTTCTGGGCTCCAGTGCTCTGGAGTGATGGTGAGGCAAAACACAAAGCAGTGCATTTGACATGCTCAGATAGACTAGCATTGAAGGGAAGCAGTATTTGAAGGTTCCTAGAATGGCTTGGAAACGTTCTGGTCCCTTTCCTCTGAAGTTTCCCAGAGGAATTCTCAAAATCCCAAGGGCCAAGGCAGGGACAGGGATTCCAGAGCACCTTGGGCCACTATTGCACTTTCTCTCACTCAAAGATCTTGATGCTCATTGGCTATGATATTACCTACGGAAGCTGCACCTCCACCCAGCTTGACTTCTAGCCTCCCACTGGGACTCAGGCTGGCTAGAAGCCTGCTTCATTCTGTTCCTCATTCCTTTTGCTCCAAGACAGGAGGCCCCTTGTAGTCTCCTCCTGCTGTATTCTTGTGCCCAGCTTTTCAGTCAGTGCTTCTGTCGGGGCATTAACTGTGGGAACTTCATAACTACCTGGTAGAGATAGGGTGTGGTGTGGTGGGAACGGGTGAGGATGCTCTGTGTTTGAACCTCCTCTCCCATGAATCCCTTCCTGAATTCTTTGAAGCCTGTGACTGTTCCTTTTTGGCACAAGGGAAAACAGGGAACCAATCAAAAGTGATGGATGGAGGCTCTGAAAAGGGACCTAGACAGACAATCCTAGATTCTCGGGATTCCTAAGTGGGATAGAATCAGAATGCCACTACATTGTAACCTTTGTGAAATAACAGCTCCAGATGTCAAGCATCAATGGCTGCCACCACCACAGAGGGAAAGGTGACTAGACATGCCTCCTGATGGTATAACTCATGTCGACACAGTTCAGCCTGACTCAAATCAAATGTGGGCATACAGGATACACAGAGAGCAAAGGAACTGGCTTTGCTATGTCATGGTATTGGAATGCAGCAACAATTTCCAAACCATGGGTAGCTCTGCAGGCTAACAACTAAACTCTGCCTAAGAAAAAATTGCAAGGACAAACACACATGCACACGCACATGCACACGCGTGCGCACACACACAGAGCCCAGGGGAGTGGTTATAGGCAGAGAGTGCTCCAAAGCATGCTGCTCCCAAGGATAATAATTTTGAACATCATTCATTTGGATTCTGACTTGAAGAACATTTATGATAGTTATGAGACCCAAAGAAAACTGAGAAACAGGACGGATTGACATTTATGGAAGTTGAAATACTGAGTGAGCATTTGGGATATTGAGGAATTAGCATTCGTTTTAGGTACAATAATAATTGTGGCTAGCATAAAGGTAAGTCCTTTAAGAAACACATGCAGAAATATTCATGGATGAACCAAGGGACTTCAAAATGATATGGAGGGAGGAAAACAGAGCCACGTGGAGCAAAGTTGGGCTGATGGCTTGGGGGCCGAAGGTGAACACGTGGGGCTTGTCATTCTGCCGACTTTTGCTTATATTCAACATTCACCTAATAGAAAGGCTTTCTAGGTTCAGTATGACTTCCTTTCCCTATGACAGGGAGACAAGCAGTGGCTTTTTTTCAAGGTCTCACTGTATATTCTGAGGGTAATCTGGAATGTTCTATGTAGAGCACACTACTCTGGGCTTGCAACCCTCCTGCTTCAGAAGTGCTGGAATTAAAACCAACTCCACCACATCTAGCCAGAAGCAGTGTTTGCCCTTCTTAAGTCAGAAACTATTTTTCCCACAAAGATATCAACTTGCACAAGGGTTTGCTCTCACAGGATAATATCTTATTAGTGTTTTTGGTGTTTTAATAGTAGGATAACAGCACCATGCAATGAAGGCTTTTAAAAAATTTAGCATTCAGTGATGGCTTTCTTAAAACCAGATATTACACTGATAACTAACTGGTTACATTCTGTCCTGATAAAGAACCTACTGAAGTAGAAACTATTATTCATTTTATTTTGCAGAGGAGGAAACCAAGATTAAAATGACTGAATAATTTAGCCACATTCCCAAGGCTACTCAGTGGCTGGTAAGAGCTGCTCCTAGGGATGAATGGGAAGCGCTTAACTCTTACCCACAAGACTGTATGGCCTCACCTACAAAATTCATCCCAGAGAAGTGACCAGGCTCAATAAAGGTCGGCCTTTGCCAAAGCTGCATGTGCCATGTAGCCTGGAACGTTTCTACCTATCTGGCCAGTCAAAAATGGCTTTTGAATTTTCAAGCAGAATGTTTAAAGTCATTTGAAAGCTATCTACTCAGGAGGCAGCTGAAGAGTCTAATATATGCTGTTGTGTGTTTTTTTTTTTTCCCTCCTCCCATGGCTGTGGCTCTGTTTTATATTTTTAATTGAATGTTTTAAATTTTGTGCTTGCACCCTGAGGCTATTTTATTGTGAAGCATGCAATTTTATAAATCAGATTTTATAAAACCCAATGATCAGAGCCTCTGATTGCAGAGAGGGACGGCTAAAGAGCAGAGATTTCAATTTAGAACTTGGGATGGAATTATGCAGAGAATTCTGTGAGAGCAGGAGCTGTTATTCGCCGTTTTATTTGTGTCCTGCTGGTTTGAACATCTGGAATGGTGGGAAAGCTGAGGCCTCAGCAGAAACGAACCACCCTAGCTGCTCTATGTGGTGTGACTTGGGGTAGACGTTGGCTTCTTGTGGGCTTTATGGTGACCAGGTCAAAGGCTGTAGTGGCTGTAGAAAGCCTGCTAACAAAATTCCTCTACTCCCCTTTCTTTTAGATCCCATCTGTGTTTAAAGACCACCTCATTTTGCAAAGCCTCCATTAAATTCATGATGGTACACGCAACCGTCAAAACCAGTATTGGAGAACCCAAATGCTCAGCACAGAAGAGATACTACATGGATCATCTTCAGGATCAGCTTCTCGAAAAGAAGAGAATTCTTGACCCTAGGAACCCAAACTTAGAGCTTCCAAAACAGTTTTTAAAGAAGGTGAAATAATTAGAGATTGTGGAAGGAAGCAGTGAGAATCATTGAAGACATCCCCATGTGGCACTGACTCCAGACAGTTTTGTCATTTGAAGCCAGGAAAAGTAAGATGGCTGTTCCTCTTTGGAGGCCATAAGCTTTGGAAAGACTTTTGGGTCAGCTATAGTCTTACTGGGGAATTGGGGGATTAGTTACATGGTTTGTGACTTCTAGCTCCCTCATCTGTTTCTTTGTAGCAATTCCAAGCCAGGATATGGGGGTCCTACTCTAGAAATGTCAAGCCTGATGAGAAGATCCAGATCTGACTTCTGGACAGCTCCTCCAGTAAATGCTGGACACAATATTGAATAGACAGGCAGTGAGCCACTTACCGGACACCCTGGACACCAGTCAGGCCAGCACCTGATTTTGATGCTCATGTGATGCTTGGTTTTGTTCAAACTGGTTAATTTCTCCTAGCTGGTCTCTCAAGTTCTGGTGGTGCAAATGACCTCTTTCCTACATCTCATAAAAAAAATACTGTGGCCGGGCGGTGGTGGCGCACGCCTTTAATCCCAGCACTCAGGAGGCAGAGGCAGGCGGATCTTTGTGAGTTCGAGGCCAGCCTGGGCTACCAAGTGAGTTCCAGGAAAGGCGCAAAGCTACACAGAGAAACCCTGTCTCGAAAACCAAACCAAACCAAACCAAACAAACAAAATACTGTGTCCATTCTAGACTGCTGTCTGGCATATCCAAACTGACAAGTGCTGAGAGTTTTCTAGTTTCCTTCCCCTAGAGGTGGTTACCTCTGCTGGGGAAGTGGAGGGGACGGCCAAGTTAGAGACCACTCCAGGGGGATGGGATCTACAGCTCTGCTCTATTTACAAGCTTCTCATCTCAGCAACACCACATGATGACCTGAAGCAGCAAGTTAAAAAAAAATGCGATTTCATTTTACTTAGAGAACAGCAAGAAGGACTATCACTCTTGATTGAATTTGAAAAAAAGTAAGCTGCCTTGACCTCCAGGAGAGGAGAGAACATGGGAAATTATTGGCTTCTCTATTCTTCCATAGCTGAAGTACAGTCCTGAGCAAGAGCTGCCCTCAGTGACTCAAGTCTTATAAATAGGACATGGCAGAGTGATGATGTGCATGTCTGCACAGGGATTAGAGAAAGAAGGATACCCTGCTCTCTGCCTCACTCTTTGGAATCACTAGCTCTATAGGGAGCCACTCAGGCAGTCATGTAGTGAGGAACTGAGTCCTTCAGCCAATCGCCTGCATCAGCTTCCCAGCCATGTGAGTGGGCCATCTCCAAGGAAGAGTCAACCAGCCTCAGTCAACTTCATGTCTTCAGCCCTAGTCAATGTCCAACCTGGAATCTCATGAGAGACTCTGAGTCAGGCTCCTCCCAGTGAAGCCACTCTGGGATTTCTAATTTTCAGATAATACATATTTGTGGTTTTTATGCCATTAAGTTCGGGGATAACTTGTTACATGGCAACAGATGACTGATGCATCTGGAGTAATGGAAGTCTATATGGTTTCAGGCCCTTAGCTAGCTCTCATTCCATCTTCCCGCACCCAGTACAACTTGTTGGGTTTTACCTTCATTCTAATAAAAGCTAAAAGCACAGCTGTCAGATCCTAAAGAGAGAGATGGGTTCTAGAGGGTTCTTGAATGAAATATGGAAGTATTGATTTTGTCATCAAATATGAGTTGAAGGGTCAATTTTATGATTCCTAACCAAAATGACTCCTCCCGACAGTCACTGAGTGTGTGGTGGTGGACACTGATGACAAGTCAGGCCTCCCCCGACTCCTCTTTCTATATCCTTACACAACACGACAAGTGTTTTACTTACTTCATGATGATGATGTAGATGAGGTACATCAGCACAAGGACTAGAGATTCCCACCTGCACAGGACAAAGAAGAGTTAGAGAAGGCAAGCCCAGCAGCTAAGCCATGTCAGTCTGTGCTGGAGGCATCTGATGTCAATGGCCAGGATGGCAAGTTAGACCAGTTACATGCATTCCTAGTCTATGCAAGTATTTTATGTTGCATAGATCTTTTCTTCTCACCTGAAGGGAAGACACCTCTCTGCTATTTTTTTTTTTTTTTTTTTTTACCACAAAGAATGCTATGGAAAAGTGACAGGCCCTTAAGCATACAAGTGTTTGCATAAATCTGTGGTTTAATTACTCACTGAGGTTACCCAGATCTAGTCACTAAGAGCAGACACAGCAGAGGAACCGATCGGGCACTGGATAGTGGCAGTGGTGTGAACTGGGGAGGGGTTGGATGCAGAAGGGTGTGGCCAGAAAGAGACAGGAAGAAGAAAGAGACAGAGAGATAAGCAGAGTTAAGGAGAGAGTCATGTATAGTGTCAAGGAGAGCAGGACAGAGATCCAGAACCTTCTTGGGTGGGAAGGTGCTAGGGAGAGTAAGACTGAGTGACAGAGAGAGCTGGGCATGGTGGACAGTGGCTTGTGCCTACAATCCAGGAAAGTGCACTACATAGTGAGTTCTAGGTCAGCTTAGGCTACAGAGTAGACCTTGCACCCAAAAAACATAAAAATAGAAAACCCAAACCAAAGCAAAAATGGGGAAGAGGTGAGACAATCACGAGAAAGGAAGGGGAATGTCCTTGCCTCTTAGAATGGGAATCTTTTTCATTTCCTTCACTTAGTAACTTCCAGCTGACGCTCAGGGGACTTGGTTCTTGGACCCCCGTTTAGCCCCAGGATTAAACTAGTTGAAGGAACATGTTTGGTTTGGAGAGAAGGGGACTGGGGAGGTCTGAGGAGGACGTTCCAGGTCCCTTAGCCTTTCTTTGATCCCAGAGAAACTGTATGGCCTATTATATAAAGGATATACAGGGATTTGTGCTGTTATGTTTACAAAATGGAAAAGATGGTGGTTTCTGCCTGGGGGAGGGGCTAGGATACTAGGATACACCAGAGACACCTATACACTCATGTTTACTGTGACACATCATAGAAACCAGCTGGCTGCCCACTGGCAGAAGAATAGATAAAGAAATTGTGCTGCATCTATATAAGTATGTGTGTGTATGTGTGTGTGTGTGTGTGTGTGTGTGTATACATACATATATATGTGCAAATTATTTAGCCATAAACATGAATATAATTGTGTTGTTTGCAAAAAAATGGATGAGAATAGAGGTCATATCAAGAAAAATAAGCCATACTCAAAAAGATAAATATCATGTTTTTTCTCATACATGGAATATAGATGAAAAGTAAGACATAAAAGTAGAGGGGAAACTAACAGTGGTAAGGGGGCGATAGAGGGCAGGAGGAGCAACAGATTATAATGGGATAAATGTGATAGAAGTGTATGATGTACATGTATGGGAAAGTAGTAATGAAGACCATTGTCTTATGCAACCAATACAAACTAACTAAAATGGGACTGGTCATGAAAACCCTGTGTCCACACAGAGTTCTCCCATGCCTCCTTAAGGAATGTTTTGGATTTTGGTTTCCAGGAAGGTGCTTTAGTCTGACCCCTACTGCATCTCTCCTAAGCAGGCATATATGTGAAAGGAACTTCATGGTTAAGTCATTCTAAAGAAAGCTGCATTTTAATAAACACAGTGTAAGATCACTGGAAAAAAACCAAATTCAGTGGCCAGTTACCTCTCCTCTTTCTCTTCCTTCTGTTTTCCTTTTTCTTTTTCTATTTTTTTTTTTATGTTGTATCCCAGAATGCCCTCAAATTTGCAACCTTCCTACCTCAGCCTCCAGCATACTGGGCTAATGGGTGTGGACATGATGCCCAGCTTAAATCCAATACTTTCTAAACACTTCTACTTACAATCTTTCTCATTCTTTTTCTTTTCCCCACAAAGCAAGCCCTTCTTAAGTTGGTTGTTGGCCATTTCTCAGGATCACCCAAGGGTGAGAGAGACTCAATTCCTGTCTACATTGCTGGTTCCCTCTGTGGGCTTGTCACAGCCTTTTCCACCCCAACACACCAGGTTGTTGAGGCCTCTGTGACCTCCCACCATTTCCTTGGTTCCTTTGCCTAGCTGATTGCCAGGGGTCTGCATGGTGCTCTCTACATACACCTTTCCTTAGCGACTATGAGCATCTCCAAATGACCTTTGATAACATGTCTGCTGCCTGTCTACCAGCCAGTGAGAACCTGAAGGCCAGCACTGTCTGCAGCTCCTGACAGGTCCTCAGGTGGAGCAAGAGGTGTTCTCCAACAGTTCTCCCAGAGCTACTTCTGTCTCCCATAGGCACAACTTGAGGGACTCAAAGGAAGAAACTAAAACACCGCACTCTTCATATTTTAGTTTTTTTCTCCAGCCTTTGGAATCGTGACACGCATTTCAGCTTCCTTCTGACACTGTGACCCTGGCTGACCTGTTACCATGAACCCATTGGCTTTGTCCTGCAGGATGACCTAACAGATGGATCGCTCATGTTTTCAGTTTTAAGTGTCTTGGGAATGTTACCTAATAGAAAGTTGTCTAAATCCCTTGACCAGGGATAGAACTCTACTGGACCAAGGCAACAAATGACCTCCAGAAACATAAATCCCACCTTCAGTTCTTAGGATTAGTAGAAATTGGTCTGAAGTTGTAATGGTCAGTCCTGGCCTGGCCATCATCTTACCAAAGATATGTAAGATGGAAGGGTCTCAGAAAGGCATTAAAGTCTCTCATTCTTCCCTTTTGTCTTCAACACAGACATGATGGCTAGAACCACAGGAGCCATTTTAGGACTATTAGGGGAAAGGCTGCAGAAACAGGCGTGGTGCATCTGAGATTCATGACGGTTGCTTTGTTTTTTAAAATCATCTTCTACTAAAAGCCTCCCAACTGATTGCTGGCTCCCACTTCTTGTTTGAACGTGAACACATGGCACAATGGGCTTTAAGAATGGTGAAGAAATCTCATTCAGGTATAACAGGGACACCTTGCTTTTGTATACAGTTAGCCCTGCTTGTCTGTATCTGTACTCAACCAACTACAGGTTGAAAAGATTTTAATGTCTATCTTTACTGAACACATACAAATGCTTTTGACCATCATTCCTGTCATGGTTACTTTTAGGATCCATGACACAATCTACAATCACCTGGGAAGGATGTCTAGTTTGGCCTGTGGGAAGGATTATCTGATTTATGAGAAGAGATGTCCACTGTGGGTGGCATCATCCCCTGGGCAGTAGGCCCTGGACTGTATAAGAATGGAGAAAGTGAGCTTAACACTAGAATGCCTTCATTTATTCATTGTTCTCTGCTTCCAATTATAAATGTAACGTGACCAACTCTCTTAGGACTCTGATGTTGTGACTTTCCTGCTAGTCTGTACTGGAACTGTAAGCTAAAATAAACTCATTTCTCCCCAAAGTTTGCTTTGGTCAGGGTGTTTCATCACAGCAATGGGAAATTAAACAAAGACAATTCCCTGAACAATCTAGTGTGACACCATGCAATACATGAAACACTCCAATGCTGCTATTTAAACAGCATTTGCGTTGCTTTGGGCATTAATGATCTGGAGGTGTCTTAAAGCATACAAAAGAAGGTGTGTAAATACCATGACATTTTACATACGGACTGGAACAAAAGATTCTGGCATCCTCAGCAGTCCTGAAACGAATTCTTCACAAATCCTGAGAAACCTCTGCATTTGTATTTGGAATATTCATTTCCTAAAGAGCACTCTTGTTTCAAAATCAACACAGTTGCAATCAGTTTCCTTCTGAAGATGTGAAGTGAGTTAATCACCTGTCTTAACCTCTCCAAGAGCTGCTAGACCCTCCTGTGGCAAGGATGGAACTCAGCTTGTGAGGGTCACCAAAACCCTGCTGTGTTTTCACTGTGCACACTGAAGAGTCTGATTTTACAGAGAGAGATCGGCTCTGCCCACACCCATCCAGAAAAAAAAAAAAAATCAATGCTTGGTAGGTAGGAGGACAGAAGCAAACAGTAAAAAGCATCTTCAAGTTCAATGTATTTTGCATCCCCTGAAATGAGGAATTAAGATTTCTGGAAGCCCCAGAGTACCAAAGGGCCAGTGGTGTAGGTTTTAATTTCTTGGCCTCACTCATATGAGAAATTCTTTCTGTCAGCCCATGCATGCAATAACAGTGATTACACAACAGGCCAGCGCTCTGAGAATGATGGGACTCTAGGCCCTAGGAGCCCTTGGCTCAGCTCTATGGAAGCAAAGACACCCCCCAGGGCTAGCATCAAGTCGAATTCCCTCTGTAACTCATGCATCTGTGGCCCTCTTGGCTCCATACACTCCGGACTCCAAGTACAGGACTGTTAGTTCTCAGACTGTAGGCACTTATGGCCTGTTTCTTCACAGAATCTAGTATCTCCTGAGATAGAACTCATGTTTTATCACAGCATAAGTTTACCTAAGCCCCCTGGCCCCCCGACTCTCTCTCACACACACAGACGGTGAGAGACAGAGACAGAGAAAGACACAGAGAGAAGCTTTTTGTGGTGGTTTGACTAGGAAGAGCCCCCATAGGCTCATATATTTGAATGCTTGCTCATTGGGGAGTGTTACTACTTGAGAGGGATTAGAAGGCGTGGCCTTACTGGAGGAAGTGTGTCACAGGGTGGGGGTGGGGTGGGGTGGGGGGGATGGGTTCAGAAGTCCAAGCAAAGCCCAGTGGATCTCTCTTTTTTCCTTCTGCCTTCAGATCCAGATGTAGAACTCTCAGCTACCACGTCTACCTACCCGTGTGCCATGAGTCCTGCCCCGATGATAATGGACTAAAACCTCTGAAACTATAAGCAAGCCCCAATTCAATGCTTTCTTTTATAAGAGTTGCCTCGGTCATAGGGTTTCAGCACAGCAATAGATTGGTGACTAAGACACCTTTGGGATGAAGAGGAAATTAACTTCCCTTTCTGGTTCTAAGACACGTTAGGTATCTTAAAGGGTTCTGTGAGGGTACCAACCCAAGCTCTTTCATTAGGATGTCTTCAGTCATCTCTCTCTGCCATGGTTCTCATGCAGCAATGCAATGCTGTGTGAGCACCAGTGAGAGCTCCCCCAAGATGGTAGTGCCTCACCCTGGGCTGGCCCTTCCCAGCAGTGGTGGACAGCTGCTGAGATCAGCCGTGACCCTATCCCTGAGATGGCCCTTTCCAGCAGTGGTGGACAGCTGCTGAGATCAGCCACGACCCTAGCCCTGAGATGGCCCTTTCCAGCAGTGGTGGACAGCTGCTGAGATCAGCCGCCACCCTAGTGTGCTTCCTTCTAGATCAGCACCCTTAGCAGACCTGGGACCTGGGGCGCTCCTAGCCATTCTGACCTCCTTAGGCTTTCGATCACTAGTACTTAAAAAGACTTGTGTGTGTTTTGTGTGTGTGTGTGTGTGTGTGTGTGTGTGTGTGTGTGAATTAGTACGTAGATCATGGGCCTTTTAAGAAAATAGAATATATGTACTTTATTATAAGCTGCATTTTTAACAGTTGGGTTTTCAAACATTTCACAAGCTATTTTTTAAGGAAAGGAGAGAGAGGTCTTGAAGGAGTTAACATTATATCTCTATGTGCTGGTATACCACCCCCCATGACAGTCCTTATACTGAGTTAGGTCCTTGCCACTCCCAAGTTCTGGATGCCGGAGAGCTATTCTTAGACAGAGACACAGCCCCCAACGAAGGGTTAGAATGAAGCTGAATATGTTTCACTGAAAGTGAAGCCACAGGAATTCTCTGCCTCTTTTTCTAGCTCATTCCTAACTCAAGGTAATGCCATGAAAGTTTCTAGCTACAGAGTCACTCCTCTTTCTAAGAAGTTTTTCATTTCCTTCTACTTATGCAGATCAAACATTTGGGGAAAAAAAAACTAACTAGAATGCATAGGACACCCGATTTCTATTTCCATTTCAAACATATTGGACTTGCTCAGAACTCATTTCAAGAATGGCGGTTTGGACAGTTGGTCAAAATGTAAATAACCCTCAATATATTTAGTTGAACAACATCTTCTATCTAAATCACCACAGACTCAGAGTCATTAAATTCCTTTTAGAGTCTCAGCAGCACTTTAATGGGATAAACGTCAGTGATGTGCTTGGATCCTGACTCCTAAGATGCCACTGGGGTTTGGAATATTGTACTAGGTGTATCTCCTGCTACATACAGCGCAGATCCAAAATGTTTCCCCAATGGCCAGAGTGTTAAAAGAACTGGTTCCCAGCTTGGTGCTATTGGGAATTGGTGAAAACTTGAAGAGGTAGGGGTCTCGTGAGAGGTTTTTGGGTCATTAGGAGTATGCCCTTGAAGAAAACAGTGGGACCCCTCTTTCCCTTGCTTTATGGTCATGGGGTGAGTGGTTTTGTTTTTGCCAGACATTCCTTTGACCAGCAGATGTGCTAGCAGAACATGGACTGAAACCTTTCAGACCGGGGGTAAAAAAAAAAATGAACTTTTTCTCTTTATAAGTTGATCATTTATGTTATTTTGTTATAGTAATGGAGAGCTGACTGTTATAAAAAGATTAGCCAAACCACAACCATGGTCCAGCTATGGCTGACTATAGAAAGACACAGAAACTTGGATAGCATCCAACCGCCACAATAAAGACATCCAGATATGAAGATACGAATCCCATCGCCCTAGCCCAAGGGAAAAGCTAGGTAAAAGATAATTTGATGTCTTTGTTGAGGGGGAATGGGCAGGTCCTAAGAATTCTGTTTGTTCCAAGTTGTCATGACATTTCCTTCCTTTTCTAAATTAGATTTACTTATGTGTGTGTGTGCGCGCGCGCGCGCGTGCGCGCGCACACACACACACACACACACACACACACACACACGCTCCAAGTGTGAATGTGAAGGTCAGAGAACAACTTGTGGCCCTCAGTTCTCTCCTTTGATCACGTGGTTTCCAGAGATTAAGCCCAGGTTGTTGGCCTTGGCAGCAAGTGCCTTTTACCTGCTGAGCCATCTTGCTGCCCCGTGTCTTTTCTAAACCTCACCTCCAGCCTGCAGTGCATTTGGTTGTGCGTCATGAGAAGGGACAGTTAAAAGGGACAGAGAGGTACTTACCAAGAAACTTTTTCATCATAAATGAACTGTGAAAAAAATGAAAAAAGAAAGGCCGTTACACACGTGCACATACAGTGTTTTCCGATGGCTGCTGTCGGTGCTCCCCGCTGGCATGGGGACATTCACGGCGGGGCTGGAATGTCAGGCACCTGTGGGCAAACTCTTTCTGTAGTCTGACTACTGATAGTGAAGGGACAACTTGTGTGAAGATTGGGGTGGGTGTGGGTGGGAAGGAGAAGCAAGGTGATCCTTCAGTTTCTGCCCCCAAATGGAGGACTGGGAGAGATGATTCTGCTTTATAAAGCAAGACACATCACGGAATTTAGGTTTACAAGGGGAGGTAGGAACTTGGCTGGTGCTTTCAAATTCTGATCCTTTAGGTACCACAAATGACATTTCTGCACATCTCAGATTTGATGTAAGCAATTGATATTCCACACACTCGACATTGTCCTTTTAACTGTCTCCTTTTGTTCCCAAGGGAGACGTTCTATCACCACCAGAAGTGAGGGGATCAGCAACCCTTAGCATCTCACACAGAAAGTGACCTTGAGACAAGTGAATACAATGGCATCAAAATGTGTTTGCCGATCCTGGCACTGTTGGCTGCCCATGCCTTCTGTCAAGGAAGGAGGCTAGAGAAGGTCAGAGGCAGTGAAGGAAAAAAGTGACAAACCGAGATTTTAGTCTTATCTATTGGGACCAATAGAGCATCGATCACAAAGTTTAACCAGTTAACTTCCAGCCCAATATGACCTCAGATCAATTCCTATTTGGGGAAAACAAAACAACAACCAACCAACCAACCAAGCAAAGTGGTAAAATCTTTTGACATATATAGGGCAACCAAATTTCAGAAAGTAGAAATAATTTCTGGGGTTGTTCAACCCATCATGGAACTGATTCCAGGACTCCAGTCTGGCTCTTATTTTGGACCTTTTTTCATGCCCACAAGACTCATAGGACCCACAAAGGGTGTATCTGTTATGGAGGCAAGAAGTCATAGAAATGGTTTTAAGGCTTCTCTGAGCATGGTGATCTCTGATTGGCATTCCCCATGGAGGCAGAGGCCTCTGGAGACTCTAAGGCAGAGGCTTCAGGGCTGGTAGACAATGCCAGACCACCGTACAGCAAGATGGTGAATGTAACTAACAATGGCGGCATTGCCTTGGTCCCCAGTGAGTCTAATAATCTCCAGTTGTGCAGAGACACAAACGATACCTCAAAGACAGCCCACATGACTCACAAGGAGCTCTTCCTGTCATAAAGGTCTAAGGGAAGGAGTAGGAGGCAGGAGTCATGTTTACTTGTAACAGGTTCTTTTTAACAAGCTGTTAAAAAAAAAAAAAGAATGTTGCTTCATTGTCTTGTTACTCTGCCTCTGCCATCAAATTCAACAAGTACATCTGGATGGAAACGCCAAGCCAGAATGGGAAAAGGATTTGAGGAATCAAGGAAACAGTCCCAGGATGTGAGCTAGATAGTATGGAATCCACCCCCTGGAAAGATTCACGGTTGTTTTACATAATCACTAGCATTAACAAATTGTTATCATGAAATAATGGAACAGAACCAATTATTTAAGATGGAAAAATTTTTTATTAAGTGCTTAATTCAATATTAGTCTTAGCAATGGGGAAGGAACAATTGCTTCATAGTCACTCAAGAGAATCTGAGACTCCAGGAGAGTTTATTAAACCAGAACTATTTAATTCTCTTCCATCAGAGAAGGCAAGCGATGCCATATATGAACGTAGCTTTTAGGGAGCCTGCACTCTGTGTGAGATTCACCGTAGATGGAGACATAGGTCCTACAAAAGGAGTCACTGTGACCAGTTGACTCGTCTTGGTACAGAGGCACAGGCATCCTTTATGTACTTTCTAGGAACAGCTGTGGGTCGATAGGCCTTTAACTACTGATTATTTAAACAATAAAAATAATAATAATGGGCTTAACTGTACAAAAGTCCTCGCTGTGGCTTGAATGTGAAACGTCCCCCACAGATGTATATTCTTGAACACCGAGAGGGTACGGAGCCTTTGCGTGGTGGCCCAGCTAGCAGAAGTGAGTCATTGGCCTTGCAGGGAATGTCTGCTTTTGTTCTGGCCCAAGCTTTCTGCTTCCTGTGAGGAGCCACCTCAGGCTCCCTCTGTCCCAGACAGGACTGCGTCCCTTCCTGTGCCTCCCCTATCATGCTGGCCCGCACTCCCTCCAAAACTGTGAGCTGCTATAAGCGTCTCCTTTGAGCCTATCATACATTTTATCATAGTGAAAAGTAACTAATACAGCCCCAAATGGGTGGGTAGGGGGAGGGATAGAGTTTACAGGGAGCCTAAAAGATCAGAGAAACAGCGGGAAAACCATGGTGAGATCAGGTAAACTGCCGGCCAGAGGCCGAGCGGATGAGCCTCCAGGAGTGCTGTGTAATGTGTGGAGGTGTTGTTGGGAGGCAGACACTTCTGAGAAATGGATGTCATCCTCCTGCAAGTTCTAATACACGGTAGTGATCTGGAAACAGTCAAAATACCCGAGAGTTTTCCTTCTGTATGACCCGGGGACACCCCGTTCCTTAGGGGTAACAACTGCTGGGTCTGCTGCTGAGGATAAGGCTTCCCACAAAGCCAGGGGATGCAGCTGCCCTGTGGCTGATGCAGAAACATGGTGCAGTTTATCCCTGTACCTTCAGAGGACTGTGTAGAGCAATAAGAAGATGCATCAGGGGAGGTCAGAGCTGGTTCTTGGGGGAGGCAGTGTGGCTTGGCCATCCCTTCCTGGAAGACTGAGAATGAGGAAATCAATGGCAAATGTTCTTTCGGAAAGGACCACGGGGCCATCCTGATGGAGGCCTGGAATCATTCTGTGTAGAAAGTTAAAAGGACAGACTGGGGTCTTCTAATGGTTGTGGAGAATGGGTTAGTTATTGCTTACAGATATTATTTAATTTCATTCTCTGAGGGAAGTAATGTAAATACCTTTGGTTTTGTGCACAGGCTGTAAGAGAGAACCCCGCCCCCCCGCCGCTGCCCCCACATCACCATAGGAATAGTGGGGACTGTAGGAAATTGAAAAACATGCACACTCTTAAGAAATGCCAATGTAGTTCCACTTTGTTACCACTAGGTGGCGCTCACACCCCAGCCCTCCACCCTGGTTTCGGCAGTGAAGTTAAAATGACATGGTCCAAGCCCTCTTTCAAAGCTCTGGTGAAACCTGCAGGAAGGAGAGCAAGCACCTCCAGGCAGGCAGCCCACTGAAGCGCCTGCAGCCGGCCTACAGCGGCAGGTGGCAGGGGGCAGTGGTTCCTGCTGGATGTTCACTACTGGATGGGGCCAGGGAATAAGTCATCTGTGCCAACACTGAATCTTCTTGTGAGCTGCAAGCAAGCAAGTTCCCCAACCTTCTCCCAATAGAAAGCAAGCCTTAGATACTCTCTGCTGCATGTGTTTGGTGTGTTGAGGCTAGGAGCTGAGGTAACTCACAGTGCCGAGAGAGCCAGCCACTGGTGCTGAGAGCCCTGCCTCAGATTTGCTGAGCAAGCGCTCCCCTGGGGTCCTGACCTCTGACCTACGTATATGTGGCTCATCCAAGGCTACACTTGGCTTTCTCTTAGGTTTCCACATATTCTGCCGCCGGGCTAAATGTGAACAAACAGAAATGAACTTGACAAAGACACTCCCTTCCTCTAGGCTTCAGAGAAGTGGTTGGGAACCATGGAAACAGGCTTGTCAATCCTGGTGTCTGCTCTAGAATTCTCCCCCAAAAGTCGGGCTGCCTCCAGGCAGGTGGATCCTCCCCCCCCCCCCATGCCAGAGCTTCCCAGGGAACTGCCAAGGGAATGGCTCCCTCAAGATGGAAAAACACGGCAAAGACAAGCCGGAGTGGCTTAGGTGTAGCCAGGAGAAGGGAGGGAACTGCCTCTCCATCACCACACCAGTCCCAGTGTTTGAATCCTATAAGCTATAACCACAAAAACGGGAATGGCCACATTGCTGCCATTTATAATCTGTATTAGGATCATCGGCACTGCGAGAATTTTAAGCAGTGAAAATGACGGGAAAATCAAGAGCCTCGTTTTCTTTCAAGAGGCTCAAACTTGAAAATCTTCCTTCCTTAACCATCAAATCAAGCCAGCCTCCCCCATAGACAGCACTGGGACCCTCCACCCCC
The DNA here is from genome assembly GCF_004664715.2 of Peromyscus leucopus. Lineage (NCBI taxonomy): Eukaryota > Metazoa > Chordata > Mammalia > Rodentia > Cricetidae > Peromyscus > Peromyscus leucopus. The sequence goes on along the minus strand of NC_051066.1, from coordinate 121,810,993 downwards.
CACCCCAGCTGCTCTGCATTTAGAACACTCACTTCTCGGGGTCCAGGAGCAGGCAGAGCAAGTGGCATAGCTAAGGGGAGGAATAAGGGGAAGAGTCCAATGGGACGTACTCGAAAGCTGTGCCCCACCATGGCTTGTGCTTTAAGGCTAATGGGGCACGCAGGAAGGTAACAGGCATGACATCAGCGGCTGCAGGAAGGAGGACGAGAGAGCAGGAGTTTGAGAAGCGCTGATCCTCTCACAGAAACCTGGAAGAACCTGCTCTGAGGCAGAAGAGGGCGAGGAGACGGCTGAAGTACATAGGAGAAAAGGGTGGTGAAAATAAAGGACTGGAAGGTAGCTGGGAGGCACAAAAGCAAATGCGAGGCACAAACTACGAATTTAAAGTCATTTTCCTTGCAGAGCTGAGCGGCCCCTTGAGAGCAAGCTGCCTCCTCCAGAACAGCCGACAGACACCCCTCCCTCTGGAGTGAGCAAACGCAGAGATGACTCCAGCCTCCCAATATTCCCAGCACCACATGGTTCCTTCCATACAGCTACCACAGTGATGGTAAAACCAGCTAACTTCTCTGCGGCCACAGTCGATTCATTTCAGGACTTGACGTTTCTGTCACAATCGTTCCCCTGGAAAGCTCCTGGCTATCATCAAGAGAGAATCAGTTAATTCTCAGTGAAGAATGGGATTAAGAGGGAGAGGGGACTGGCCAGAGAGAAGGCCGCCTGGAAGGCAGAGGACCAAGTTTCACCATGGCCATTAAGATTGCTTTTCTACCACAGGAGGAACAGGACCAAACCATTTCTAGAGTATTTAAGATTATCTGCTGTGGTGGATAACTTATTGTCAACCTGACAGAACTTTAGAATCACTTGGGAAGAGGCTTGAAGAAGGATTGTCTCCCTTGGGTTGGCTTATGGGTGTGTCTGTGGGGATCGTCAAGTTAACTGCTGTGGGAAAGCCCAGCCCAGTGTGAGCAGCAACATTCCCTAGGCTAGGAGTTTTGAACTGTGTCAGGGTAGAGGGATTGAGCTGAGCACAAACGGGAAGTGATCATATGTGCATTGACCTCTCTCTGCTCTGGACTATGGATATGATGTGACTTGTGGTTTGAAGATCCTATCTTGACCCCCCCACCCCGCCCCAATAATAGACTGTAACCTGGAAGTGTAAGCCAAATAAGCCCCTCTTCCCCTATACTGCTTTTTTTTTATCAGCCTTTTTTTTTTCTTTTTGTAAATCACAGCAACAGAAATAAAACTAAAACAGCTACCTTCATGAGTTCTAGGGTGTGTAAGGTAAAACTCTTTTTTTTTTTCTAACAACATGCTCACAGAATAAGGAACATTTCAGACTCTCAGAGGCAGATTTTATTGGAAGGAAAATCTGGATTCTATATAGCTGTACTGTACAGCTGAAGCTACACTGGCATGGTGTAGCTGAACCATCTTAGATACCTTCTCCGAATGCCTGACAGGCATGGGTGCCTGTAGGAGTGTTCATAGTTTCTGCAGGACTGTTGTTGGCTCACTAGAACCACACTATTCAATACGGTTAGTTACTAGCCATCTATGGCTGTATAATGCAACTTAACTTAAACAACAAGATTTCGTTGTTTGCTCTTGCTAGCTGCATTTCAGGTGTTCCGTAGCTGCACATGCCCATATGGCTACCATGGCTACTGTATGAGACAATGAAAAGGGACAGAAAGCTCTGAGTTCAGCCAGGAAAGTGTCTCCCAGGGGTCATGTTGAAAGGTTGGTGCTTGGGTTGGCCCTATTAGAAGGTTGGTGAGATCTTTGTGGAGAGGAACCAAATGAAAGGTCTTTAGGCCATTGAGGCATGTCCTTGAAGGTGACAGCGGGATCTCTGTCTTCTCTTTTCTTTCTTGTTGTTTTGGCTTGTGAGGTTGTCACTTTGCTCCACACACACCTGTCATAATGGGTTCAAAGCAACAGGGTTACTGGAATTTGAACTTGGGCTCCTGGGTCCATGAGCTAAACACACCTTTCTATTTATAAGTGCCTCAAGTACTTTGTCACGGCAATGACAAGGTAACTAATGCAGAGTCAGTGCCCGTCTTTGGCAAGAGTGTGTCACCTCAGCTGTTTCTTTGCCCCCATGGGATCTCTTTACCCAGGGGCTCTGCGAAGCGCTTTCCCAGTGACGGAAGCGGAAGCAGTCTCTTGAACTCAGGCCTCTTTGCTGTGCCCGCACCCAGAGTGGCTTGAGGACTGTGCCAACCAGGATCAGTGGCTTCTCCGCTCTGTCATCCAGACAGACAACACTCTGAATTGGATTTCTGTACCAGTCCAAGTTATGGGAAAGCTATTCCACAGGGCTTTCCATCTCCCACGAAGGTTCTCTCCTCTTCATGTTCACAATCCCTGACTACAACTGAGATGAAATGTAAAAATAAAGTAGTTCCTTTTGGGCAGCTGTTAGACTGATGATGTGATGGATCATTTGCATTTATGTAAATTTCATGATTATGTAAATCACAGCAACATTTCAATGCAAGAAACTTGACAGGCTGGCTGGAATTGGGAAAAAGGGCAGGACTGGGAGGCCTGCTATGCCCATGAACCAAGGGCTCCTGGGTGTGGAGGAGAGGCAGGGAGGCCTGCGCTGATGTGTGGACAGCTGTTGCATATGTGAGCAGACACACAATGTGAGGCGCTGCAAAGAACACAGAGTATTCTCAGGACTTAAGAGTGGCATCTCTCCTGCTTCCAGGCATTGTCTCGCTTTCCCATGGCCAGAGATTCCAATCCAGAGGGTGTATGAGGCTAAAGGGAGGCTCTATTCCTGAGGGGAGGGCAATGGGAAGACAGTACTGTGTGTTTTTGAAAGAAGGATTGCTTTAGACAGTGGTATATCATCATTTCAGGCTAATCATAAAATAGCACTGAGGAAGATTTAGATGGGGCCTAAGTACCGGCGTGAACTGACTTTGAGTCTGCTGATGAACGGTCTTCGTTTTGGGGGACTGTGTGTGGAATGCACACGCCTGTCTCACTCCTCCTGTGTTCTTGCTCTCTGCCCCGTCTGTGTCCCCCCTTCAACTGGTATGTCTCAGCCGTCTTAGATTCCAAGCAATAAGGAAGCTCTTCGCATTCTCCTGGCCGGACTCATCGCCCTCTGTTTTCCAACAGCAAGCAGCATCCCTGGAGAATCTGTTCTGGCCATCTTTGGATCTCTAGGCCTCCTGGTTTGTCCTTGGGGCTCTGTTGTGTGACCCTTCAGGGCGTCTTGATGAGAAGATACATGGAAATAGCATCTGGTCCCACTTAACCCACGCTTGCCCTGTGAGTGAATGGGTTCTCCTTGTACAACCTCAGGGGGTCAGCTGAACATTTCAGAACTTAAAAAAATTAATAATCAAATTAAATTGTTTGGGAAGCTTGGTGATTATTTTGTGGGCTGAGGAAAGGGCTTTTTAACAGAGGCATTTTATGTGGCCATGGCGCCGTCCTGTAGGAAGCTAGGCATTACCTAAAGAAAACTGAATGAAAATGTTTTTGTTATTATATATGTGGTCTTAAAATAGAGGAATTTAAAAAAAGTACTGACAAAAAGCTACAGAGAGTTTGTGAGTTTTGGTCTAAGGCTGGGGTGAGGAATAGATATGGGAATGCTGTAAAAGCTGCTTTGCTAAGTGCTGCCCTTCTGGACTAAGGATGTATTTTATTCCTCACACAGTCATGTGAAAATGGTCCCAGATGGTTGGGTTAGGGAGATCGCTCTGTTAGTAAAGTGCTTGATGTTCAAGCAGAAGGGACTGGGTGTGGATTCTCAGCATCTAAGTCAACACTGGGGGTGGGAACACATGTTTTCGGGGTCTCAGAGACCAGTGGATCCTGGGCTCCCTGACTAGCTAGTTGAGTCAAAACAAAAAGCTCCCCATTCAGTGAGAGATCCTGGCCCAAACACTAAAGCGGAGAAGTGATTGAGGAAGACATTCAAACATCAGGCTTTTGCCTTCACAGGGGTGAGCAGGCACCCCCCCACACACACACATGTGCAAGAGCACACATACATACACTCAGATATAGATGATAGATAGATAGAGACTATGAAAATATGGTCCACACTCACTAACAGAACTCAAAATTGTAGACAAACTAAGCCTGCACAGACGAACATGATCTTGTTTCTCTCGAATTTCAAAATTGACTCTGGAAATGATCGTGGATATATCAGAGATCAATAATCCCAAAGGATTTCCTTTCCACAGTCAGAAGTTATGCTTTTCAAAGTCCAGAGCCCCTGGTGGAAGATGATGCAGGCTGCAGTTGCAGTTTCCTAGGTTCCACTCCAAAATCCAAAGAGTAAAAATCTCTGGCTTCCACATTTTAGATAAGAGTGCTAATTGTTTCGGATGTTCACCAAAGTTAGGGGAATGCCGTTTAACGTACAATGAAGCAATATTCATCATTGAAGATTCCCATCTTAAGAATAAACATATGCAATTTCTCTCAAAGTCATAAAACCCTAATTTTGACAACCCATCTGTAAATACCCAAGTCTCCAGCTGATGCTAAGGCATCATTTGATGCTGCAGTCTGTTGCTTGCTGAAGGAAACACAGGGCAGCATCAGCAGCCAGCATGTCCAGCTGCCTCAGCTCTGTGATTTATATACCACGGCCCCAGGGCAGATGGTTGCTTGGCCCAAAGACCAAGTTCAGGAGGGTGTGTCATCTGTGACCCAGAGAAGCCAAACCTCTTTACTTCTTCACACACCATTAGCAGCAATTGTATCTGATTTATCTTGGACAGGTCCAGATAAATTGGACTGAAGCAAAGTTCTTCCACACACTGTCCAGGAGGCATCTATGCAGAAAGCCAACACTCACAAGACTGCTCTGGGAGTGGATATGGCTGAGTTTGTGGTCCTGGAGACCTTGCCTGTCTACTTTACATGCCACTGACTGTCTTGTGTTTGTAAGCCTAGTCATCTCTCTGCAATTCAGCAGAGTGGACAGTGGCATTCGTTTAGGGTTGGCATCCCTTACTCACATGTCTCTTGAGAAAAAAAAAAACAAAAACGTAATTTTCAAAAAGCATGAGAAAATTACCTGTGGTGGTTTGAAAGATAAAGGCCCCCAAAGGGAGTGGCACTATTAGGAAGTGTGGCTTTGTTGGAGTAGATGTGGCCTTGTTGGAGAAAGTCTGTCACTGTGGGGGTGGGCTTTGAGATCTCCTACGCTCAAGCTACACTCAGTGTGGCACACAGTTGCTTCCTGTTGCCTATGGATCAGGATGCAGGACTCTCAGCTCCTTCTCCAGCATTGTGCCTGCTTGCATGCCACCTGCCATGAAGATAGTGGACTAAACCTGTAAGCCAGCCCAGTTAAATGTTTTCCTTAATAAGAGTTGCTGTGGTCATAGTGTCTCTTCACAGCAATAGAAACCCTAACTAAGACAATGCCCTAAAAAGGCAGAATAGTGGAATGTACAGGAGCAATGTGTGTTGGTCCCTTGCAGGGCAAAGCTCACCAGAAACTATGTTTGGAAAGTCTGGGTTGAAGTCAAAAAGAATCTTCTCAGTTTGAAGTGACTAACCCTTTCTTAAAGGTAATGGCCGAGAATAAGCATAGAGTTCATGTGTGTCTGAAAGTCTATTGCCTATGACTTCAAATGATGAACATAATATACTGAGCCCTTCTGCTCTTGATCCTGCCCGAGGTTCCTGCTTAAGCCCCAGAGCTCAGAGGACACACTTGAGAACATATGTAACTTAGTTTCCAGGACGACCCATAGGAAAGTGTTGTGTAAAGCAGGTCATACAGTCCTGATGCACAGAAAAGCAAATGGAAACCCAGAGAGAGTGATTTCTCTAAAATCAATTTTGCTAGTAAGAAGGTGTGATAGGCACAGTTTTCTAGACACTCAGAGCCAATATACATGCATCATACATACATGTACATCAGATTAATAATGAAGTGGTGGCTCGCATCTGCCATCTATAAAGCTGGCAATATAATTCTGGGCCAAGCCTGAAGACATGATAACCAGGGAGGCACTGGCTCAGCTCCCTCTTGGAGTTGGAGGGTCCAAGGGCACAGGAAGATGGATGACTCTACCTAAGCAGGGAGAACACACTACCACTCTCTACCACGTCCCTTTAGGTGCTGAGGGATTGGCTGATACCCACTCACTTTGCTGAGAGAGGTCTTCTCTTTTAATTCTATTGATATAAATGCTCTGTCTGGACAGTGCGGTGATATTTTATTTGTACTCTGACAAATAAAGCTTGCCTGGGGATTCTCTGATCTTTCAGCTTTCACCCCAATATCTGGCTCCATTTTTTTTTATTAATAAGATCGTTTAGCAATTAGTGTTATAGGACAGACTATATATTAGGCTTGAATCTGAACTATCTCACAAGTTTTGATTATTTGTTCTCCAGCTGATTCAGGAAGTGAGGCCCAGCTGGTAGAAATATGACATCAGAGGCAGGCCTTGGAGGGGGGCAGCCTAGCCATTTGCTCCTGTCTCATTCTCTGCATCCGAGTCCATCATGAGGTCGATGGTCTCTGCCACATGTTCCCACCACCCTGGCCTTAACTATTCCACCATCCCTCCTTGCCACGATGGCCTGAATCCCTCTGAGACTTTGAGCACAAACAAATCTTTTCTCCTTTAAGTTGTGTCTGTCAGGTATTGTGGCAATGAGACCAAGTAACCAATACTCAGAAACACCCTGAAATAATGTACCACTGAGAACCAGGCCCTCCTCAGCCAGTCAAGTTGACATGTAGAATTAACTATCACAAGAGGAGACTGGTCAGGTCTCCAAATTCTTCTTTGTTTTCCTTATTTGGAACTATCCACGTCATGTGGCTCTGCCTGCCAGGTTAAGGAGTTTGGTCACCTCTGGTCAGTTAAACAAGGGATTTCTTGGTGAAGACTTGGGTGACTCTGAGGATTTACTGGGGACAGAGAGGGGAGGGTAGTGGGTAACAGAAATGTTATAATCTGACCCACCAAGAACCATAGCATGGCTGACGCGTCCATTCAGCTAAGACTATAGCCCCAAGTGAAGTGGGGACATGCTTGGGACATTTTTATGAGGTGAAATCTATAGGACAGTTAGGTCAAACAGGTATAGGGGAGCTGGAGAAAAGGGGACTTAATGTAATTTCCAGGTTGGGTAGTCAGGATAGACATGAGGGCAGAAATACAGCAAGAGAGTCCAGTTTTGTTAGACATTTCAAGAGTTAGTAGAGATGCGCAGCTGTGTAGTCCAGAGTTATTTACCCACAACGGTCCTCAGGGAGATCTACTTCTGAGAGCACAGGAGTGGGTGTGGTCATGGAAGGCAGGCTGTGTGATGAAGACGATGAGGGAACACAGAGAGGGGAAGAGTTGGGGGGCATCAGGGAGGGGAGTCAGGAGCCATGAGGCTAGCAAGAAAGAAGAGAATAGCTGCAGGACACTTAGATTCAGGCCATCTAAGACCACTGTTCTGAGTACCCAGTGAGCAAGCAGGGTTCTGGGTAACCAAAGTAACTTGGAGAAAGGACACTTATCCACACAAAGACACAAACTTGCTTATTAGTGGCTATGTCCTTGAGAGAAACTCCACACTGACAAGTCCCACACTGTCCTGTGCTGAGAAGTATCGTGGTAAGACTGAACTAAAATGGTAAAAGCAACTTACCACAATGAGTGCGACCACAGACAGTGTGTAGTAGATGGAATCCCTCAGCAGGCACCAGGAGGAAAGAGCCACGACCTACAGGAAGTGGGAGACAAACAGGAAACAGGCTGTCAGGCTAGTCACACAAGACAGTGTGGCTCTTGCCAGCACTTGTCCTCCATGAGGACCCAGACAGAAGAGAAGGAAAGGGGGTGTCTCCCCTTTCTACTTCAGAGAGCCATCTGTATTCTTGGCCAGTGGTAAACCAGAGACATAGACTCACATATGTTTGCCGTGTGACCCTGATCAATCTGTCCATCAATGGGTAAAGGCTTTAGGGCTATGAGTCTGGGTTCTTCCCATAAGAAGACACAGCAGGTTGGCTGACGGGAAATGACTAGTGACAGAAAACGGGAGGGGTCGGGGATTTGTACCACTGTGAATGTGGTCTGACCTCTGAGAAGGAGAGAAGGAGGCTGATGTGTCTGGCTGCTGAGTGGTTCCAGAACTGCATAGGTAAGGTCAAAGGGGCCCTGGGGCAAAGGTGCTTATGAAGGGAGTCTTACATCACCAGGCATTTGAGTTGCTTAGCATCTTTCATGTGAAGGGAGGGACAGGTGTGAACTCATGCCGGAGTCAACACGGAATGAGCACCTGGCCTGGGCAGCTGCTGCCCTTCAGAAGGCAGGCCGGCCCCTGTAGACCCTCCAGGTTTTCTGGCCTCATTTCTATCATGTGGCTAGATCTGTTAGCAACTGACCAAACTTAATTAGAATTAAAAACTAAATGGATTTACCTAGCAATTTGGAAAGAAAGTTACTTTAGTAGTTGGTCGATGCCACTTTAAAGAGATGTTGGCTTTACTGAGCCATGGCTACAGATATGGGGAGGTGTGGGCAAGCCATTGTTCCCCCTGTAAATCCTTTGAAGTCTCTTTTTAGGGGGTACATTGGCAGACTTGCATAGAGCTATCTGGAAAAGCGCACAGAACCACGTCCGCAGGTCGTTAGATTAGCCTCTTCCCTTAGCTCACGGCCATGGGACATCTGTTTGGCTGCTTTCGCCTTTGGCCTAGTGGGTGAAAAAGGGTGTCACAAATGCCAACACTCGCAGGTAGGCCAGTGACAGGCACGCACTGTACCAAGCACTCGTGGAAAAGGGATTTCAAAGGGAAGGTGGCCTCTCCTGCCTCTGCTGATCCTGACCGCTGGGTCAGCTACAAAGACCAGGCAAAGGAAAACGCGAGAAGGCTTTTTATATTCAGCTAACACGAAAGACAGGCCAGCCTCTTTCCATTAGTACATCCTTCTACGTGGTACACTGACATGCAGATATTTTCCATGGCTAATTTTGCCTCATTAGGTCTTTGTACTGGCTGATTTAAGTTAATGATGACAGGGTTGTCCAGAAGAGACCCACTCCACGGCAATTGCTGCAGAGTGATTACAGAGCTTTCTTTACCCTTTCATCATTCTCCCTTGGATTGTGGACTCTTAGAAGCCGTGGTCATCACTCACCATGGATGGAATAGAATAAATTGAACTAAACTGCTCATTTGTCAGCAGGTTGCAAAAGGTCTTGGATATTTATTCAATTTATTATAATCAAGCAAATGAATTTACAACAGGAGACAAATACCAGTTCTGAACCTCAAGCAAATCACTTGGGCTTTTAGATGCCAGACTGAATCACACTATTGCCATTCCTCTTTCTTATTATTCTGTGGCCATATGACAATACAAATATTCTTAAAACAAGACAAAACCCACAAGTAGAAAAAGAAGAGAAGAGACGATCTGAGCAACACAACTTTGGAATCTGGAAAGCAGGGTCACTCACTTGGCTTTGTAGAAAATTCAGAAGCCAGGCGGCAGATAGGCCTTGAAATACAACTAAAAGACAATTTAAGAACTTCATTCCTAGGCTTCCTCCCTCATTTTAACAGCCCAGCCACAGTCTATCCCTCACCTTAGCAGAAGGTAAGAGCGGAGGTGCCTGAGCAACAGCGGTTCTGCAGAGAGAGCTGCAGAGGGAGGAGATAACCATGTGTGCAGTCTAGGAGTGACTTCTGGAAGCCAGGGACTTACACATTTTCAGAGTCAAGAGGCCCTCAAGTGTGTGGCAAAACAAGGTCAAAAACCAAAACTATAATCTAAATTATTCATTTAGGTTAATGATACAAAACGCCACATAGCCACAGAATTTCACAATGGTCAGCTAAGAACAGACCTGAAAATTGAGACAGACACAGAAGAAGGAGTGAGGAGGACGAGGGGGGAGGGGAGGTGAAGGGAGGGGAGAGGGAGAGGGAGAGGGAGAGGAGGGGGGGGGGGGGGGGGGGGGGGGGGGGGGGGGGGGGGGGGGGGGGGGGGGGGGGGGGGGGGGGGGGGGGGGGGGGGGGGGGGAGGGAGAGGGAGAGGAGGGAGAGAGAGAGAGAGAGAGAGAGAGAGAGAGAGAGAGAGAGAGAGAGAGAGAGAGAGAGAATATAAATGACCCAAACAGATCAACAACTGATATCTCAACAAATACTGGAGACCAGAAAAGAAATGGGTAATATCTTTAAGATTAGAGAGGGAAATTATTTTAACTGAAAGTTTGTACAACCGACTTATCAGTTAACAGTGAGACAAGAGTAAGTACTAAAGTTTAGCTCCATTAAACATTTCTCTCTGATGCTTCATTCCTGAGTAGACATCATTGGAGGATGCACGCCTTCAAAACCAGAATCACACAGAGAGCAGGCTACAAAACACCAGGAACACAGCAACTAGACTCTGTCATAAAAACTGAAGGACATTTCTAGAATGGTGGCAAGAGGAAATTATAGGAGGGAGACAAAATTTTATAAAATATTTGCAGCAAGTTTAGAGAGTGCCTACTTGTGACACACAGCTGCAATCCTAGCACTTGGGAGGCTAAGGCTGGAGGAGAGTGAGTTCGAGGCCAGCCTGAGCTACATGGCAAGACCCCATCTCTTAAAAACTCATGCCCCGGTCAAACTGAAACAAATAAAAAGATAGTTATAAACTACCAGGAAAACAGAAGTGTTCCAGAAAGATTGTGAACCATTACATATTAATGGCCCAGTTAGAAAGAGAGGCTGCAGAGTCATAATAAATTAAGCCTGGTGATGTATAAACAAACTTAGGATACAAGTCTTTGAGGATAATTCGGGGAGGGCTGGGGCTAACGGCTCCTCTTCCATGCTGTGAAGTCAATACAGAATGCTTGCAACTGAAAATCCAATCGCTGCCAGCTCAGCATGTTATTTAGGGATTTCATAGCAGATATCGAGAGCAGTCACATTAGTGGAAAGTAGTGGGAAATTGGTACTGATGGGGCTGGAAGATGGCTGTTTTCCATAACAGGTCGCTAATAACTGGTTCCCTGCTTAAGCTCTGTGCATATATAACCTTAATAAAAACAGGAAAGTGTAATACAAATTATCCACCGAGATTTACTAATGCAGGAAATGAACCCCGCGCCAAGTCCAGATGTCAAAATCGAGCAGACTGTAATATATTTTTTCTCATTATGAATTGTCTTTAGCATCTGGACTGTGGACAAACTTCAGCTTCAGATTAAGATGTAACATGTTACAAAACCAATTTCCCCGCTACAGATGGGATGAACTTGGAGCATAGTAAGAAGGCATCAAACCGGAGAATAACTCTTTCCCCTCAAGAGGTAACTGGGGGAAGACACACCCCCAAACCTTCAACAGCTCTGCCGGAGATAAGGTGAAGGCTCCATCAGGGACTCTTGTCCCTTCTGCCTAATGTTCTGGTCCCACCATTCACTGGTAATGACCATTTTTACCTGACCCTGCAGCTAAGGGGTGCAAAGGGTTATTTCATGCAATCTGCATGATGTCCAAGTATGTGAGGGCTTGCCCTCCTTTGCCAGCTACCAGAGCTCGGCAAGACTGAAAGATTTGACCAGGGTTATGCCAGGAGAATGGGGCGTGTGTGTGTGTGTGTGTGTGTGTGTGTGTGTGTGTGTGTGTGTGTAGAATTAGTATCCAAACCCAGGAAGCTTGGGTTTTGAGTCCCTGTACCTGCACAGCGTGCTATACATTACCTCACGGGAGGCAAGACTGAAAAAAACAAAAATCAAAACCAGATGCCCCCTTGCCATCGTATTCCTTCTCTAGGGAGGGAGTCTCCTTCTTCCATTACTTTAAGCTGTTAGGACAAGAGTATGAGAAAGAAATGTAGCTAGAAGGGGAAGTAGTTGGAGCTTAAAGCACAAGACGGCATCGGCCACAGTTCAATTTAGAAATGAAGTATTTTAAGAAAAGATGCAATGACAAGTGGTTGAAGCATGTAGACTGCAGGTATGGATGTGGATGTACTAAGAGGGAGAGAGTTGATTCAATGCATACTGGAACTACTGGTCCATTTGTCCACTTCGCAAAAAAACATCCCTGCCATTGCTTGGTAATTGGTTCATTTTCCTTAAACATGGATACAGGAACCCTATAGGGTCCACACAGTTCCCTTTGCTTCTCTGAGGAAGATGGAGGCAGGATCCACCTGACTCACATCCTGAACATATTTATTGGTCGAGATGGATAGATCAGTATCCCCGAGCAAACAGGGAAGGTCCTGTGCATCTGTTTGCAGGTGTCACCCAACCCAGAGCAGGCTGACAAGCAGATAGCTCAGCTTCTGTCACGCAGTGACCGACAGGAGGCAAGACAAGTCATTCTGGAGAAGTGACCAGAACAGGGGTCCTGGGAGGAATCCCACAGACAGGAATTCTGCCCTTGCCCTCATTATTCAGTGGCACAGATGGTGGGGATTGCAAAAGGCCACCCGACGGACGGACGGACGGACGGCAAACTCCTCCGCCATCCAGCCAGAGGCTCTGCCCCACCCCCAGAGCCTAGGAATCCCTCCCAGCTGGAATTTCATCTTGATATTTCCTTGCTATTTCTGGAGAGCATTTCACACATTCTCCACTGAATATGCAGCTTCGATTTCCTTCCTATAATTCCATTTCATTTCAGAGTGGTATAAATGAGAAAAAGAAAATCACACTTCCCAAACACAGGAAAACACATTCTTCTCTCTTTTGGGATTCTAGATTCTTCAAAGAAGTTAAAAGTAATTGTTTACAACAAAATTATGCCTTCTGTATATGGATATATATTATAACTCTCCACACAGCTATGTATGTATGTATATATATATATATATATATTATATATATATATATATATATATGATATAAATAGACTATCTTTGGAAATATAATGTATATGTGCATATAATTCAATATAATACCAATTTTTCTTGATAGCTATATGACATGTCAGACACATTTTAAAAAGTCAAATCCTCTTATTTTGTTAGTGTTTTTCTTTTTAAATAAAAATATCAAGACAGACCAAACACAATAATTGCACAACATGAAGTTTCTGTTGTCTCAGAGAAATGCTATTTCATACAAACTTCATGAACAAAGATTAAGAAGACCATAGGATGGGTTTTGTTCCAAGCTTTCTTTCTTTCTTTCTCTCTCTTTCTTTCTTTCTTTCTTTCTTTCTTTCTTTCTTTCTTTCTTTCTTTCTTTCTTTCTTTCTTTCTTTCTCTTTCTTCCTTCCTTCCTTTCTTCCTTCCTTCCTTTCTTTTTTCTTTCTTTCCTTCCTCCCCTCCCTTCCTTTCTTCTTTCTTTTTCTTTTTTTTTGAGACAGGGTTTCTCTTTGTGTAGCTTTGCACCTTTCCTGGAACTCGCTCTGTAGCCCAGGCTGGCCTCAAACTCACAGAGATCCACCTGGCTCTGCCTTCTGAGTGCTGGGACTAAAGGCATGCACCACCATTGCCCAGTTTGTTCCAAGCTTTTGAGCTGACACAATTTCCACAGCCAATTCCTATCTCAGGCAGGAAACACAGCCATACAGTCTGGAGCTAGGACAAGGCTCGAAGACACCGGCACTCATGTCTGGACAGAAGAGGGACTAGGGTGGGCTTTTCCTCCACCAGGAAGTCTTGGTGCTACCAAATGTCCACTCTTCAGATTTGCTGCAGAATATTTCTACACTGGGGAAAACCATCAGATTCTAAATGGCTTTGCTTTCTAGAAGTTTGCTATGCCATGGTTTTTCAAATCACATGAGCTTCTGAATATTTATTTTTTTTCTTGTCTTTTTATTTGTGTATATGTCTTCCTCTGTCATTAGCCACCTTACTTTTTGAAACAGCATCTCTCACTGAAGCTGAAGCTCACTGAGAGGCTGGACTGATTAGCAGTCCCCTGGAGCCCTCCATCTCTTCCTCTCACAGCTTGTGTTATGGGCATGTGCTGCCTATCTGAGCTTTCGGGTCCCCTAACCCAGGTTGTCACACTGGAGCAGCAGACACTTTGTCCACTGAGCCACTTCTCCAGCCAATGAACTGTGGCTTATTTGTTAATCCTCACAATGGGAACATAAACTGAATTCATATTTAATTTTTTCTAAAAAAAAAATCGTTTTGGGCTCTAGTTTTACACAAGATAAACAACTGGCAGTCAACAAGCTTCTGCCCGAGATGTGTTTAAATAAAGAGGCCACCTCAGGACAGTGGGCACAGAGAATGATCTTTTGAATGCTCTCCATCGAGCATGCTGAGTGACGAACATGGCCATTCATATGACCTGGGTTTCCAAGGGGTTAAGAAGGGCCTTCTCCATCTCTTATAACATTATGTAAGCCACCGCCTGATATTTCAGTTCACCCACAGGATGCACAGAGTTTGCTCTGCAGCAGCAAAGAAGACAATGCTAATCCACGGGGCTATTTCCTGCTGTGCCCCTGGGACCCTTAACCCATTAAAGGACCAGGTGTAGGGGCATCTGCCTTCACCATAGGGCACTGATGTACCAAGACTTAGCTCAGCATTTGTTAGTGCTAGTTATTTGATATAAGTTTCTTGAATAAAAGTAGCATGTTTAGGGTACCTTATTAACTATCATGTGCTCAACGAAAGAAACAAGAAGTGCTAGTATTGAATGTGGTGAGGTGATTCTAAGAAACATTTTTGGGACGTTGGAGAAGTGAGGCAGATAGCAGAAGGGAGACAAAAAAATTGTGGTAATGGGCAAGTGAGGCTCAGTCCCATTGGGAGGTAAGCAGAGCAAGAGCATCTGGGCTACACAGCCTCTGACTCTATCAGCCACTCGAGTATGACATTTCCTGATACCTTTTAACCCAGAAGGGCAAAACAGGCCTCCGTGGCAAGGGAGAGCCCCTAGAAAAAGAAATGAAGCTTTACAGTTGGAAATCAGGCCAGGAGAATTGAACTGGTAAAGGTAAGGGTCATGGGCGGGGCACTGGCTATGTCTCCTCTACCTAAAAATGTGACTTTACACAAGAAGTCAATGAACATAGCACCCCCCTCCACGTCTTTGTAATCAAGAGTAAGCAAGTTTCTTTATGGGCAGAGTTAACTGTTTGGGAGTCAGGCTGGATGGAGAAAGAGTTTGGAGGCATCTGCAATAACTGTACTGCATCATGAAAACATCTGGATTCCCACGACTGACTATGTCTGCCAAGTCTGCCTTCATTCGCTATCTCCTGGATAATGAGATGAAATGCTGGACTGAAGTGCTTAGTAAAACCAAGTATGTATTTTTTTTTTCTCATCAAAATTCATCGATCCCCTCGTCTACCTTTTGGAGGTGGAAGCCTTGAGGCCGGGCTCCTTCGCTGTCAGTGTTTGGTGATTTAATTGTTGGTGTTGGCAGTCACCCCTCAGGATCACTGAAGAACCATCCAAACCTGCTTCTTACTAGCACAGTGATGTATTCGCACTTACAATGTTGGCTGGAGGACAGGGGGTACCTAGGTCAGAGTCACAGACAGAATGGAAAATACAGAGAGTAAGGAGCTGGGGTGGGGACCATAGCCCTCCAGCCCTTGACTCACACAGTAGGGTCTAGACATGATACATTGGGCATAGAAAGCTAATGAGGATCTTCAGGCTAGAGAACAACCATGTGTGTGTGTGTGTGTGTGTGTGTGTGTGTGTGTGTGTGTGTGTGTGTGTGTGTGTTTAGGAAGGATGACACTACAAATGGGAGGTTCTGCTTGTATGGGGGTTTCTTACTTCATCTGTTGTAGGTCCCAGTCCTGTTGAGGAGGCGTCCCTTTTTACTATGTATAGTTCCATGTAAAAAAATTACTACTCCTTTTTAAGTTCCTTCCACTAAAAAGAGAACAGGAAAGATCCAGACTAGAACTTATTTAAAAATGGACACCCTTCAAGTTAGCATCAGATATATTTTACATGGTAAGTGTATTCTCATTTTACATAATATAATGTATTCTCACTTACATACTATAATGCGACAATCTAAAGCTTGAGGGCCATTATGGTGCCCTGATCTGTAACAGGTCATTAGAGGGCTTGGTCTTCAAGAGGGCATGCAGCTTCTATGCATTCAAAGTGGGGGGGCAAAATGGGTCATTCATCTAGATCATGTGACTTCAGTAATCAGACAGCTAGACCACATACAGGATGGGAGTTTAAGCTTCTGGAAAAGAGCCCTCCCTCAAATAATACACACTGTTCCATTAGCATTCACCGTCTACTGCATTATCAGGTTGGAGGAGGGGGCTTTCCCTGGTGTTAGAGGGTGGATAAAAGTATCCTGGGGGCCTGAAGGTCCTCTTACCTTCACCTGAGCTAAAAATTAAGAGCCTAGAACAAACAAAACAGAAAAAGAGGAGAACCAGCTATTTTTCAAAATACAAGCTAGATACGGATTTGGATTTACAAGTTTCCATTCCACACCTGGAAAAATCCAAGGTTCTCTGATTTCATCCTTTAAAGCACCAGAAGTAGGATTTGTGTATATTTACAATAGTGTTTGCAAAAGCATGGGCTTGTTGCCATAGTAGATGCTAATCTGACTTAAAATGGAGCTTGTGTTTAAAGAATAAATGTGGTTGATCCCAATGCTCAGCCCAAACTCTTCCGGATATTTAGTGGGAGCTCCATGTGGGAGGGAGGCATCTATCCATCCTCTGTGGGGTGAGGATTCAGGCTGTGTTCCTCCCTTAGAGGTGTATGGTGATATTTTTATACTAAACAATACCAGTTGCTATGTCTGTGGCTCATCTGGCTTCAGTTGACTTGCAGCCAATCTATTTTAAGTCATTTTTGAGATGCAGGGTGGGGAGAAGCAGGTGACGCTCATGAATCAGTCCTGCAGCCAGGGCAAATTGAACGCAAGGGCATTTCATAATGTGTACTTAGAAGATCCCCTCACATTAAATGAATCAAGAATTAAAACACAGTGGTACACCAGAAACTCCCAGGCTTTGTCAGTATTAAATAATTAGGCAGAAAGTTGAGGGAATGGGGTGACTAATGCAATCAATAAATAAGCCAGCTACAAAACACCCCAAAACAAAATCCGAACCTAAAACCAAATCAACAAACAATAACAATGAGCCAAAACCAAAACAAAAAATCCCTCCCCGAAGAGTTGAATGCTTTTTAAACAAAAACACAGGAGACATTGTATTATCTAAATACTGAGTACATCTGAAGGCTGTATAAGCAGAGAGTAGCTAGTACTTTAGATTTCCATGGGACTGTAACTGCAATCACCAGCAGGTGGGAAGTCCGGCAACAGGAGTATGTGGCTTCTATTATAATTAATGGAAAGAGCTGAGAGAAAGAAGATGAGATCCCAAGGCAGTATCTTCCCTTTCTCCCATCCCTTTCAAAGCATGTGGCTGGAAGAGGTGAGATTCTCCCCACTATTACCGTTACAGTACTGTGTGATCAGCAGTACACAATTTGTGTCTCTCTGCTTTACTTCAGCTTTCATCTGGAGTGGTAATTTTCATCGGTACTAGATCCATAGTAATGTGTGAAAACCCATAGAAAAGTTGACGAGATGTACCAAAGATTGTGGAAAGAAGGGATCTTGTGTGAGACTCTATTAGAAATAAAGAATATTTGCAATCAGAGGTCTTAATTATAGCTCCCCATCTCATTTCCAGAAAGAAACGGCATCTCTGATGATGTGAGGTCTTTGGGGATCTGGAATACTGGGCTGTCAAACTCCTCCTTATACTGTAGTAGTTAACATTAACATTAGGGCCTGGAGCAACGGCTCAGCAGTTAAGAGCACTGGCTGCTCTTCTAGAGGGACTGGGTTCCATTCCAAGCATCCACATGGTCAGCCACAGCTGTCTGTAACTCCAGTTCCAGGGGGCTCCAATGCCCTCTTGTAGTGGCCTCTACAGGTACTGCACACATGTGATGCAGACATACATGCAGGCAAAAACATACACACAAAATAAAAATAAATAAATCCTTTAAAAATTGCTTCTTAGATGCCAATCACTTTCATGGTTTTTTATTTTCCTTGCAATTTTTTAACATTGTCATTTTACAGATGTCTAGACTGACATTTTGAGGCTCAGGGTTTTTGAGTCATGTGGCTGCATAGGGGCACTCAGTTCTTTGCTGGTAAGTAGCCATTTTACTTATCATAGAAGTCACTTGTATCTGTTTGATAACAGCAACTTCTGAGACCAGACAAGGAAGGTCTTTCAGCTGAGCCTCAGAAGGGCCTTTGTCACAAGCCAGGAAGATAGAAGAATAAGCTAGAACATCTAAATGTATTTGCCAACAAACAAACAAACAAACAAACAACAACCCCATGCTCCAGAACCCCACTTATATTTATATACAAACTACCTCTAATCCTGGAGACAAAATGGAATTTTCATAAATTTCTTCCTGGTTCTATGTAGTTTTTAAGTTAAAAGTCCACTGCAGCCAAGCATGGTGGCACATGTCTTTAACTCCAGCACTTGGGAGGCAGAGGCAGGGGAACTTCTGTGAGTTTGGGCTCAGCCTAGTCTACATAGTGAGTTCCAAGAAAGCCAGGGCTATGTAGAGACTTTGCCTCAGAAAAAACAAACAAACAAACAAACAAAAAACCCCAAATACAAGCAAACAAACAACAAAAAGCCACTGAAATATACAGGTTTTATATAACATAAATCTCAAAAATAAATTTTTATTAAAAATATGTGCAATTGCTGGGCGGCGGTGACGCACGTCTTTAATGCAGAGGCAGGCAGATCTCTGTGAGTTCGAGGCCAGCCTGGGCTACCGAGTGAGTTCCAGGGAAGGTACAAAACTACACAGAGAAACCCTGTCTGGAAAAACCAAAAAAAAAAAGTGCAATTATGATTAGAAAAAAACTCAAGTGGCTGGAAAGATGGCTCTGTTCTAAGAGCATACAGTAGAGGACCAGAGTCTTCTTGCAGAGGATCAGAGTCTAGGTGCCCCAGATACCTGCTCTCATGTGCACCCCCGCCCCACACAGACACACGTGCAGATACATAACTTCAAAAACAAAACATTTTAGAAAGTAGAAGGAACTCAAGCTGAGTCTGACAGGAGCAGCAGTCTTATCCACCATGTCTCCCTCACAGTGGGTAACCACTCCACCTTCTGCTGCGGTCACTTCAGGTGTCACCAAACTAAAGAACTTGCTCCTTTCTTCGTATCTGATTTTCTCATCGAAGAAGATGAGGAAATGGTATATGGTGCTAGCAGGACTGAGGCATGGTGGGAGTACCAGGAAACACAAGGACCTAGGGCGAGACCCCAACACAAAGGAAATCTCATCGGTAACACTACAAGTTGTCTGGCCTTGGGGCAGCTATTATATCATGACTTGGTATCTCATTTTCCTCATCTACAAAATAAGAATAACCATATTAGCAGCTTCTCCAACAAGGTCTATCCTGAGGATCAAGTGTCATGACATCTAATAGCTTTAGAACATGGCCAGCATGCCATGTCTATACAACAAGCCATATCTATTGCCTCTGATTCTCTTCTCTCTCTTCCTTCTTCCTTCCTTGGACATTTAAAATTTATAACTAAGGGTCATCTTGAAGACTTTATTCTTATATTAAAAATTAAATTGACATACTGAAAACTAAATGGTACTTGGAGTTCTATCGTGAAATACATCCACTTCTTAATTAACCTCTCCAGTGGCCCAGAACTATATATACACTTGGAATTGTTTTCATTTTGGGATCTTTTAGTTCTAATTTATATATGAAAAATCAAAAGATCTTAATGACTCCTGATTTAGCTTCTTCAGCAATCTGTTGAGTCCCACCATGAGATTACTCCCTATTTCCTCTCATACATGTAGTATGTGACAATGATAGTTAGTATGCCTACTATATATTTGATGGCTCTCCTTCTATTTCACATTCCATTATCTTCTGGAACCCTCTCTCTCTCTCTCTCTCTCTCTCTCTCTCTCTCTCTCTCTCTCTCTCTCTCTAATCGTTTGTCATTATACTGTAGCTTCTTCTTTCCCCTTTTTCTCATAGGAGATGGACCACTGTCAACACTCCCTCCAGGGCCACCTACCTGGCCGTGTGCTGGGCCCCACCCATATTCACAATGGCAGTGGTGTTCATAATCAGATCTATATATATGAATGTACTGAGAGCGGTAAAGTGGGGACTTCTCTGCCTTGGACTTACATATGTCCAGGCTACCTGCCCAGATTCCCTTAATAGTTAGGCTGGTTGCTGACTCAGGGAAGGTTCGTAGGGTAGGTCTTTGGTGAACAATCACTTGTTCAAATTGACTTATGGACACACTTCTTGTGAATGTACACATGCTCTGGACCATGGCCTGTGCCATCTTTCAGGTCACCAACATCAGGGATGGCCATCTCCAAATGGTAGTCAGTACCCTAGCAAGTGACACCATTAATGTAAGTTCAATGTTCAGTATGATGACTTCTCAAAAAGGAAAGATCTGTCACTTTTTCACACTGAACTCTCACAGAAGATGTCTGAGCTATGACATCTCATATATGTATTGTCCATGATTCAACAGTTACCAAAATGATCAACATAAGTGTTGATTTCCCTGTAGCAACTGCCAGATGCACCCCTAGCTCCCATCACTGGTCATCATATTTGCATCTTTTTTTTCATAGCAGTAGCCAACAGCCCTTCATGGGGTCCCATCCTGAACAAACACATCCTCAGGATACTCACATGAAGTTCCACTGCACCACTCTGAGAGATCACATTCATTCTCCTATATTCTCCACAGAGTGCCCAGAGGCAGGAAGGATGTGGCACACAATACAACATGGCCCAGTAAACTCTAGTAAACAGTAAACTCCAGACTTCAGAATACAGCCAGGCAGACAACAGGGTCACAGTCACAAAATTCAGAGGATCCACAGTCATGTTCCTTCATTCCTCACCTTGTTCAACTACACCATTCCTACAGAACTTTCTGGAACATCTCTGGATTCCATGGTAGTTTGAACAAGGTTGTTCAGATCAGTATTTTCCTGCTATCCTCTTGTCCCACCTTCTACTTTATTTATTAAGACAGAGTCTTGTGGAATATTCTTTTACACTGTGTGAATACATGTCATTGTGATTGGTTTAATAAAGAAACTGACTGGCCAATAGCTGGACAGGATAAAGTTAGGTGGTAGAACCAGACTCAGAACACTGGAAAGAAGAAAGGTGGAGTCAGAAGAGTTACCAGTGAGACATGGAGAGGAAACAGGAGGTACAAGATAAAAGAGAGGTAATACCCTGTGGCAGAATGTAGACTAATATAAATTGGCTAATTTAAGTTGTAAGAGCTGGTTAGTAATAAGTCTGAGTTACTAGCTGAGCATTTATAACTAATATTAAGTCTCTGTGTCAGCTATTTAGGAAATGGCAGACATGACAGAAAACTCCATGCACAGAGTGTCATGTAGCCTTGACTGGTCTCAACCTGGCTATGTAGCTGAGGATAATTTTGAACTTCTGAGTTTTCTGTCTCTACTTGCTGTGTGCTGGGATTGCAGGCATGTATCACCAGGTCCAGTTTTAGGATTGAACCTAGGACTTTATGTGACCAAGCATGAAGTCTACTAATAGCTACATTCTTAGCCCCTACTTTATATTTTGCAAAGTCTCTTATGTATAGTTAAATTGACTTTTGCATTGTCAACACTTTTTTATATATTTTTAAATATATTTTTATATATTTTAAACACTTATTTATGTGCTCAATGTCTCTGAAAAAAATTAAAAATAACAGCCTGCTCTTATTTTATGGCTTCAATATCTTTGTGGAGCTCTCTGAAGACACTAATTAAAATGTTCAAAAAACAATTTTCCCTTCCTTCCTTCCTTCCTTCCTTCCTTCCTTCCTTCCTTCCTTCCTTCCTTCCTTCCTTTCCTTTCTTTTTCTTTCTTTCTTTCTTTCTTTTTCTTTGAGACAGGGTTTCTCTGTGTATCCTTGGCTGTCTTGGAACTTACTTTATAGACCAGGCTGGCCTTCAACAACACCAACAAAAACCCCACATCATTTCTATCACTAGAATTACCTTTGGTTACTTGGTGGACAGCTGTTCTGTTTATCCATTTTGGTCCTCTTTTGGGGAAGGATTCCCAAATGCCTGCTGGCCTCAGAAAGCATTCCTATACATATGAATGTACTGGGAAGTTGCCTTTCTTGGCTCTCTATATGTACAGGCTACCTACCCAGAGTTCTTCAACAGTAATCCTGCTTGCTGGCTCTGTAAAGCTTCATAGGTATTCAGACAGGTGAGCTTCATGTTAGAGTATGCAGTCAGGGTTGTAGGCAGACTCAGAGTCCACAGAACCAAAACATAAGAGGGTGTAATATTTTTCTCCTGGTCAAGAGTCTCTTTATGATTTTGGGCATCAGAAAGGTCCAGAGAACCCCCAGGCTCAGTCACCCACTTTCTTAGGTACACCTTTATTTGTTAGAATGATTCTTCTGGTTCTTTGGGAAAGCCACTAGTCTGTTGATAGGGAAGGGCTGACTTCTGTGGACTAGGTGACTTAGTAGAGGTTGTCAGATGTGAAATTACACTTCTGAGGAGAGGTCAGGAAAGATCATGCAACAACTGCCCATCTTCCTCAGGTAAACCTCAGAGTACTAAGCTGCCATGAAGGTAATCTGATATCCAAAGCAACCATGATGTGAAATGGTCCAAGACACATGAAAAGACTACTTGCAGGCACTCCAGATGAGTGCCAGTGGCTCCTGGCTTTTTAGTCATCCATTCTGCTTACCAGTCACCTAATATGCTGAGATTTTCAGTACAGTCCCTAGACATTGTGGAACAGGTATAATTGTCTTGCTATGCTCTGTCTATATTCTGAGACCACAGAATCACTGAGTTGAATTAAATCACTCTTGTTTAATAGTATTAAGTTGTGGGTAGCTAGTTACACAACAAGAGACACTCAGGGCCCAGTACTTATCCTCCAATTAATTGTCCCAATTCCTTCTTCTCTAACAACAGACTCCTATAGACTCCCCTTTAGTCTATGGTTAATGTTCTATGAGTATCTAAAATCATGTCCCCTATCTCCTCTTGAATATTTTCCTGTAAGTGCTCTGGATTAAAGATTTCTGGGTTCCTGGTCAAGAGAGTCACATCTTTTTTTCTGTCCTCTAGAAATTCATTAAGATTTTTCAGGTCACTCTGGGATGCCTTCCCTGTCTCTTTAGGCAATGATGGATTAATCCCCTTTGTGACATGGCTGTTGCTTTAAAGAGCTTGTAGATATGGGCAGTAAATGTCCCTTGTGAGAAGCATCAGTGCAGTACTTCAAAAAAGAGATGTCCCTATCCCCAAAGGGGGACGTTCCACACCATTCATGAGTTAGATGTAGGCTGTGCTGGAAGACAGAACACATGGCCCAATATGAAAAGTCAAAAGCCTTTCTTTCTAATCACTCACCCTGTGAACATGAGATTAATTTTCTTCTATTTTAGATTAATGCTCTTTTATTTACTGTCTTAGCTAGGGTTTCTAATTGCTGTGAAAAGACACTTTGACCATGGCAACTCTTAAAAAGGAAAACATTTCATTGAGATGGTAGCTTACAGTCTCAGAAGTTTAGTCCATTATCATCATGGCGGGGAGCATGATGGCTGGGAGTATGGCGGCATGCAGGCAGACATGGTGCTGCAGAATTTACTTATCAAACAGAATGCTGAGATCCTGTCTTAGCATATAAACTCAAAGCCTGCCTCCACAGTGACACGATTCCTCTAACAATACTACACCTATTCCAACAAGGTCACACCTCCTAATAGTGTCACTCCCTTTGAGGGCTGTTTTCATTCAAACCACACCACATTTACTAATTGGCTTCTCAGTAAAAGTTTTGAAGTTCAGCTTATAGGCTATAAAATGCACCCACATAAAATCTGTAGCTCAATGAGTCATTAAAAAAAATAGCACATCCATGTGTTTATACCCTCAACATGATAGAGAACACCTAATTTCTAGCCCCACAGAGCAGTCTTCCTCATCTGGGATTTCACACAGTGGATTTGTGCAGTGTTCACACTTCCCTGTCTGCTCCTTTCGCTCTGCATCCTTGACCTTCATCTCTATCTTCATTCACTGCTGTTAGTGGCAATGATTTGTTTCCTTTCATCACTGAGCTGTATTCCATTTGTTCACCTATTTACTGGCTAATGGATATTTCAGATGGCAGCACTTTGGAGAAACTGCTATTAACATCATGGAATAAATCTTTCAAAAAGACTTCTATTGAATTTATTGACAATTTCATACATGAATAAAGTGCATTCTGATTATTGCAATTCCTCCAGTCTCTCTAAACTTCTCCCTCCTATCCCCATCTCTCCCCTCCCTTATATCTTTTGTTTTGTTTTGGTCTTTTTAGATCCATTGAATTAAACCAGGATCCTCTGTGTGGCTTGGAACCAACATTGGAGTCTGGAGCCTGGTGGGTTCTTTGTGGATATACAATTGAGAACACTGACCTTCCTTTTCCCAGAACCCTCAGTAGTTCAGCAGGGATGGGGAGGGCCCCATGAGCTCCTTCCTGTCCCCAAGACTGGCTGTTGACATGTGAAAGACTGCTACACATCAGAGAATTCCTGCTTGCTATCTATCATCAAGCCCATCAAACCCTGTGGCTGAGGAGGTCTTAGGCCCCAGGATTGAACTTATTACTGATGCTTAGTGAAATTGTCAGGGTTTCAAGTGGCCTTTTAAACATTTATGTTTATAGCCATAAACAACACTACTCCCAGCTTTAACCGGGGATACTTTCCTTTATAAAGAAAGTAGGCAAATGCAGAGACACTTGGCTGCTCAAGGTGGAATAAATTTCTTCATGGACACTATCAGGATGCTTTAGATTCATATTTTAAAAAATTCTTTGTTTCTCTGTAAAAGGACTGGAGTCTCCCCAGCAGAATTTCTGGTACCAGCTGGGCAACTGAAATGTGTAAATGAGTCTCTTTTTCTTGGTTTTCCAACAAACATAAAATTCTGGCTTCCAGTAGTTACGGGGAAGGAGTTAAGCATATCAAAAGCGTCCTGTGAAAATCAAAGCCTGGATTGCTGAACTGGAAAACTTGACTCGGGTGTGCTGGGAGTGCTGTGGTAATGAGCATTTCAAAGAGATAGGCAGCCTCCCTTCAAACAGCATATAAACAGGGCCAGAGAGCGAGGAACTGCAATGCCCCCCTTTGACTGTGATGTTTCTGCCTCTAGGAATGGCCATGCCTGTAAAAGTAAGTGCTGAGTAGGGAACTTGAAAGGAAGTGAAAGGTATAGGAAGCTTTTTCTCTCCTTCATAAATACACACACACGATTCTATAGCAGATAGAGGAAGTATGGCAGTGTATTGGACAACTTCCTTCAAAAACAATAGCTGCAGCAGCATTGAGTGAATTCGATTGCCAAGGCCTTCTGAAGCTGTTTCCCTGCATGCTTTAACTAATGTTAACTCTCCTGCAGTTCTTCTGAGATGTGTGCTTGCTGCTGTTCAGCTCAGCTGTATTTCCTCAGAACTCAGGAGTGCAGTCTTGACCCTGGTACCTCACAGGGTAACTGCATTTGGAGACAAGGTCTGGAAATAGGTAATGGGATGAGATGTGGTCATTTAGAATGGACCTCAACTCACAGATGGCTATCTTTGGAAGAAATGGAGCTTAGGATGCAAAGCTAGCCAAAGGAGACTAGGTGAAAACACCTGGATATGATGGCCACCGCCACACCTGGAAGAGTGATCTCAAAAGAATCCCCCCACCCCCCAATACCTTGACTCCGTCTTCCAGCCTTCCAAACTGTGAGGAAAAAACACCAAGCTGTGCTGGTTAAGCCACCACATGGGTTTTCTTCTGCTGGGCCTCGCTGACTGGTACAATGAAGACATGCTCTAATCTCTATTCCACAGATGAGGGCCATGGAAGGTTACGGTAACCTGCTGGAAGCGCATGGCCCAGACCCAAGGCAGCCAAATGACACAAAAACCAATGCTCTAAGCCGGTGGTTCCCAATCTGTGGGTTGCAACCCCTTTAGGGGTCAAACCACCCTTTCACAGGGGTTGCCTAAGACCATCAGAAAACAGAAATATTTACAGGACGATTCATAACAGTTGCAAAAATTACAGTTACGAAGTAGCAAGGAAAATAATTTCATGGTTAGGGGAGTGGTCACCACAGCATGGGGAACTGCGTTAAAGGGTCACAGCATTAGGAAGGTTGAGAACCACTGCTCTAAAGAGATAAAAGAATCCCTTTCCCACTCCACCCAGTTAAATGGAAAGCGTGTCATTTCTTAATGTGCACTTACACCCCACTGTGAAGATAATCAGCAGGGTAGGCAGTCTGCAAAGCTCCGTTAGTAAGCAGAGTCCAAGAAGGTGCAGATAAGGATGAGTGTCTTGTGAAGGATTGTCTAAGATGGGTTCACTACCCCAGACCCATTGTCAAGGATGCCTAACCTATGACATGATTGCCTCTTGTCCCTGGTATGGACTCAGTGGTTGTCTGATAGTTTCCTATGGGGAAAGATATCTGGGGCAGTCAGCTAAGCTCGTGACCCCAGAAGCTGAGAATGGTGAGGAGTACTTCGCAGAAGTCCCTAAATAGCCACAAGGGTCCTTAAAAGGGCTAGGAATGAGGGCCAGAGGGAGTGACAGGGGATGAGGTGATGGTAGCAAGAGGCTCAGGTGTTGTAAGGAAGGGCCCCATGTTCAAGGAAACTAGGCAGCCTCTAGGAGCTGAGAAAGGCAGAGCCCCTCTGATGCTTCTAGAAGAAACTCAGCCTTCCCAACATCTTGATGTTTGACTTCTAACCTCCAGAACTGTCAGAAAATCAACTCAGGTCGTTCGAAGTGATTAACCTCTTAGTAATGAGTGGCAGAGTCAAAGGGAAAGTCCCACACCTGTCCTGCTGAGGAGGTCATGCCAGGGGTCAGATGCTGCTGAGCTCCACCAGCTCCAAGCTGACAGATGCTCTGAATCCTGGAATAAAAATGTCCTGCTGTTCTAAGGCCTACTGGGGCCCCGAAGTCCTGCACGTGAGGCTGTGTGCAGGGTATGCTGTGTCTTTAATGGATCCACCATAAGGCCTAACTGTTCCCATAGTCCTGGTAGGTACACACGGCTATCTTGTTTTCCAAAGAGGGAGTGGAAGCTTAGATATGCTTCTCCAGGTCCCACAGCTGAGAGGGACAGAGAGATTCCCAGAGCCATATTTACCAAAGTCTGGAGACAACATTTTCACAAGCTTGAAGGACTGTTAGCACAAAGGTTGTAGAGGGGGCTCAGCAGTTAGGGGTGCATACTGCTCTTGCAAAGGACCTGGATTCTGCTCCCAGACTCAAGCCGGGCAGCCCAGCACTGCCTGCAACTCCAGCTCCAAGGAACCTGGTGCCTCTGGCATCCATGGGCACCTGCATTCACAAGCACAGTGAGTGTGAATTCACACACACAGACCCACACACTTAACATATAATTTAAAATAAAATAGATCTTTAAAAAATTAGATGTATGATTTGCCATCTTAACCATTTTAAGTGTGTGGTTGCCACCAAATACACAGGTGTATATTTACTCATACATACTATACATATATGGATATACATATTTTCCTTTTATATTTCCTTTACATTTTTTCATTATTTCTTGTATGTTGAGCATGTTCTCTCACACCACCACTCCCTCCCCCTATCATGCCCCGCCCTCTCCTGTTAGTTACTTCTGTTTTCCTAGATAGCATCATTTCTATTTCATGTCATATATACATACCTGGTTTTATATATCTATATAAAAGGTCCAGGAATCACAAATGAATGGAAACACACAACATTTGTCTTTCTCAGACTAATTTAATTTACTTAATGTGATTATCTTCAGCTTCATCAACTTTCCTGCCAGTGACATCACTCCATTCTTCTTTATGGTGGACAAGAATTCCACTGTGTCCACATACCCCAGTTTCTTTATCTACTCCTCTGTTGATGGACATCCAGCTTGGTCCTGTGACTTAGCCACTATGAATTGTGCTGCAGTTAACCTCAAAGGCACAAAATATGTTATGCCCATTCACTTTTTTCTTACAAAAACTTCGGCCATCGGTAACCACTGTTAACCATCATGGCCATATGCTTAACTAGAATTCCCCATTTTCTACTTGCCCCACGTCCTGACAACCATCATTATTCTCTGTCTCTAAGCTTGATTGACCTAGGTACCCCCTGGACGTGGAAACATATAGTATTGGTTCTTTTGTAGCTGCCATGTTTCACTCAGCAAAACGGCCCCCAAATTCCTCCATGCATGAAATCCAAGCTTGTAACATTTGTATTTTCCTCCACTGACCCTCAAGGGAGCTTTAGCCTGGATTAGGGTGGCAGTCATGTTTTTACAGGACATCTCAGCATCCTCCACACCTCAGATTTACGAAGGTGTGGCACTCCTGCTCGGTTTTTAAGCAATACTATAGTGCTGAATTATGAGAACAAAGTGTAGACAGACAGCCCCTGCATTGTCTGTGGAGAAGCTTAATAATTACAAAAGAATGACAGACATCTGCAAAATTCTTTTAAAAGTTCCTCTCCATGATTTACATAATCTTCCTTTATGTAGTCCATACCAACACCAAGTCACACAGAATGCTACTTCCAGCACATTTCTTTCTGCCTGTTCTTCCTGATCATAAAAAGGTGGTAGAGGGAAGTATCACCACTCTGCAAATTGAAAGTCGATTATGTTTTGGCTTTATTTCAAATATTCTTTGATGGATATGTCCCTAGGAGACTTTGTAAAACAACATTTTAAATCATCACTCTCAATACTTTTAAAGTCATTGGCATCTGTATTCCACACACATACTGACATGGTCATGCCCATTTTGTTCTACACAATGATGGGCTTGTTCATGTAATTGCTTTCATTCCTAGCCAGCTACCATGTTGCTTCCACACACTGGCTGCTCGAGGGCCAGAATGAACTTCTATGATGCTGTTTCAGAGCACCTCCATGGAGATCTGTCCCTTCTTGTTGTTCTGGATGTGGAAGACATGTTTTCCTTGGGACATGCCTCCCTGGCTGACCTATGGACAGCCAGTCCTTTCCCACTGTAGCCTAATTCAACACTTAAAATCCTTTTGGCACAATGGAATTTATGTGCAAGCTATGAAAACTATGCTAAATAAGAAAACGGGGTTATATATTACTGAACCAAATGAAAAGGGGTAGCTGTTATCTGGTTACAGGAAAGGATACCCTGCTTTTGGAGAAGACTTGGGGAGATGTATTTTCCTAGTGTCTGTGTTCTAATTTAGAATTAGAATTGATGCTTTTTTTTACTTTCTCCAGTGGTCTTTATCCTAGCTTGTTATTTATTTTCATCATCAGAATCTCTTTCAGAATACAGGTTACCTGGCCATTTTAAGTGGCAAAGAAGCTGAGGATTCTGGACATTTATTTTCTACCAAATTCTCCCGTCATTTAGACAATTAAAATCAAATATGGTGGGGCACTGGCTTCTGTTTACCACACACCTATGGATACTCACATTGTCATCAAACAAGAACATTCTAAGTCACAGGCTGTCTTAGTCTTGTTTCCAACTCTGTCTGACACACCTGATGGTCTCCTCAAGCTTCAGCTGGCTAACTTTGACATACAGAATAGAACCTGTAGCTAGAGTTTTCCTGCCTTGCCCACAGTCAGGACAAATCTTTGTCACCCACCAGTCCCACAGCCGCTCAGACCCAACCAAGTAAACACAGAGACTTATATTGCTTACAAACTGGATGGCCATGGCAGGCTTTTTGCTAACTGTTCTTATAGCTTAAATTAATCCATTTCCACGAATCTATAACCTGCCACAAGGCTCGTGGCTTACCGGCATCTTTTCATGCTGCTTGTCAGGGTGGCGGCTGGCAGTGACTCCTTCTGCCTTCCTGTTCTTTTATTTCTCCTCTCTGTTAGTCCTGCCTATACTTCCTGCCTAGCCACTGGCCAATCAGGTTTTATTTATTGACCAATCAGAACAATTTGACATACAGACCATTCCCCAGCACAGCCAAGTGAGACCATCTCAGACACCTGTACTCAGGCCTGTGGTCCTAATCATCCTCTATGTGGACCTGCTGGGTTAAGCCACGAGGAACCCAAGCACAGGCTCCCACAGAACATACAGAACATCCCACAGCAAGAACCTCCTGTGAGTTATAAACCAAGTGGCTTTCTACAGTCTCCTGTGTTACACGATGAACTTCTGATATCACCTATTAGTAATTTCTAATTAATTTTGCCCTGATATGTTCTTAAGTTATTTACTTGAATTAAAGGATATGTACTGACATTAGAATATTATGGGGTATATAGCTGTGTGTGCAGCTTCATAATTGCTAACCTCCATGGTGCTGTCCAATTTACCTGGTTCAGCTTGAAGGGCCTCTATTAGCATTTGTTGGCAGGTCTGATGCTAACAAACTCTCAGCCTTATCTGGGAAAGTCTTTACAGTTTTCAATTTTTTAAAGGAGAATTTTGCTGCAGATTATTCCTGATTGGCAGTTTCTTTTAGCCCTTTGAGTATCTTATCTCACTCCTTTCTAATCTACAAGGCTCTGTGAGAAATAATCCACCAGCAGGCTCACGGAAGTGCCCCTGTATATAGTGAGTCACTTTTTGCCTACTGCTTGAAAGAGGCTTTGTTTTAACTTTAAAAAAGTTTTTATTTCATGGTCAATTTCATTTTATTTTATTCAGTAGAACTCTAAACCTATTCAGATTTTGACATGTATTGAGTTTCATTTTCATACAAAAACATGGAAAGTTAAGAAACATTTGATAATTAAAAATTTGACAATATAAACTCCAATGCAAAAATTGTCAACCCTCACGGAATATGTCATGCTGTATACAACCTCAGCAATACCAGTCTTTTTCTGTGGTAGCTCAGCTTCCTATCAGAGCTACAAGACACCAGAGAAGAGTCAATTGAAAGATTTGGTTTTGGCTCACAGGTTTAGAGGGTTCAATCTATGGTCATTATCCCCCTCTTTTTGGGCCTTTGACAAAGCAATATACCACGGGGGTGGGCAGGTGATAGGGCAAAGCTGCTTTTCTCTTGATAACCTGGGGCATATCTTAGTTATGGTTCTGTTGCTGTGAGGAGATACCATGACTGAGGCAACTCTTATAAAGGAAACCATTTAGCTGGGGCTGGCTTACAGTTTCAGAGATTTAGTCCATTATCATCATGGTGGGAAGCATGGAGGCATGCAGGCAGACATGGTGCTGGAGACGGAGCTGAGAGTTCTACATCTGAATCCAAAGGAAGAAGAAGAGACCTGTGTCCCATACGGGGTGTAATTTGAGCATATGAGACCTCAAAGTCTGCCCTCCATGGTGACATACTTCCTCCAACAAAGCCACACCTACTGCCTACGGGCCAAGCCTCCAAACACTTGAGTCTATGGGGGTCACGCCTATTCAAAGCACCACAGGGCAGAAAGAGAGCAGAAAGAGGTGTGAGGTCTCAATATCACTTTTAAGGTACATCAAGGTATATGATGACTTCACTTCCTCTGAATGGGACCCCAGTCAAAGAGTCCCAAAACTTCCAGTAGTACCAACAGCTGGGGACCAAGCCCTTCTGAGCTTGAGAATTGCAGTAAGCAATCTCTAACAGATCATAGTGGCTAGCATGTATTTCAGCTGGTAGAGCACTTACTTGCCTACCA
The DNA here is from genome assembly GCF_004664715.2 of Peromyscus leucopus. Taxonomy (NCBI): domain Eukaryota; kingdom Metazoa; phylum Chordata; class Mammalia; order Rodentia; family Cricetidae; genus Peromyscus; species Peromyscus leucopus. Next base: position 121,779,280 of record NC_051066.1, on the reverse strand, counting down.
TGCATAAGTCACTGGGGCAGATCACAAGTTGATTGATTTTTCATTGCTGCAATTCAGATTTAGGGGCTTACAATGCTAGTCAAGTGCTCTACCACTGACCTACATCTCAGCTCCTGATTTGATTAATTATGTGACAATTAATTATTCAAACTTCCTAAATTTGTACATACACTTCCTCAATTTGAAAGAAAATTTTGGACATTATTCAAATTGTCTCTTTGATTTTTCTATAATGTGTATATTAGTGCATTTATACCTTAGAAGTCTCAGATTGTCTTCAGTTTTTTCCCCCTTTTTGTATGGTACTGGGGTTGAATCTAGGGTCTCACACATGTTTTTAAACTTTTAGTTTTGAGACAGTGCTTCACTAAATTCATGAGGTTTCAACTTGCTCTTCAGTAGAGATGAGTCTTGAACTTGCCATCCTCCTGCCTCAGTTTCTCTAGAAGCTCGGATTACAAGCTGGTGCTGCCAGGTCTCTTTTTCTTTTGGGCTCCTCTAGTTCCACAGTCTCAAATGAACTCTCTAAGGACAACTTCCTATTGATTCCCCCCAGGGATGATTAGATGATTACACACACACACACACACACACACACACACACACACACACACACACACACACACTGTTTCTCTTTTTGCTCACGTCATTTTCTTGCCTTTGTTGACTTCTGCATCCTCTTCCCAGGATCTATTTCTGAGATGTTTTGTGCCTTTGACTGGGTTACATTTTGAATTTTTAATATTATCTTTTAATGTTTTGTTGGAATTCAGACATTGAGAGAAAGCCGCTTGTTCCCAGGCTGTGGACTGTCTTCACCAAAAGGAGCATGCTCATCTGTCCATCACCCCCAGGCCTCTTGCATCTTGTCTGAGCTGGATGCACAGCTCAGCCTGTTTCTACTCAAGTGCTCCCTCTGGTGTCAGCTGTGATAATATACTCTCTCTGGTGCTGCTGACAACGAAAAGGGATTGCGCATTGTCCTTAGAGGTCCATAAACACACATAGCACATTGTCATTGTCCTTAGAGGTCCATAAACACACATAGCACATTGTCATTGTCCTTGATCCATAGCACATTGTCATCTTTCTTCAGTTCTCTTTGTCAGACAAGACAGGAACTAGATCCCTGGTCAGCCCCCCACAGCCAGTGCAGGATGTCCTACCCGTTTTCCCTGTTGGGGGAGAGGCCGCAAGTTGTGCCTTTCATTCCAATTTCAGCATGCTATTCTGGCAGGATGGAATTCAGTGCCTTAAGCGTGGCAGAATTTCTTCCCTCCTCCACTGCCTTTCTCTTTGGCCTTGTGCCCATGTAGGGTTATGTTTCAAATGATTTTTGAGGTTCTCTCAGAAGAGACCTGGTCCATATATTTTTTTATGGAGTCCAGTGGGTAAAGAAGAAGCATGCGAATTTTCCCATTCTTCTATTTTTTTTCATTAATCAGTGAACATCCATCAAGAGAAGCCACTGTGTTGTTCCAGATACACTAACTAATAAAGTTGGACAATCTAATATTGGTCAGACATATCATAGTCTTTCCTTCTTTACCTAATATGTTAACTATTCTTGGATTTGTTTTATTATTTCTCTTGACATCTAGAATATTTACCAGTTTTCAACATGTATGTTTTTCAGTATCCTTAACCCATGCTACAAGTAAACAAAGGACTCAATGTACTTTTATGTCTATTAAAGGGGTAACCACACAGTGTTCTTAAATAGACAATGGTCAACAGTTTTATTAGGTCATTGAATGATGAAATTAATTGAAGTACTTTTCCCTCTCATAAAATCCCAAATGTTCAATGTGGGATATATAATGATAGTGGGAAAATACAGAAGACAGAGCATCTAAAAACAACAACAACAACAACAAACCAACCCCTCCCCCCAAACAACAAAACACTTATAGTTGCTAAAATGGGAAGCCATGGTGAGTGAGAAAGGTCCTCAGATGTAATTAATTATGACATGGTTGAACCAGATGAGTGTATCTGGGAGATGGGTCATCTGTGAATAGCATAAGTTCACAAGAATGTAACTTTTGTTTTGCTAGATCTTAACTAATGCCCCCAGGACACAACTCACTTCTGATTTTCAGATAATAAAGAAGTTTGATATGCTAGAGTCTGATGGGCTTAACCTGTAGCCCTTGCTAGGTCAGGCATTTCACACCAGTTCATAAAACCATGTGGATGAATTTTCAATAGAGGTAGAAGGGACCTTTTTCTTGTCTAAAACTCCTCTAAGACTTTCTATGGGATCTTTTTGTTTTTGTTTTTAGAGAAGCTGAGCTTGAGTCTGGCAACTTAGACCACTTGGCCATCCTGACATAATTTTTTTTTTAAAGATTCATTCATTCATTCATTCATTATTTATACAGTGTTCTGCCTGCATGCATGCCTGCAGGCTAGAAGAGGGCACCAGATCTCATTACAGATGGTTGTGAGCCACCAATTGGGGGCTGGGAATTGAACTCAGGACCTCTGGAAGAGCAGCCAGTGCTCTTAACCTCTGAGCCATCTCTCCAGCCCCAACTGGCTCTAGATGATGGCCCACATTTATACTGAGAAGAGGCTGGGTGATCAAATGGGCATATTGCTAGACACAGAAATACTCCATGCTTTCTCAGCAGGGCTGGGGACTTAGACCATGCAAACTAATTTTCTTCCTGCTTTGCTCATTGTCTTTCCTGGTGTTTGGTGGAATACATTCTCAGGAGATGTAGTAAGACAGCAGAGTAAGTTCACATTAAACACTTCAAGTTTAGAAGCAGCATGCCCGTACAGAGGAATAAAGATTTAGGAGAGAGATTAATTATTTAAGCTTATGTGTCCTCAAGAAAACATGCTTAGATCCCCAAAGGACAAAACTAGGAAATATTCAGGTACTATTGGAACAAGTTGCAGTTATTTTAAAGATGGATTTGATTTTGTCCAATTTAACATCAAATTTGGAGGTTACTTACTATAAACATGGAATAAAAAATGAGATTTCTCAGCTAAAACAGAAAAATTCAGCCCCTTTTGGACTGTCATGACCACACTAAGTTCAAGTCCTTGATATGGAGTCTGGCATGGTCTTTTCTTTCTTAGTTCTGACATATGTGAATTGGACTTGGTGACTATCATAATTTGAAAATCAATGCTTTAGAAATCCAAGTAATACAGAAGTATAATAGTCATTACTAAATAAGTGCAAAGGTATCCTGCGAAGTTATGGTTAGCTGTACAAAATTGAAGGAAAGTTAAAAAAAGGACTCTTACAGATGAATAGGAAGAAAATGGAATTTAGAATATATTTTAAATGCTACAAGGGAATGTGCTGCTTTGAAAATCTTGGTAGGATGAAATGGCAAATTGGAAGTACATAGAGAAGATATATATTTTAGGGAATTACACACTTGCATTCACTAGTGGCCAGCTGTTCCTGAATAAATACACCCCCCAAAGGATAAATGACATAGTGTATCATTTGTGTTCACTTTGGCTCGCATACAGAATGAAACTATAGAAACTTAGTGTTATTGTTGCAGCTGTTACTGACAGCTGCAACCCTATCCTTTAGAAAAGGGTAACAGGTGGGACTGACCTACGATGGATGTAAATGGGGACTTTCTTAGTAAATTCAATCCTGTAGATTTCCACCAGAGAACTGATGGTGTTATGTGGGATTGATAATAACTGGATGAAGTCAAAATATGACACCAGAATACTTTTAATATTGTCTCATCAATTAACAGGGCATTGAATGGTGTCTCACTGTAAAGAGCATCATTGATGAATATTTCTTCTCTAAACTCTATCACACATTATTTTCTATTCTTTGGGCTGCCTCTTTGGAAAATTCTACATGGGAACAAACATTATAATTTTATTTACAATCATAAGACATATATTCTGGCTCTATCTAGTAGATTGCTGAAATAATATGAGATTCCTTTGCACTTGTACCATCTAGAACAGCATTTCTTAGCCTATATATTTCTCTTTATTCCTTTGCATTTATCTACATTTTCAGCAGAATTCCTTGTGATTTATATATTCTATTCATTTTTTTATTCATCTGTAGATTTTTTTTTTTTTCTTTTTGTACATAATTGAGATACTTTGCACTTATTTTAGTAATGTATTATACTTCTGTATTATTGATTTCTAGCATTGATTTTAATTATGATAGTCACCAAGTCCAATTCACATATGTCAGAACTAAGAAAGAAAAGACCATGCCAGACTTTGGGAGTCACATATCAGATATCCTGCTTATTAGATATTTACATTATAATTTATAACAGTATCATAATTACAGTTATGAAGTAGCAACATAATAATTTTATGGTTGGAGGGGTCACACAACATGAGGAATTGTATTAAAAGGTCACAGTATTAGGAAAGTTGAGAGCCACTATCCTAGGAGATGATTCTATTTTTAATGACTCTCAAATCTGACATGACTTTCCTTGAGGCATAGATAGGATGCAACAAACTGGTAGGTGCCAATTCTAAGTCTTCATCTTAGGAGGCCTTATGTGTTTAGTTTTATGCTAGGGTTGCTTTTTACCATCGTGTGAACAAGCTTAGTTAGCCTGGTGGAGAAAGAGAAGCATAGGTTTCTTACTTGAAACATTTCAGTAAAGCTAGACAGCAACATCCCCAACCCATTCCAACATCCCACTGAGTCAAGCTCAGATTTCTCACCCACAAAATTATAAGCAAAATGATATGGCAGTTCTTTGATGTCATGGAATCTTGGAGCAGACTGTTACATAGCAACAGATACATGATACTTCAGAGCTCATTCACTGAGTTAGAAGTGGGAGCTATAATTGATTATCTGCTCACTTTCCTTCCCTAACAACTGCATAATCTGTCTAATGCAATGGGTTGAATTATAGGATGCAATTCTCACTTTACCCTGGACTCAAATAACAGTCTAGGTTAACTATTTGTAACTATTCTTATATGATACAGAATGCCCCTTCCTGTGCCTTGAATTTGGGCATGGCAATATGGTTACTTTGATGAGAAGAGATGTGATGGCTCACCAGCTCTGAATCCAGCCTTAAGGAACCTGACAGTTTCACTTGCTCTCTTATATTTCTGCCATCTTGGAGATCTTCCATTGAGTAGCTGATGCCACTTCAAACTGGCATCCAAATGAACAGTAGATGAGGAATAAATGCTCATTGTTGTATGTAACTGAGATTTAGGGCCTGTTTGTTACACAGCTAACTGACACATACCACTTTATTTTTTTACTTCACTAAAATGTCTGAACCTTATCCTCAGATGGGGGGCAGCTTGTAGGCTATTCTAGGCTTGGGTTCTAGGATGTCAGGTTCAGGGATCCGTTTCTGTAAAGCAGTGATGGAATGATTATGTAAAAAAAAAGGCTTCTGAAGCTAAGGCCTGATTGCACAAAGAAGAGAGTGCAATCAAGACATTAGAGAGAATGCAATGCCTGGAAAGGCAAGTGCCAAGCAAAAATTCCTCCAAATAGGAGCATAGATGCACCCAAGCAATGGCAGTTCTTGAATAGAAATAATATGAGGTGAAATCTGAAAAGATTTCTTGTTTATGCAGTGGCATCTACAAGAGAATGAATTATCAGGCTAGTTCATCAAAAGAGGCATTTGTGGGGAATGAAGCCTAATCCTTAACCCCTATCTTCTTTGTGAGACACAAGGATGTGGGATGTGTCTAGACACCAGGTGTTTGTGTCTGTTAGTACATAGCTCAGTCCACTGTGGGTTATACAGGTGCATCCCTGTCCCTGAGAACACATTATTGCTCTTCTTCTGTAGGTACTTGACTCATCTCTAGGTAGGTTCATTTCTGTCCACCACCGCAAAATCCAAGATAATATGTATGATTCAGTTGTACATTGGGACATTCTATAATACTGGCATGGTCTACATTGTGCTGTTTAGCATGGTGGCCACTGACCATATATAGTTATGAGCACTTGAAGTGTAACTTGAATGCCCAATTTTTAATTTCAATTAGTTTTCATTAATTTAAATTTGAATGGCCCCATGCATCTAGTGGCTACCACTTTGGCCAGCATAATTCTATAGGTCATTATGAACCTCTAATAAATATCATTGATGTAATACCTAAAGCTATTGGAAGATGAAACCTATGCAAAAATATCTGCAGGCTTTATGGTTCCTTTAGTGGCTCTCACTCCAGGCCAAACACACTGGACGCTGACAATCAGTGTGCCAAGTTCCCATGTCAGGGGCCACTGTTGAGAAACACTTGATGGTGTGAAGGTTGATAACATCCAAATAAATAGATAGCAATGTGATGGTGTGGTGCTGTTTTTCAACTCCCTTGGGCAAGGTACCCAAAAGTCCAGAGCAAAAGTGAGCTAAAGGAATAACCTTTTCTTGCTCAATTAAAGACTCTGAATTCAAGTCACTACATTTGGTAGTTCTTATTGTTTAAAAATGAAACCAAACAAAATCCAAAAAACACCACTGAACTCACATGAACTCACCTTCATGCTCCAGGGCTGGAAAATGTTCTAGCATAGCTCGAATGTCAAGTCTCCCCTTAGATGCATTAGACCACAGTTCAGCCCAAAGCACTGAATGCTGTGAAGGCCCTTCTCATTCTCCAAATTGTACTCAGAGAGTGAAAACCTGTCAGGCCATGATCCTTAACAGAGATTTTCCATTTCGCAGCTCTTTTGAATCAGATACTCAACCTTCAAGGCTCTAAATAGTGGCCGCTAGTGTAGTGACCAGTGGAAAGTATCTTTTTCTAATGCCCCAGCTCCTGAAGCAATGCTCTGGATATTGCCCATCTCTATCACCCTGGTTGGCACCTTCTGTATCTGCTTATGTCTGCTGGACTTTCAGTTCTCAGCAGTTTCATCCTTGATGGCCCAATGCTTGCTCCTTTGCTGAGGCTGTGTTCACACATGCCAGCACATTTCCTCCTTGAAACAACTTTTCAGACCCTCACTCGAGGTCCTCACCTGCCATCAAGCTCCTCTGACTGTTCCTGTAGAGTCTCTTGACCCCCAAGGACTCTCAGTGAAGGTGCAGTGTGTTCCAGTACTTACATACTTCCCTTCTGCCTCACTCAGCTGCCTTTCTTTCCAGATCCTCGACTTTGCCAGTGCCTAAGAACTCCACAAGGAGTTTCCTGGAGTTCATCGCCTCCCAACATCTCACCTGATGCTGACTCAGAGAAGAAGCACAATGTGATGTTGACATTGGGTAGGTGGAATACTGTTGAGAGGGACTGCTCTGCATTGGTGTTTCAGGGATTTAAGGCCTCCTGGTAATGATCTTCCACAAGCAGACCAGCTGGGAGGAACATCTCTGAAGGTGAGCAGATGGAACATAGGGCTCTGCAGAAAGTGGAGAGAGCAGAAGACTGGGTGGCCCTCTGGACTGGCTCTGTGATGTGGGTGCCATGGGATATAGTTGCAGCAGCATCTTCTGGGAGATGCTAGAAATACAGATTCTCAGGCCTCATCCCAGACCTACTAAAATCAGAAGCTGCAAGGCCCATAGGTCCTCAGTGATTGGCCCCCACACTATCATTGATATGTGGAATCTCAGTGGATTAGTTATTATTGTGGAGAATTTCTCACTGGGACCTCTTTTAAGAGAGTGGATTTAACTTGACTCACAGTATCAGAGGATTGAGTAGAGGCTGCTTAACTCCATATGTGTGGGTGTATACTAGGATACTAGGAATGTGTGGTGGAGGAGAGTAGTTCACCTTTTGCCTGACCAGGTATTAGAGAAAAAGACAGTAAGCAGCCAGGGATAATACACTCCCCAGGGTCTGTCTCCAGTGACCAATTTCCAACCTCTCAAAGTTTCCACAACCTACCAAAACTCCACCACCCAAAGACTAAATACTTAAAATGTGAGCCTGTGGGGGAAATTCATATTCAAATAACAAAAATTGAACAAGCACTTGGGCCATACACAAGGGATGTGATCCCTCCACTAAAGTGGAATGTCTTGCCAGGCGGTGGTGGCACATGCCTCCCAGCACTTGGGAGGCAGAGGCAGTGGATTTCGGTGAGTTCGAGGCCAGCCTGGGCTACAGAGTGAGTTCCAGGAAAGGCACAAAGCTACATAGAGAAACCCTGTCTCGAAAAACCAAATAAATAAATAAATAAATAAATAAATAATAAAATAAAATAAAGAGGAATGTCTCACTGAGCATATTTGGTGATTTGATATTATTTCTGAGGAGATCTGGCCTAATACATTGAGCAAGAGTATCTGGATTCAGATTTTTATCTAGGTGAACAAAGTATCTGTACTAAGAACTAAGCCAGAAAACTCATACACAACCAGAGGAAATTATGTCTAAGGGTAGTGGGGTACTGTGACTGGGCAGGAGTGGGTTAAGTAAGAGGTCCAGGGGGAAATTTGTTGACTCTGAATCTACCTAGGGGTTGAGGATGCGAACCTCTGGAAACCCACTCAAGCACCATGTATTGCTGCTGTCAAGCAGACAGCTAAGATGTTAATGAAGAGGGCAGAAAATATGGTGGTTTTCTCTGTGTTTGCTAGAAATTATGTTATTTGCCTCTTTTTTTTTTTTCTATCTTCAGATGCTTCCAGTACATGGTGTGGAAAATGAACCCTCAATTGGCTACGGAAGGGAGAGAAGGGAGAATCCAAACAGGCATAAACACTGCCAGTAAGCACCAGGCAGCTCACAAAGTTTTACTTCTCAAGTCAGACATGTTTGCAGAGCTAGTGAGATTGTTGCAGGAAAGTAAGAAGCAAGTCCCGTGAAAATGGTCTGGGCTTTGCCAATGCCTCTTTGGCAGAGGGAATGGGAGCTTGGAGACCTCACCAGTCTCTCTTCTGCTGTTGCAAGGCAGACTCAAAACGCAGCCAGAGATGCAACTTCTTAGGGCGCCACACACACCCACTGTCCTCTCTGATCTCACACCCTATGACAGAAACCTAAGATCTATTTCCCAGGTGTGGAACACATTAGCTTCACCATTTGCCTTCTCTGCAAAAACCAGACAGGAGATTTGCTAATGCCCTAGCAGGTGGACTCTTGGATGCTGCCCCATTGATATGATGAGCTGGCATCTCACTGACATCCTTGGACAGCTGGTGTGAGCATTCCCAATTCTTGCTCCCAATGAACCTCTTCCTTGTCACCAGGCTATACTGTTAAACTGCTGAGGAACTTCTCTCAGCCACCCCCACCAACAATGCTGAAGCCATCGCTACGTATCATGTTTCCTTTAAGAGAGCTCTGCCAAGTAGCTGGGTTTTGAAAGAGACATGAACTTGAGATGCTCAAATGTAGTCATTTCTTCAAGCTTTCTCAGGTCAAAGAGGATTGATAGACCAATAACCCACAGGACTCCCTGACCATCATTCCTTTATCCCAAAGGAATAAGAACCATGGCTTAATTTCATTTCAAGAGTGTGGGAAGCTTCCCTGATAAAAAGATCTGCTGAACAGTATGGCTAATGAGGTAGGGGGTACAGTATCATGGTCTCCTTGTTCTGGGAGATAGGCTGGCCAGGATCTCCACTGCATTAACACTGAGGCTTGAAGGGTAAGTGGTCCAAGTAAAAGCCTGGCCATATTCCCTTGGAAATACAAAGGGGAGCCTTGGGTGGGTGTGGATAAGTCTTCTGGCCCTTTCAGTGTGTCCCAGAGAATTTTCTCTTGCTTGCAGAATATGGTATCTTGAACCTACACATGTGTCCCACATCTATTTTTATTTTTTCTCTTCTTGGTCAAGCCTCTTTGCCAAGATCTTCTCTGACCATAATTTAATTTGTAACTTTCTACCCTCACTATTATCCCAAGGCTGACTTGGCCTTTTAAAGTTATTAATTATCTTCAACAGATGTTCCTTCTGGCAGTTTTCAACGACGTAGATAACACTCACTGTATAGACCTGTTGCTCAGCACTAAAAGGACAGGCTATAGCCCCACTTGTTAGAAACCTAAGCACTACTCTACAAAGCCTGCCCCAAGGCAGTTGGGTTTTAACTGTGTTGCTTTTCCTGCTGTGTAACTTTAAACATGTCACTTGAAAATGTGGTGACATGAAACCACCATTGATCCTCAGGGACAGCTTGTCTCTGCTCTAGTTGGCTGGAAGACTGGGGACTGGAGTCAGATGATAACTGCTGATTCTCATGTCTGGCTTCTGGGCTGGAAGCATTCAGTTAGGGACATATTAGGTCCCTCCAGCATCACTCTGGGTGCTAGTAAGGTCTGTCTAGCATGGTGGCCTCAGGGTAGCTGAGCTTGCTTCAAGGTGATTTAGAGCACCAAAGGGCCATGGGCCATGGAAGGAGGGAGAAAGAAGGGAAGGGAGTGAAGTGGGGGGGAAGAATGGGTGGACACACACACATACACACACACACACACATACACACACACACACACACACAGCCAGGGAGTCATGCAGTATCTGTATCTTGTCTGCCTCAGGTGTGCCGGAAGAGAACAATGATCACATGCCAGCAGGAGAAGTCAAGATGGCTTATGGCTATGTTTTGAGGTATCACAGGTGAGCAGAAGTGGTGCTGGCGAGGTGGCTCTGGTCCTTAGCTAACCACTTTCACAGTTGGTTTTTGAACATGTAAACCATGCTATACTCTCAACCAGTGAAAAGAACTGACCATACTTCTTGAATTTCAGGGCAGAGCTGGGAGTGCTTTGGTCCCCATGGATCACAAGAATGAAAGGCCTATGCTTGAGAATTAGCTCCTCTTCACTATTTCAACTACTTGATCTTTAGCCCCTCTTCACTGCTTTAACTATTGATCTATACTCCACCCTAACAGACACAGAGGTAATGTTACTATGCCCTAATTTTCAGGTGAGGAAACACAAACTAAGAGCTGAGCTTCAAAACTACTTCCTTAGGATTTCTTGTATAGGGTTGTCAGGGAGTGAACTGTACCCCTTTAAAATTTCTATGCTGAAGTCTTCCAACCTCAGTATAGCTCCATAATGTAGCTGTATTTGGAAACAGGGTCTTGAAAGAGATCATTAAGGTAAAAAGAGATAATGTCACTAGTGTCCTCATGAGATATTAGGGCACAGAGTCACCCAGAGGGAAGAAGGCATCAAGGCAAAGCGAAAGGACAGTCATCTAGGTGCCGAGGAGAGGCTTGGAAGAGAGCAAGCCTGGTGACATCTTCAGCTGACATTTCTAGATGGCAGAAGAGGGAGGAGGGCCTCTTCTATCTTCTATATGCCAGTCTATCTCTGATATTTTGTTGCGGTGGTCCCAGCTGGCTTTGCAGCAGTGATGTGGACCTGGAGTGCAGGTGGGGACCCACCCTGTTCCTGCAGTTAGAATGTGGGTCCCCATTTGTAACCTGCTAGTAACATTTCCCACCACTAGTAACAAATCAGGCTGGCACACCTGCCCTACAAATTTCACGGTAGGTGCTCTGTGGAAGAAGCTAGGAGGAGAAGCCAATTCACTGAAGAAGGAGCCCTCCCTCACCGAGCCTGAAGCTAGCTTTTTTCAAATAGGATTAGGGCAGTTTTAAAGCTCCCTGGGATCTGGCTTGGAAGTTGGAGATCAAAAAGGAAAGCACGGGGCCTTGAGAGCTTCCTGTCTGTTCATTACTCCCACAGTTATGCAATAGGCAGCCACGGTTGAACTGTAGGCCTGAAATCCCTGCTGGATGCCTCCCTTCTTTCTGTTAAGTCTTTTGTTTTGTTATCTTATCTTACAGCTGTGGCTGTGACAGGGAGAAGGTATAGGTTGAGAGTAAATTCTTGAAGTATGTGGGTGGCCTGGGATCAAGACTATGGACAGAGTCCTCAGATCAAGGCCCTGGCTCCTAGTCCCAGAGATCACCCTCTGCAGCCTGACTTGGTTTGTATCTGCTAAAGTTTCACTGCATTTCCCCAAATCTGCCCTGGAATAGATGCTACAGACTGGGTCATTTGTGCCATGTGAAAAGAAATCTCAACACTGAGATCAGTTTTACTAGATGCTTCAAAACCTTGCAGCTGTGGGGTGCTGGAGTCAATCCTCACTGGATAGAGCCTGACAGAAGAATTAGGCACATTTTCTTGGCTCCACTGTCCTTGGAGTTTCTTATCCAACATTCCTGAGATATTCTAGGGACATGTCCTTACCCATTGGCAGAAATGAGTGGGCACGCCTTGACACAGAGCCTTTCAGGCTCATTCCATGGCTGTCTAGATTCTCCAATCTCACTAAACTCCAGAGTTCGGATGAAATAGCCCAGTGCCATTCTCCTCAGGAGGCTACGGATGCAGATTCATGTTGAGCTCTGAAGGGTAGGACCATGTTCATATGATTTGGTGTGCAATCTCAGTGTGATGTTCACACACGTGTGTATAAGAAGCCCATGAGGGCAGTGGGCTCATCTGCTTCCTTTACAAGGAGATATTCAATAAGACTGAATATAGGAAAGGGAGAGTAGGTGTTTGGTTCATAGAACTCTCGTGTGTGGGGAACTCATGGTTTTTACAGGAAAGTCTATTCCTTCCCTCCCATCTCCCTTTTCTCTCTCCCTCCTTTCCTTCCAACAGACCCAGAAGGGGTATGAGGCTGCCCAAGCAGGACCCTGGACAGAGCCAGGCTCCTGTTCTTGACTGAGTCAGTTTTAGGAGTAATAGGACAGAAAGGGCTCACCATTTTTGGATTATAACTTCTCAATGGCTCCTGTGCCTTTCAATGCCTTTTGAGGGATATTTTACACTTTCTGTAGTTCACTTCCTCAGGGGTGATTTTTGACCATAGAAACTATTCATTCAAAGCCCAAAGTGCTTGCTTATTTGGTGGTCCTGGAATAAGTGGGTAGATGTAGATAAACTGTCTCAGATAGACAATGGGTCCAGGAAGTAGGGAGATCCAGCTCTTGTTAAATGCTGTCAACTCCTCACCCAGCACCCAATAAGCTTCCTCTTTCCTAGGTGCCCATGCATGCACAGTGCTCCTGGATGTCCCTATCCAGAGTGTGGTACAGCAGACACAGTAGGGATGGATGTGACATGAAAACCCTCACATGGAAACACTGACTGCTGAACTGCAGGGATGTGGCCAACAATGTTCTCCACCTGCGACCCGAGTCAGCTGAGCTGAAGACAGCAGCATTACAGGGTCAGACCCTTTCAGGGAAGCCCACAGTCAGCCTGTAGACTACAAGGTCAACAACATAAGGTCATGGTAGTTCAGGCCAAATGTGGGCCAGACTGGTTCCAGAGCTCTCTGGGGGCTTCGCTGGGGTCTTTCCCGAGCCGGTATCATAGCTTTGTCTTATTTTCCTCTTCTCTCCTTCACAGGCATTGATCCCCAAACTGTATCTTGCAACTTAAACCCTGTCTCAGCATCTTTTTCCAGAACCCTTACTCACTAATAGCCTAGAATCCATTCCTTTTACATTTCTGGACTGGTTTTTGTCCTTTCCTAATTAAATAAAAAGGGAAAACCCAAACAAACAATAATAACAAAATCAACCAGAAAAGACATTAAATAATAGGCTAGGAAAGATCCTCTATCTCATTGAGGTCTGTTCAAGGATGAAGCTAAATTCCACAGAGTCTATGAAATTAAAGCTTAAAAGATTAAGGTTTAAACAAGAGATTATGGCTTAGATGATCAGTAAACAGAAGAGATTTACTAATCACACACACACACACACACACACACAGAGAGAGAGAGAGAGAGAGAGAGAGAGAGAGAGAGAGAGAGAGAGAGAGAGAGCGCACCCAGTTCCATTTGAGTTGTCAACTAGTAGATACTGGGTCTTCCTCAGATGTCTTCGAATACAGATCATTATTCATTCTCAGCCATGATGCTCTAAGCAGGCTAACCCATGTCAGAGGCCTGCCTGGGAACAAGACAAGGCCTCAGGAGCTGTAAATCTGGTGCCATTTTAATCCAAGTCCACAGAGCATCCACAGGGGCCTCAGCATCACATATCACACTTTCTCAGTTCGACAATTTGGGTGGAGGGTTTGTTAAGAGGATCTTGCTGTGTAAATGATATTTGCCCAGCTTGTGCCACAGCCCAGCTTGGTGGCCCAGATTAACAGGCACAAAGTGGGTAAGAAAGGCAGAATAGCATAAGAGTGGGTTTTCTACTAGTCTCTGCAGTGAAGAAAGCAAGCCAGAGGGTCTGAGGCACTCTGGGACAGTTTTGCGTGGGTCCTGCAGTAAGTACTTTCTAGGAGAAAGGGACTGCATAGACAGAATACTAGATCATTCTCACTGAGGAATTCCCGGCTATGTGATGCTAGTCTAAGTACTTGACATGTATTCTCTTATCGAATCATTGCAATGGTCCTACAAGGTAAGATTATCATTAGTCTATCATATAGATGACCCAGCTAATTCAGAGAGAAGTAACTTGCTCAATGTCATATAGGCAGCAGGGGGCACAGATGAGATTCAGTCCCAGTATTTGGGCTCCAAATCTCAAGTTCTACATCATGCTGCCAATCACCATCTTTCCAAGATGCCAATTCCTGTAATTATACAGGGGCAGCTCAAAATACAAGATCTAATTTCATGCTTTGCTGCAGACTCTTGTGAGGGTCACCAGATTGAGGGGGAAGTCACAGACAGACTGGGCATAGTAGAAGCATCTTAGTTGGCATTCTGAATTCCAAGCTTTAGTCTAAATTCTAAGAAATCTTGACTGTCAAGTAGATTCTAAGCCACTCACCTAGGAGAGGATTTCTGGGTCCCCCAGGTGTACCTACGACTCTCGGACCATAAAGCCATTGGCTGTAAACTACCCACGGGGAATACTGCATTGCCTCAAACACTGTGGTGGATTTCAGAACATAGCAATCATGGTGGTGTGTCAATCTCCATCTTCTACATTTGGAAATCTGGGAGGCCCATTCTCTTTGCTGGTACATCTACAAAGGCGATCGATCATTAATGGTGGGTTTTAGTGAGCCAGCTGCTCTGGCTTCATTGTCGTCAGCATCCTTATCTGTCATTTTGAGATAGACAGTTTTAGTCAGATATTCAGCACATGAAGACTGGCTCTACTGCCACCACATCGTTGCAACTCCTGATCAGATCTGTGGGCAACACAGTGGGAAGGCAGATCTCTCACTGTGTGAGTCGGTCAAGATTTAAGATGTCAACTGCCAAGATAAACAAGGGTCATTTAAAGGGATGGGGGCAAAATTAGAACAGAGTGGCATGTGGGAAGAACATCAGAACTGCTCAAAAGCTTCCGTGGGCTGAGTGTTAAGAACCAACAGAGCCTGCAGCTGGGTAAAAGAGTCCTTCATGTGACTGGAAAGAGATGGGCATCTCTTTGGGCTCAGTACTTGTCATTCTACCACATCAAGAGAACAATGTCTTCCAGATTTGGACCACCCTGGATAGAGACCAAGTAGAGACAAAAGTCTTGAAGTCAAATGGCAAAAATAGCGTTAAGAGAAATAATGAGTCAGGGATCAGTTCCCACTGGGTTGTTAAGCTGAAGTCAGACTTCATGATCAATTAAACAGAGAATGGATACATTCTGTCTCAGCAGAGAAAACAGAAATGTAACCTGTTGTGTACATTCAGCATAATACCTAGAAGATTCCCATGAAGATCTGTTTGGCTTCTACTCTGGGTGCGATGGGGCCCTGTTGGTTTAAGGAGAGTGGTGACATGCTCTACTTTGGGCTTCCACTTTGGCAGGCTGGCAGGACACGGAGAACAGGGGGATGAGGAAAGAAGTGGGGAGGCAATTTAGGAGAGGCTGAGTCATCTCAGAGAAGAACAATGGCAGCTTTGCCAGAGGGTCAATAGTAGAGGTGCTGAGAAGGGTAGGTGTGTTGTGAAGGTAGATCCAGCAGGACTTCTAGATAGTTCTGATAGGGGACATAGAAGCAAACACAAATAAAGACTGTAGGGTTCTTTGGAGACCTGAAAGGATGAGCTTCACTTAGTTAAGCAGACTTCAGGAGAAGCAAATTTCAGGAAAAAGTCACAAGTCCAGTTTCTAACAAACCTAATATGTCAAGTAGATGACTGGGGACATGTGGCTGAAGTCATCAGCCTAACGGTGAGTATTCGCTGTACTCACAAGACAAGCTCTGCAGTGGGGGAGAGGAGGAAGAATGAAGCAAAGGGACGAGAAGGAGCCATGAGGGCTGGCAGGACAGTGTAGATCTTGGAGTCCAAGGGGTAATTACCATGCCCAGTGCTGCTGGCTCATGGGTGGAAAGGCTCAGAATCAGCATTAGGTTTAGTCAGCAGGGTCTCTGATGAGAATTGTTGTAGAACAGTGAAGGATTCAAGCCTGTCTGGAGAGGTAACAGCATCCCCCTGGTGTAATACGATACTGGGAGACAGCTTTATAGTCTAAACCTTGACATCTCTGTTGATTCCCGAGATGTTCTCTATTAGCGGTTCCATTCTGGAGAAGCTCTGGTTAGATAAAAAGCATGTGAAGAGGAATGACCTATGAAATTGTTTAAGGTCAAAAGCCTTTTGAAGAAGTTCTGACACCTTGACCAAAGCCTCTGCTGTAACTAGGTCTGTTTTCTCATTTTGATGGATCCATCCACCAGGTGCTGATAAAAATGGAGGTACTCCAGGCTCTGTTGACTCCCCATGGAAGACCTTGCCTTGGAGGAGATGGGAATGGGGGTGGTTGGGAGGAAGTTTGGGGGGTGGGAGGAGGGAGGACAGGGGAATCTGTGGTTGATATGTAAAACGAATAGAAAATCTCTTAATTAAAAAAAATGGAGGTACTCATTTACAGATGGGCTCCCATGCAACAGAGTACTGGGTGAGGAGTCAGGATCCTGGTGGAGTTATCAGATTGATTATTTTCAAAGTATCTCTCAACAGAGTACAGCCATTTCCTTTTCTTCTGTCCCAAGAATCATGCCAGTAACAAACTTAACCTTTACCATAAAGACCAAGAGAGCAAAGACATGGGAATTCTTGTAGTGGAGATGGGCAGCCCAAGGTCCATCTCTTAGCCTAAATTTAGTTCACCAGTCTATTGAATTGGCAGCACTTCACGTGGGGGTGGGACTTGCTCCCAGTGCTTCTTTCTGAGACAGTTTACTCAGCTATAGGTCTGTTTCGTCACAGTTCAAAAGCAAAGGGCTTGAACCTGCAGTCTGGTAAGCAAGTATTCTCCCAACAAACTATATTCCTAGCCCAACCTTTTCTCTTTGAAAATTGAGTATCTCAGGCATTTTGTTATAGTGCTGTATAGAGGGCTAACACTGTTTGCAAAAAACACTACAGCTTCTTCACTCCTAGGAAGAGGATATCTTAGTAGCTTTTCTGTTGTTAATATCCTGACAGAAACAACTTAAAGAAAAGGTTTATCAGAAACAACTTAAAGAAAAGGTTTATGGGCTTGCAGTTTGAGTCTACAATCTATCATGGTGGGAGAGTCAAGTCATAGGAGCTCAAAGCACTTAGTCACACAGTATCCATGACTAGGAAGAAGAAAGCCACAATTGCGCAAACTTAGTTTATTATTTTTTCCCTTTGGACAATCCACAGCCCCAGCTTTCCTTACTATTTCAAAACAACCCCACAGGTAGGCCCAGAGGCCTGTCAGCCAACTGACTCTATATTTCATGAAGTTGACAATACTTCAGGGAGTGTCTCTGAAGTAGGTGTTACCTGCCCTTTCCCAGAGTTCTATGGGACCAAGTCTCCTAGGTCCAGAGCAGAAATCTGCTTGGCAATACACCACAGGTTGTCTTCTTTCCCTTTTTGTCTCTGTCTCCCATCCTGACCCAGTGTTTCTTAAGACCTTTACTAAATAAATGACTTATTTTTTAATCTTTTTTGGGGGTAGGGCATCTGCTTCTAGGGAATACAAAATTGGACATGGAAGGAGGAGTTCAAGATGTGGCATCTTCAGTTGTGTGTAGTGGCCCACAGAGGCTTCCTAGTGAGACCTTACTCAGGATCAGAGAATCTGAGCTTGCTTTACCCAGCAGGGCTGGATAATGAGATGATTTGGCCACAGGCATGGGTAAAGGGTCTACACTTGGCTGTATAGTGTGCTTTGATTTTGCAAGGGGGGGTCTTTTGCCTCTTCCCTTGGCATATTATAAAAAGCCCTTTTGAATAAAGCTCTGGGCAGCTGGGTATTGACCCAGGGTCCTCCCAAAGCTATCTGGTGTCTCTGTCTTTCTTACTGTCTCTTTGTATCTTTCTACCTTATATTTCCTCATTCCTCTCTCCTCCACCTAAGAACCCTTTGAAAGGTGGGAGAAGGTTGGAGCTGAACTCTGGCAGACTCTCACAGTTATGTAGCGTGGTCTGTTTGTAAGGCTCCTAGCAGTGAGATCAGGCTTTTGGGAACCTGTTTCCCATACTGGATTACCTCACCCAGCCTTTAGCAGGGGGAGGAGCTTTGTCCTACCTGAACTTGAGGTGCCATGCTTTGTTCAAGCCCATGGGAGGCCTGTCCCTTTCTGAATAGAGGAAGGAGGAGTGGTTGGGGAAGGGGTAGAGGGGAGTCAGGGGAGGGACCAGGAGGTGAGGAGGGAGGGGAAACTGTGGTTAGTATGTAAAATAAATGAAAAATATTAATTAAATAAAATTTTAAAAGATGTGGCATCTTTAGATTCTTGTCATTTTTCTCTGTGGCCATCCTCACCAGGAGGCAGGCAGGTTAACTGACAATGAACTGTGTGGCTGGAGCAGTGTAGAGGGCCAGCCCAGGCCTCCTATTCTGTCTCTGAGTCCAAGAGGTGCTATGGGATGTCTTTCTGTACACTGTGAGTATGTGTTTCTCCCATTGGCTAATAAATAAAGCTGCATTGGCCTATGGCAGGGCAGGATGGAGCCAGATGGGAAAATCCAAGAGAGACAGTGAGAGGAGAAAGGAGAGTGGGGGGGAGACACCAAACCGCTGTCCAAGGAACAACATGTAATGCGGTGCAGGTAAAGCCACGGAACACATGGAGATACATAGACTAATAGATTTAAGATGAAAGAGCTAGTTAGCAAGAAGCCTGACACAGGCCATACAGTTGGTAATTAACATAAGCCTCTGAATGGTTATTTTATAAGTGGCTGTGGGATCTCAGGGACAGGTGGGACACAGGAAAACTTCCAGCTACAAAGAGGAGTGATTTGAAGCATTTCTAAGGTTCAGTTCTAGCATCTTCTAGGAGAGAGCTGTAAGCTTATTATCCCAGTGCTTCTCTGTTGTAGGTATAATGACATTTGGTAAACTCTGCATTAAAGTCAGAAAGCAAAAAAAAGAAGGGAGACTAGGGAAGAAGGAAGAGGAGGAGAAGAGACGGGGAGAGGGAGGAAAGAAAAAGGCAAGGAAAAATAGAGAACAAGACAGGAACATCCAGGAAAAGCCCAGTTTGGTTGGAATTAGAGTAAGGGGCTTACCAGGAATACAAATGCACAGTTTCCTCCCCAGGTTCCCTCATAGGCAATCCAAAATCAACACACGGACCCAGTGAGCACAATTAGAGGATTTGTGACTGTGACTCAGAGGGACAAGTTCTGTTTCAATGTGACAGGAAACACTGCAAAGTTCAAGTCTCTGCTCTCAATTTAACAGGGATATAGAGACCCCCTCAATCCAAACTCCCTTAATCCCAAAGTTTTGTTTTATTCTGTTTGAGGAAAAAAAAAACCTACTCCCATTCTCCCATTATTATAATAACTGTGAGGACAACTGGCAAAGATGAGAAAGATTTCTATAATCTGCTTGAAATGAGGGTAAGTTTCACAAGTAACAAAATGATTGTATTGAAATTTTATCCTCCAAAATAAGTGAAGACAATGTGTCCTAAACAATTCCGGTTGGAGGAACAACCACACCCCGCCAGTAACAAGGCAGCAAGTGCTGATTGCCCCTTGATGTCACTGCCCCACAGTTTGGTAGAAAAGGGCATGGGATGCTATTGCCCTTTCTGTGGCTTTATAAAGAAAGCTTGGGGGAAATGCAAGGGTTTCATCAGGTTTTCCAAACCTTTGTCCCAACCCCCTAATTTTCTAATGCCCCTTCTGGAAGGATGGGGCACCTTGTCCTCCCTTCTTGCCTCTTTACCAGTGCCTCCATGTACGGAGGGTGTGTCTTTCCCCAGCACATCCACTTCATGCAATGCTGCATATCTGCCAGACTTTCAGCTTCAGTGTGCAGTCAGATCACATTTTCATAGGATGTAACAATCTCCAACAAATTGCCATGAAAGGACAGAGAGGCTGATGTAATTGAAGGGAAGAGATGCTATTGTTAAGGAAGGGAAGATGGATGAGGGCACCTAGCTTTCTAAAGTGGTGGTTCATTAGAGAACACGGAGTATGTTCACTGAGTGACATCCCTATATAATGTGCCAACAGCAGTGACTCATATAAAGAACACTGTACTTAGGTCAGTGAGATCCATCACACACGACATTCTATTGGCACACTGAAAAATATTGTTATTCATTTCTAGGGTCATACTGTGACCTGGTGATTCTTCAGGGGCAACAAAAACACACGGGAACAGTGAGTGGAGCTAACCTGCAAAGAGAGTTGCTGACTCTGTTATAGGTCTGTGGCGTGTGCTCCATGGGAACACAGCACTGTCAATGAGCCAGCTTGGCTCCTTCTGCAGATGCATCAGGATCTGAGGTCTCCATCATTCACCTGGCACTTGATCCCTCACCAACCTCTAACATCACACTCTGAGTTTCTGTTAGTGTCCACTTCAATACTCACACACTTGTGTGTTTTTCTCGGTACCCTCACTCTCGCATCACCATCACCAAAGGGCGCCAATAGCAGGAGCAGAGAGATTATCATCTACACCCAAATAGGAAAATAAAACTGAAAATTGATACTGGAGTTTGAAGAAGAGAAGATTACATCTAGCTGGTGAAGTCAGAGAATGCTTGCAGCGGGAGGTAATACTGAATACAGTCTTGAGGAACTGAAACGACTTGCAATTACAGAATTGGGGGTGTGATGCAGAATGAACAGAGTTTGTGTCCTGATTGTGGTCTGCTGAACACAAGGGGGTGGGGGCTGAAGAATCAGGTCACTCAACAGATACTCCACGGGCAGAGGCAGCCTACACTGTAGGGAAAAATCTCCCTAGAAAGAAGGTAGCACATGGGCAAGCGGATCTGATGATGACTTGGTACAGAAGTGTGGGGCTGGCTGCCTTGTGTTCTCTCAATAGCAGTCAATATAGATTGTCAACAGTCAGAAGAACTCACGGGTTGCTATTGTATTCTAGCAGGAAAGCCACATTTTATTTTAAACACAAAGGAAAGAAAATAGCTCTTTTGTGAGGAAGTTTAGTGAAAGTTCTGATTGGAAACAGAATTATTTAGGTAGCAAGTTTAAGTGATCTTGAAAAATCCCAAGAGGAGGGACTGGAAATAAAAAAGGAAATGTAAAAACCTTTAAAAACCAGACAGCTGTTGGTGAACATGGTGAGCAGTGAGCTCTAATTGGAGTTGATCAATCAGACACCTTATACAAATGGCAGAAGGCATCTCCTTTACTCGGCTGTTGTGATTCAAAATCAGCAGGAGATGCCCCACATCCAAAGCTATTCTAAGATCAAGATGAAGTCAACATGGCCTCTTGTTTCTTCCTAGTATGATCTGCTTGTTAAAATAGCTGTATGCTACGGGGAGTAATGATTGGAGGGAGGAGGACTGTGTGCATGAAATAGGTTTGTCTGCTTCCTAGCCTTTATTCACCCTGGCACCTTAGAGTCTGCATTCTCATTCATCAAATGGGGAAAGTTTTACCATATCAATTACCTACTTTGTAACACTTATTCATGCCAAACAATAAACATTGACTGTCTCGCAGTTTCTGAAGATTGGACATTTTGAATGGCTTAGCTGGGTTCCAATGTTGGGTCCAATGTCTCATCAGACTGCAGTAAAGATACTGGCTGGTGTAGTGGTATTGTGTTCCCCAAAATACTGTGCACCCTAATAAACTTATCTGGGGCCAGAGACAGAACAGCCACAATATTAAACATAAAGGTTAGGCAGTGGTAGCACACTTCTTTAATCCTAGCATTTCAGAGGCAGAAATCCATGTGTTCAAGGATACAGCCAGCATGGAGACACATGCCTTTAATCTCAATACCAGCCATAGAAGACCTGGAGGTCTGTATAGATGGGCAGTGACGAGGAGGTCATGTGGTTGGGTTTACAACCAATGAGAAGGCAGAACAGAAAGTCTATATAAAGACAGATACACAGGATGTAGGCCTCTTGGCTGAAGAGGACAGCAGCAGCAGTGAAGGGTAAGGTTTTTAGCTCTTAGCTCTGACCTCTTGGGCTTTCATCTCTGCATTGGCTCTGTGTTTCTTATTTAATAAGACGGTTACATCTACATCTGGCACCCAATGTGGGTTTAATCCCAGAAAGTGAGCCTTTAATCCCAGGGAGTGATGGTAGAAAGCAGAAAGGTACATAGGCGTGAGGACCAGAAACTAGAAGCATTTGGCTGGTTAAGCTTTTAGGTTTTGAGCAGCACAGTTCAGCTGAGAGCTATTTGGATATGAGGACACAGAGGCTTACAGTCTGAGGAAACAAGAGCAGCTGAGAAGTTGGCCAGGTGAGGCTAGCTGTGGCTTGTTCTGTCTCTCTGATCTTCCAGTATTCACCCCAATAACTGGCCTCAGGTTTGATTTTATTAATAAGAACTTTGAAGATTCGTACTACAGGCTGGGGCCCACAGTCATGTGATGGTGACATGATAGGGTGGTACTGTCGGCTTCTAAGGAGCCTCTTGTGCACAGCTGGTGAGTTGTGTTGTCAGCAGGAGGTCTTGTTTCTCTGCATGCAGATCTCTCTACAGGGATACTCAAGTGTTCTCACAGCAGTCAGTGGCTGCTGCTGCTTCCCCCAAGAGAAAATGATCCAACAGAGAAAGGCAAGCAGAAGCTACACTACCTTTCATGGCCAGCCTTGAGAACCACACACCACTATTTTTCCAATATACTGCTAGTGATACAGATTAGTGTTTGGTGTAGGAGGGAACAAAAAGATTTAATACTGAAGGCTGGGGTAGATGAGCTGCCATCTTGGAGGGTGGCCATCATATTGGTCAAATACTCTAATTTCTCAAGAAAAAAAATGCATCTCTCTCTCTCTCTCTCTCTCTCTCTCTCTCTTCTCTCTGCGTGTGTGTGTGTGTGTGTGTGTGTGTGTGTGTGTGTGTGTGTGTGTGTGTATAGCTCCGATCTTCCCAAAAGGCCTGTCCTATTACATTAGGATTTAGACTATCTCTAAACTGACTTAAGCCACAAAACTACGGCCGACAGTTGGGTTATGCTTTTTGGTCAGAGTCAGAGGCCACAGGGCCAGGGAGAGATGAGGAAGAGCAACTGTGGACATTTTTTGATGTCAGTAATGAAGGGTTTTGAACTAACAACAAAACGTATTAACAGCTGATAGAATCATCCTTGGGTAGTGTTATAGATATTGTGTGTGTGTGTGTGTGTGTACATATATAAGATTCTAATTTTACTATCTTCAGTCCACTTCTTTTTGAAGTTTCTTTATTGATTTTCTTGTTAATCCTTTTCTTTTTCTTCTCTCTTCTTCCTCCTCCTTTTGGCAGCTTCAGTAATTAAGCACAGGGCCTTGCGAATGATAAACAAGTACTTTGCCAATGAGCCACTGAGCTACACTCCCAGCCTTGTGTTTACTTTTTGATCCTCCACATCACAGAAAAACCAGGCCATGAGAAGCCTGTACTTTCCTTAATCACTGTTATAGACCCACTGTTAGAACTGGTCCTCAGTAAATACTCACTGACTAAGTGATTAGACCGATTGGTGCTGTCTGGGGATGTGTGAAGACCTCTTCCTATCTTGGCAACATAAAGGCACCCTAGCCTCAAGCTCTCCTTGGGAATCCTCCCAGACCTGTGAACAATGGGGCTCAGGGTAGCCCACAAGCAACCGAGACAACAGCTGGCTCAGTTGTCTTCCTATGTATCAGGCACAATGGGAACCTGAGTACCAGGACAGATGCAGTCGGCACCCCAGAGGGCCACAGGCATTTTATATAGGTCATGTGCATACCTAGTTTCAAAATACTTAATTTCGAAATGCACAAAGAATTTAAGATACTAAAAAACAAACAAACAAAAAAAAAAAACCCAAAGGGAAATATGTACCCCAATTTTAACATCTATAGGAAATCTCATTTTTTTCCAGATAGAGGTTTCCTGCTTCCACACAACTAAGAGGTTTGACAATAGACAGCCTGCTGGTAAACAAGCCTGTGGACTCAGTGAAGGATTTAGTCACGTTTCTGAAGTCACTATTTCTGGTGTCTATTGATCTCATCTCTGATGATGAGGCCCACTTGATACAGGAGTGCTATAAACAGGCAAACCATCTCAGAAATACCCGATACCAACTCCATTCCACATTGATTTCTTTTCTTTGGGAAAGGAGAGACATTCAGAGATACAAAACTGAACATACATCATCGTTCTCAGCAAGGCTGTCCAGAGCCTCTCTCCACCCAAAGGAAAACTGTTTCCTATACCTTTCAGAGTTTGGGCACATTGTGCTCTTTTTTGTTTATCTCTTCAGTGGGCAGCTGCCATGGTGTAGCCAGATCGAAGCCTACTCAGAATTTAAACCTAATCCCAAAGTTTTAGTGAGTCATGTCCAGCTCCGGCCAAATCAAGGTCAGAGATCAATTATGAGTAGATCCCTTTGCCTCAAACTCAAACTTGGGGCTTCACTGGGTAAACTTCATTTCTTTGACTAGGGTCATGAGTTCCAATTACAGGGTTGCAAAGAGCAGATGGCTTTTCCAAAGAGTCAGAACCCCCTAACTGTACATATACTATTAGGTGTACTGGGTTTTTCCTGAGAAACGGTCTTAGGTGAACCACGGTGAGGGTGTGGTAAATTCATCTAGGCTGGATGATGCTCCTATTGATAGCAGAAAATAGTCTTCTGGAAGGACATGAGAACTGGACCTCAACTAACCACTCACCATTTTGCCAGGCATTGCCTGTGGGGAGAAAGATGGGAAACTACTGCGAGCTCTCCCATCACTACTGGACATGCTTATTGTGTTACAGAGCAGGGGCAGGGATTCTGTGTATATGAAGAGAGGGAGGGAGGGGAGGAGGAAGAGAGAGATTGCAAAGTGGGAATATTCAAGTCATCTATGCTTAGTGTAGGTGATTGTTTTAGGACAAAGAGAGAAGGGTGGCAGTGGCCTGGATTCTAGGGTTGTCCAGATTTGGGTCTGAAGCTTGAACTGGACACTCTACCCAGCTGACACTGAAAAGCAAGTGGACTTCAGTTTTGTAAGAAGATCCTCTGGATAAAGACACTCAATGGCTTTCTGAAGTCCTGTGTTTACAGTAAGGGCATTGTCGGGACTTGGTGCTGAATGGGTGGGCAAAAGTGCCCCCAGAGTAACCACTGCCACTGTCATCGTTGAGCTCTCTGTTTCCCCATATATAAACTAGGAGTGATGACAGGACTGTCTCATAGTCTAGAAGATCATTCTAGAAAGATCAATTAAAAGAATGTATGAAAAGAACACAGCACAGCAGAACACAATGGCCCCCGGTGTAGTACAAATAATTATAACTTTAAATATCATCATTAATATGGTTATTTCAATTTTTATTACTAGTAGAGAGTATGACTAAAACTCACCTGCTCTTAATCACACTTTGATAATTCTATTTAAAGTAAATTCTGTTAAGTACAATCTAGATTTATATACCCACACAGTGATACAATTTTATGAAACAAAATTATTCATGTGTAATTGTGACCATATTGTTCAGGCTAAGAACTAACTCAGACCCTCCTCCCATGAAAATTCAAGCATTTCACACTTCATGAACTCCAACTTGAACAATGCTCAAATTTGCAGTGTATACTTGGATCACAAGCCAGACGTTCTGGAATCCAGGAGCTCTGAGACTAGAAAGGGTCAAATCAAAGCTGGATTCCTGTTGAGTAGCCGGCATGATACTTATGACTTCTTTGGTTTAGGGGAAGATGAGACTTCAATTGGGCTGTAAGAGTCACAGGAGTAGAGGACAGTATAGATAGCTAGGAGCTGGGTGTGTCTCCTTTTCTGCCAATCCAAGATGGAGGAGTTTCCTGTCCTTGCCTTTTGCTAGCCAAGGATTAAGTATTCTTAGAGCAGAGCCACAAATCTGGGTGTCAAAGGGACAGAGGATGCTTGAGAGGGCAGCTAGAGATGCTGACTATGGAGCATCAAATTGGTCTAAATCCCTGCTCCCACACTGGGCAGGAAGGCCAGGCCAAGGTTTGGGGGAGGGGCAACAAGGCTGGGATGGTGGGGCTGCTAGGTAGAAGTTCAGGAGCAGACGATCTTGGTGAGCTACATTGTGGGGTGGAAACTGAGGAAGACTGAGACAGAGACAGAGACAGAGACCAGGGAAGCCTTGCAGAGGCCTGACACTACGTTTATGTTCATGTTAATTCACATGTTCATGTTCATGCTCAAGTTCCAAGGGTCTTCCACCAGGTGGAGGTGAAAGGCATGGGAGTTGGAGCCAGTCATACCTGAGTGTGGAGGTCAGCTTTGCTATTCCTTGCTGAAGGTTTTTGAATAACTCTCCTCTTGCCTGGAAACTTTACTTGGTCACACCATTTATTAGTAACTTTTCTCACTGCTTTGACCAAATACATGACAGAGCAACTTAGGTTGGATTGATTTGGGCTCATGGCTGAGGAGCTACAGCTTGTCATGGCAAGAAAGGCATGGCATAGTTCAGCTCCTGGCTATGGTGATGAAAGCCTTAAGTCCAGCTTGTTACATGGCGTGGGCCAAGAAACACAGAGTGCTTGGATGGGAGGCCAAGGCTATCTGTGCTAAGGTCCACCACCACTAGTGACCTACTTCCTACCTAGGCCCAACCCCCTAAGAAGTTTCACAATTTCTCAGTGCCACCAGCTGAGGAACAAATGTTCAAACACTTGAGCTTGAGGAGGGCATTTCACACTCATAACAGTCCCCAAGAGAGGATGAGGATTCTCTGGTACTGAGCAGACTGTTTATAGACCTGCCCCACAAGGCAGTGCGCTACACACATCTAAACATATCTGAGCATCACAACAACTCTATTTGGTAGATATTATAATATTATTATTATTTTCACTTAATAGTCAAGGAATCTAAGTCATAATGAGGTCAAATAACTTCCACAGGCCACATAGTCAAGATTGAGGGAGGTCAGAATTAGGAGTCAGGGTTAAGAAGCATATCAAAACCCTGGCTCAGTGCTTGTACATTTAATACAAGATGACTGATATTTACAATCATTCTCTCTGCCGAGGGCTAGAATTGGAGCCATACATCTTCAATACTTGTTTCCATTAAAACTTGGAGAGTCACATTTCATTAAAATGCACTTTCATTTATGGGAGATGACAGATGAACAAAATTATTTTATTGTCAGAGAAATTAAGAAAATAAATTTTAGCTTGATATTCTTATTTTGTTATATACGAAACTGTAGATCTGGGTTTTTATGATGGTGTTAAAGAATGGTCTTGAGGTCCTTGGGAGCTTTCAAGTGACTATAAAGCCCCTTACTGGGGCTCTGCTGGGGCTTAACTACCCACAGAGAATTTATACAAGTCTCAGAAGTGCTGTGATCTCCACTGTGTATGGTTCACCTAGGCTAAGCTGGCAGAGCCAATAGCCAGGGCTCCGGGGAGGCAAAGCTGTCAGGGTGGGGGCCTCCCCTCTTTCCATAAAAGTAACTATTTCCTATTTTGATTCGGTTTACCACTTTATTCCAGGAGCAGTGAGGCATTCCCTCAGCAATACTCCTCCGGGCCCCAACCTCCACACAGAGTATGGTCAAAGCATCCCGGGGCTCTGGAGGATTTGAGAAAGAAACGACGTTACCAGGGGCTCCATGGGCTTTGGCTCCCCAGCTAATCTAAGAACCACCTGTCTGCCCCTGTCTAGTCTTTTCTCCATATTCCTAGAGCAGAGCTGACTCTCCTAAGAGACTCTGTCCACCAGCAAGAAGAGCTGACTAAATCAATCCTGGGCCACCATCATTAACACGAGGCAAGGGGAGGTGGGGGGACTCAGGAGCTCTTCTCAACAGACTTCCAAAGCACCAGAGCAGAGCAGAATTAAGTATCAGTATCAGAAACGGCTTCAAAAGTCCCTTTTTATCCAATACCATATTTCAGTCACTCCGAAATTCCACCACCAGGGCACATATAAATGTAGCTCGGGATGGAGTCTGAGATCTAAAAGGAAACGTGATCCTGTTTTTCACTCAAGAGATGACTGGCCACCTGGGTAGCCAGCCTCAGCATTTTTTTGCAGGAGGTTCTCCAACAAAGAGGTTCAAGGGCACCCCAGAGAAATCATCTAGACCACAGAGAAGTGCATGATATCTAGGCCACCTCTTCCTTCATGAGATGTGTGCTCTGGAGCCTCCTGCATGCAGGTTCCTCTGCACTGTTTTGTGCCCCCAGCTTCTGCTCCCTCTCCAGAGATAAAGAATGCACATTCTGGATCGAACTGCCAGGCTCCAAATCCTAGCTCTGCTCTTCCTGAATGTGTTGCCTGGGGCAAGTCCCCCACCCCTTTCTGTTTTCTTATCTATAAAACGAGACAAACATTATCTACACCATGGGGTTGATCTAAGGATGAAATGAGCTAATACATACAATTCTGCATTAACTCAGCTGAGATTCCCCCAAATGATTAGTGATTAACACAAAAGCTGTTTTTAATTTACAATAAAAACAGAGAATAACTGGGAGCAGAAGACAGTTGTGTATTGTTTTTTAAAGAGGAAAAATAAATGATTCGGTGGGGAGGCAGGACACGTGCCTTTGAAAGCTGCATGTTGCAGTAATCAAAGACAGCAAGACAGTGGAAAAAAATCAGGTTTACTGCATCGTGACAGAGTTCTGAGAATGACGAAGGCCATGGGGATAATGGTGACTAGCCACTCCACCTCATCCTGAGTCTCTCAGCTGCTGGCCAGTACACCACATGCCCCAGCTCTAATTTTCCATGCTACAACTGTAGCCGCAGCTTCATATTGGAGGAAAAAGAGTCACAAACAAGTAAAACATACACAGACCAGATTTCTTCCTCATCTCCTAAGGAGTGGCCACTTACGTATGCCTCCTTACAGGAAAAGGAGACATCATCCCCCTTCCTGCCATCTACAAGCCAAGTGGCTCCTTGGTTGGGTCTGGGTAGGGACAAAACATCTTGCTTTGCTAGTGGAAACCAGATATTTGGTTAACAGACGCCACTGTCCATGTGTTCCACACATGAGCTGGAAAAGCTAATGAATAGCACTTATATTTCTCACTTGGAGAGTCAGAATCAGGTCCAGGCTTAAGACTTTCATTTAAATGCAGAGTTAGATCTACTGGGCAGGAAAGAGCTGCTGGATCAGAGGGGCGTAGGCGACTTACTTCACATAGGTCAAGGGAGATTGGCCCACAATGAGAATAACTACTAGAAAAGGGTTTTGTCACACTAGAAAAAGAAACCCAGGAAGCTCACAGACCTCCCCATGGTTCTTTCCACTGCTTCTTCATTTTAAAATCATAAAATAAATCCTTACTCTCTGATGGCATTCCAGAACCTGAAGTAAAGATAGCCTGATGGTACTGCAGTCTAGTATGGGATGATGAACTAGCCTAGCTTTAATTGGGCAAACAGGTGTCTGGGGGGAAAAACAGATGAGAATGGAGGGGCCAAGTGACACCGTAGTAAATGTGCAGATTACCATTGTTCATTTCCTGCTTTGCCATTGGCCAAACCATGACTGATAAGAGTCTGTGAAACTTTGTCAATTTGAAATTCATATACATTGATTTTTGAGATGGGCAGTGCTACCCAGGGTTTGTATGTCACTGGTCCTGGTCCCATTAGGAGCCAATCAGCCAGCATTTTAACTATAAGCTCCACCAATGGGAATCACATCTCCTTGATAGTTGGGTTGTTTAGAGAGATTATGTTGGACTGGTAGTGACAATGGCTACCAAGTAAAAATGGCCAGGGAGTAGTACATAGGTCATAGAGCTTTTAGTTAAAAATGTGGGGTTTATAGTTAAAATTAAGTTAAAAGTCAATTTATTTAGGCATGGGGCTCCACACAGGCATCTAAGGAATGGTGAGAACAGTAGAAATAGTCTTCCATAGGGATGAGCTTCCTAATTGGTTATCCAATACCAAATGGTCAGGCCTGAAATCATATACAAGGAACACTGAACAGACTGAGTAGGTTGTATTTATGTATTTAGGCATTAATATAAATGTAACAAAGAAAAAGAGGATGTGAATTGAGAGGGAGCAATGAGAAATATGTGGGAGGGGCTGGAGGGAGGAAAGGGAAGGGAAGAATTATATAATTATATTTTAATTTAAAAATTTAAAACAGATAATAATTTAAAAAGTAAAAGCTAATTTTTGATTAATAGATTCATTTTGCTATTTCAGCGACCCTCCCATGATTCTGGATCTGACACAGAATTGCTGACTTTACAACATATTCAGTGGAGACAGACCCTAATTTCTTATGACCAATCTATCATCACTAATAGAGTCAATAAATATTCTGTAGCCCACTTACATTGTGCACACTAAAAGTCCCAGTGTCTTCTGTGATTTATCACTTTCCTTTACTGCCATTTTCAATTCATCATCCTCTTCGTGTCACCTCTGGGCTGTCCTCTAAATCCAGCAGCCACTTTCACTATCCCTCCGACTACAGAATCCACTCGAGTCTCTCATAGCATTCTTACTGGTTCCCTGCTGCTGTCCTTTCTCCATAGAACCCTTTCTCTAGTGAGTAGCTGGAATTATTGTCTCAGTACAAATCAGACAACATCACTGTGGGCTTCAGAACTTTTCAGTGGCTTCCAATTTCCCAAATCCCGCCCAAGACCCCTGGCCAGACCTGATCTGTCCCTGCCAACGTCTGTCTGTCGTCTGTCTGTCTCATACTCATCCTTCTCCACCAGGCTCCAAACTGGCCTTTTCTACGACCCTCATCCCCATCTAACTGCTTCATGTCTGGACACCCACTTGGACATGCATTTATAATTAATAATGATTCTCTGTGTGGTTATTTGGGAGCTGGCTGGAGGGACAGAGTTGACTGGCTGGACAGAGAAACTTCTGTATACAGTGTGTACCAGACTTTGGGGAAACTGTGAGCTCTCTAAGATCATATATGAGCCTTCCCCTCATGTGCTGTGCCAAGGGCAATTCAGTTAGTCTTTGATCAAAGGTCAAGTGAGTGTTTATTAGGGGTTGATGCTACCCTGTGTATTGTATGTATGTGTACATGTTCATGTGGATGCACATTCTTGTGGATGCATGTCAGAGGTCAGAGTCAGGTGTCTTTCCCTTTTCACTTTATATTTTGAGACAGGGTCTTTTTTTTTTTTTTTTTTTTTTATTTTTCGAGACAGGGTATAGCTTTGCGCCTTTTCCTGGAACTCACTTGGTAGCCCAGGCTGGCCTCGAACTCACAGAGATCCGCCTGCCTCTGCCTCCCGAGTGCTGGGATTAAAGGCGTGCGCCACCACCGCCTGGCTGAGACAGGTTCTTATTGACTAGAATGGCTGGCCAGAGAGTTCAAGGAGCTTGCCTCTCTTTATATCTTCCTCTCCCTTTCACTGGGGTTATACATGCATGCTGCCGTACCTACTTTTATATAGATGTTTGGGAGCCAAACTCAGCTCCTCATGCATGCATGGCAAGCACTTTATGAACTAATCCATCTCCTCAGGTCTCTGATTCTAGTCTTACCTTAGGAGGCAGGTGGAGATGCCTCTGGAGAGCTCACAGCCTATCACTCTTTTTTCTTTCCTCACAGAACAGAGACTTCTGTGTCCTTATAGTCACGTCAAACGTTTCACTGTTGCTGGAAGCAGCAGTAACCACTGGGCATGCATCTTCCTAGGACCCTTAGCATTGCTGTTTCCTTGCTCTGGCTGGTGAGGCTAGTAGACCAGCATTCTAGATTATTTCTAGGGATAGCAGTTGTGTGTCTGTTCAGATAGTATGTATATTCCTCTGTTCAAAGTGACTCACATTCAGAGCATCATCTGAATCAGTCTAGCTTTTAAGTGGTACCATTTTCTTTAGAGTGGAAGGAGGTATTTTCCACTTCATTGAACTATCAGCATTTGTGATAGTGATTTTCCTGGAAATTCTTTAGAAGCTTGCACCTTCTATTCTCATATATCCTCTACATTCCTAGGCTATTTCCTTCCTTCATAGCATTGACTCATAATTGACACTATGCATCTTATTCCTAGGCCCCCAAAACAAGTGTAATACCTCATCTCGCTTTCTCTTGCACCCTATCTATCCATCTGTCATCCGTCATTTATCCATCTTTTGACATTCCTACCTACCAATTGTTGTATTTGTTGGATATTTGTTAGCATGCTATAGCTTGTGGTCAAATTCTAGTCTGCATTTCTTTTCACTGGCGTCTCTCTGGTGCTGAACAGTGCTCAGGGTGCGGTGAGCACTCAGTGAACCTTGTCAAATCCAGAACTTACTGAGATGGGATTTTAATTCAGGTATGGTTCGTTCTTAAGTGGATTATTACTCTCGCTTTACATCCATAGATGCCAGACAAACATCTTCTCAGAAATATTGTATATAAACGGGTACATAATTTCAAGTACTGGGTAGCCTCAGGTGTGGCAACAGATTTTTCCACAGGTATCTAGACTGTAGCTGCTTACACTCAAGTCATGAAATCTGGTTTATTATGTTATAGCTCACACAGTCGTGTGTGTGTGTGTGTGTGTGTGTGTGTGTGTGTATGTGTGTGTGTGTATTGTGGTTACAAGAAGTGAGAACGGGATGTAGTCTGGAGGCCAGCCTAAGGAGCTGAGGCAGCAGGTTCACAGTTTTGCTCTGCACATTCCCAGGGCTTGCCAATGCCCGTGCTCCCCTCCATCAGGGAGGTTTCTTGTGCCCTTTTGTCTGAGGTGGAGTTACAAGGCCATGATCAGAATGAGCCACCCTTGTTGCTGTGTGCATGTGCTGGTACCTAAGGGGCATACAGGAGCTGAGGAGTCTCGGTAACAAGAGCCAGAGTACCTAGGTCCCTCAGGCAGATTCTTTTTGGAGCTTAGGAGACTTTGTACAGCGAGATAGCCCAAGGCGTGTGAGCGCAACTGGTGCTGTCAAGACATCCAGGTGAAGGTGAAGGAGGAGACCCACCCCACAGCCCCCCTTCAGCCGGCTTGTTCTCTGCTTCCTATGGGTGTCATGATTAGAAAGGTACTGATCTGTGAAGGAGCGATGGGAATGGCCATCATGGGCGTGGCAGCTTAGGGTGTTAGACTTCTTATCGAAATGGAGAAAGCAGCAGACATTTCTATACCACGAGCTGGACCCTGCAGTCCCAAAGCCTCGGACACACTAGTGTGGTGAGATTATTAAACATTTCGGAGCCTCGGTTTACTCTTTTAAAAACAGTGTTCTCCTCGGAGTTATCTGAGGACAAATAGTGCCTATATCTAAAAATGTACAGACAGTGTCCATTGCATGATCAGCATGTGTTTGTTCCATGGGTTGAGGTTCTGGACTGAATATGAAGAGGAACATCTGAACATCAGCATTCATCTCTCTCTCTGCTTTCTGATTGTGGACACAATATGGCCAACTATCCAATGCTTCTGCTAGCATGATTTCCTTGCCACGACAGACTACGCCCTCAAACTGAGAGTTGAAATAAACTCTTCCTTCTTAAGTTGCTTTTGTTAGGTCTTTTTTTGCCACAGGAACAATAAAGTGTCCTGGGAAGAAATGTCTTTAGGTCTCAAAGTTGGTCTCTCCTCTTGAAAGGATGCTCTGTGGCAATGGAGAGAAGGTCTGGGCTCCCTTTGCATTGGCCGTCAGCCAGCCCTTAAGACGGCCATTCCAAGGGCAGGCAGTGACCTGAAACTCACTTTCCAGGAGCAATGTGAGGCTTAACATGGAAGGAATGCTCACCCCACCTTCCAGCGACTCCAGCTTTCCACTTCACATTTCTGAAAATATGCATCTTGGATCTCAGTTATTGCTAAGTTTGCTTTGCTGGGCACAAGGGCACCAACCTCTTCATTTTCTTTGGCACGGTTGAAGAGTGTGGTTTCTGAGTGCCTCCCTTGCAAACCTAAATGAGAGCAACAGCACTAATAAAACATCTCTATGGCCATTCTAAATAATTTCTAATGACCCTACTCTCTATTGATTTGGAAATTAAAACAAATTGGACAGAAGGACTCAGAGGAGTAGTTGAGTGCCATGATTTAGAGACTGCCAGGACAAGAGAGCAAGGAAAGAACAAGCACCGACGGAGATTTGAACACTTTTCACTAAAGAAGATGGCACGAAATCTCAGATGCTCAGAGCCATGCTTCTAACTGCAACCTAAACATACAGAGAGACACTCTTCACATTTGCTGGAATGCTTATGATCGTGAGGTAACAAAGCAAAGTGAAACTGGTCACACCAAGTGCTGGTGATGATGCAAATCACTGACATCTCACTGATCAGGGGAGGGAGGGAGCACGGGCACCTGCTTTGAAAAGCAGTTTGGAAACTTCTGATTAGAAAAACCAACCACAAATATACTGTGATAGCCTGAATGTGAAATGCTCCCACAAGGGGCCCACGGTTTGCATGCCTGGTCTCCACGCAGGTGGTGCTACTTTGGGAGGTTCTAGAAATTCTAGGGCTGGCATCCATCTAGAGAATATAGGTCACTTGGCAGATTCTCAGGTGTGGATTATCCCTGTTCCCTGCCAGACTCACCCTCTGGTTTCTGTGCATTAAGAAGTGGAGAAGAGTCTCTGCCACCTGTCCCCATCACCATGATGCTCTGCTCAGCTACATGGGGTCAAGAGACCACGAACTCTGAAACCCTGACTCAAAGTAAATCCTTTCTCCAGGTGAGGTTTTTGTCAGTTATTTGGCCATAGTAACACAAAAATCACACACACACACACACACACACACACACACACACACACACACCTTGATGCAGTCATCTTCCTTGGTTATGTGGTCAGAAAAGAAAGCCAGGGAGCCAGGCTGAGATTCAGCGCAGGCTCGGCCATTTTGTCCCTGGCTCTTCACTGCATGACAAGGAAGGAGCAGAAGCCATGTTTTTGGCATGGAGTAGATCAGATTCTTATCTCTAGAGAGAAGACATGAGTGGGTGGTTCTTGCTAACTTAAGCTAATCTGCTAACTCTAGTCAGAATAGCTGGTCAAATCTGATGGGCCCATCCAGATTTTTGTTTGATGACACGAAGTAGGGGATGAACAGTATTAGCGTGGGCAAGGTGACATTTTCTTTTTCTTTTCTTGGCCCATGTGGTTATGTGTATATGAGGCCTGAAACAGGTATAGTCTATTTTTTTCCATCAAAGAAAACTAATCTGAGGATGAGGACAGAGGTGATTAGAGGTAAGAGAACGGCAATGGGGCCGGAGCCTTGGCCAAACCATACGCTTTCCTGTGCAGTTTTCAGAGACCCCCACTGAATTCTCTTTCCTTATAATGTAATTAAGTTCGGTGCTTTGCTAGCAGAAACCAAAAGCCTCTGCACTCATCTGCATGTGGCACTGACGATAGGTCTGATTTCAAGAGATTGGACTAGCCAGGGAGATGATAGCACCAAGAGTAGAGAGAAAACACCCCGGGACACAGCCTGCTATGGGGCTGGGACATCCCACAAGGGCTGCTCATGCCAGAGGTCCCCTGCCCCCCAGAGCTGGCGCTGGTATGAGTGGAGCTAAGCCTGAAGATGGGGCGTTCACAGTTTAAGCCCCTCCTCTGATGTAACTGGACTGGATCTGCACTCTGTCCTCCAATGCAGGCAGCCTGCAGAGGGGCAGAACCTCTGCGTTCCCAGGTGATAAAATCCTGAAATCCAGTGGGTAGACTGACTGCTCCATGGGTCAACCCTAGCCCAGGCTCATCTTCACCCCTTGCATGCTGCTGTCTTGCTTCCGACAGTACCAAACATGGATGCATCCTGCCCGGGGGAAGCCGCTGATCCTTAGTTTTCCATGGGTCGGTCCACCTCATTCTTGTCCTATCATCTCCCTATTTACAGTGGATAGTTGACTTCCAACACCAGCTTGGAATTGGTGGTGTGTGGTTTTCATTCTCACTTTTCATAGTCCCTAGCCAATTTGGGGATCTGAATTGATTCCAAGAATTGGATTGTGATAGATGACATGTTCAGTTTTGTCTGGAGAGCAATAACCCGGGAATTAATGTATACAGGAGACCAGTGAGTCTTCTATTATGTTCATTAGCCGAGTCTCCATTATTGGTGAATCAAAAGCTCAGCTGTGGAAGATGCTTTTCAGATTATAATAGAAGCTTCTAGATGTCCCTCAGCTACACTGAGTGATTCCAACATGCCTTTGGGGCCACCACTATCTTGCTGATATGACCATTCCTTGCATTGTTCCAAGTCCTCCACCCCAAACTTCTAAAGGGCATACAAAATCTCAGCCTAATAATGAGAGTGCAATAGTTCTATCCAGAGATTTTATAATCAGTGGTTCCTCATATAGATTATGTAGTCAGGAGATATGTCTGTTCTAGTCTTAACTATCTCAGCAGACCCCCTTTCCCAATCTCTAGGGTCCATTTCCTAATCTGTTGACGAGGATAGTACCATCCTGTACCTTAAAACTCAGTGAGTGCATTTGTACCAATACTCACAGACTACTGGTGGGTGTGGTGTCTGAATAAGCTTATTGAATAGTAGCTACTTCCCCCCACCCCATCATGCAATGAGTTGTGAAGCATGCAGTTTTAAATGAAAGGTTTTCTATTTAATGAAGCTATGACCTGGGGCAGAATTAACTATCAGAGTCACTGTTAACTTGTACTTTTCTCCCCAGAGGTTACAGTACATGTGGTATGTATTGGTTTTCCTTTAAATGTTTTATTATTTGGGCTGAGGAGATAGCTTGGTGGATAAAGGTCCTCCTCATAAGCATGCAGACCCGGGTCTGGGTAGTTACTGTGTGTGGCTGTGCACATCTATAACCTCAGCATTGGGAGAGCAGAGGCAGACAGTCTCGCTGAGTTGATGTGCTCTGGGTTCAGTGAGAGAATCAGGTGGAGAGGGATTGAGACCCCTGTTGACCTCTGGCTTCCACATACACCCAAACCTCACACATGTGTACATACCCACAGAGACACATACATACACTACACACACACACACACACACACACACACACACACACACACACACACACAAATCCATACATGCAAAACATTACTATTTATATAACATAGTCCAAAATGATAAAGATACATGAGGAATGACAAACATTTACATACTAAACAATGTTTTTAAGCGTTATATAATGTACAAGTAGCACTGCATGAATATTATACCTTTTTAAATCCCAAGATTGTTCTGGCTTTTATGTAAAATTACCAATTATATCATGAGAATCATAGTTTCAGCAAATTCATACTAAATTGATATACTTGAAAGTGGGATCAGTCACTTTTGGAAAATTATAAATAATCTTTTAAAACCCTTTAAAAATATTTCAAAGGCAGGGTCTCTCACACACTGGGCAAGCACTGTATTGCCACAGATCCACATCTGTAATTTCTTAATTGTCCACCTGGTCTTCATGTTTGTGGAGTGGAGCTGAAGGTGGGGTCTAAACAGCTAGCTTATTCGGAAGCCTTAGTCTTGTGCTTGCCACACACCCCATGGGCCCATTCACATCTCTCCACCTTCGCAGGTCCTCCCAGTAGTCAACCCTTGCATCCCTCTGTCTAGAGTTTTCTCTGAGTGCCAAGGTTCACCCTGACTGTGGTCACCCAACAAGCTGGAAATGGTGAGGGGTTCATGTTTTGTACCTGGAGTCACATGGAATGGAAAGTGGAAGTTGGTGTATAAGTGCCCCAGCTCTCTTACCTTCTATGTGAGATCACTGCACATCTGTAAACCATGCCCCAAAGATGAATCAAATCCCAGTTGCTGGTAGTGATAACTTGCTCATTAATGTTTTTGTCTGTGGCTTTCTCTTCCCTGTCTCACCTCCTCAATGTCTTGCTAGTGTTCCCTGGGGCAACCTTTCAAATTAACTACTTGCACTTGACTCCTTGCCTAGAGTCTTCTTCTGGGGATATTCAAATGAAGGCAGGCTTCAACTCTTGGTGCTGCTCTGTTTTGTGTAAATGAGCCAGCTCAGACAGGGTGCTATTTGAAGAAAGGCAAATGTAGCCAAGATTAGATGGACCCCGCCAAAGAACATCAGGGACATAATAAGGATGCCAGGAGCCAATGTGGGAGCTTTTATAACAAACTGGAGCCATCTGCCAGCCTGTAATAACCAGAATATGAAGGTCCTAATCTGGGATGCAGTTAAACTGTTTACTCTCTGTTTGTGGTTATGTATTTAAAGCTTAACATGCTCTGAATGGTGGATTTAAATTCATAAGCACATTGTTTTACAAAATTGGCATGAAGTCTTTTTAATGCAATATGCAGAATATATTAGAAGGTTACGTCAAGACCTGGATATTTTCACTTCATTGTTATCCTTCTTTGTTCTTAAGGAAACATTGGGAGGACCACAGCTCTGTAAATGTCTTGTGAGATACCCAGAACCTTCTTCCAAGCCATTTTCTGAGAGGCAATTTCCTCCTGTCCCATAAAAACTCCACAAAGCACCTCAGGCTAACAAGGAGGCATCGGGTATGTTTGTAAACTCCTAATACAGCAGACATTCAATTACACTGAATTCATCAAAACCCTAATTGAGACAGGAGCTCAAACCTTACAGCTTAATTACTTTAATTTTAGATGGGCGACAGACTTCCTCATGTACTGCCCTTTAATCTGAAATGCATTAAAGAGAGGCCCATGGGTGCTTGCTATAATTCGCAGCCAGTGAAAGTGCAGAACAATACAAATAATAATGCCAAGTGATACCCGTGATTAGATTTATTAATCACTCATTTCCCAATTCCTGTTCTTTGTTGTGACATCCCATGGCACCAGCTCTGCTGTCTGGGAATGTGTCCCCCTGTGTGAGGCTAGACAACTCTCACTTTTTGCTGATTGTTCTTTTCTACTACTCACGAGACCGCCTAGGACCAAGCACTAGTCCTCTGATCTCATTATGTCAATATATCATTTCATTCTCATTTACAAGACCTTCTTCCCAACCTCTCTGCTCCACGCCATGTCTCTGATGGGAGCCACAGACACCCTTGTCAATCAGTCCATCAGCTGAGAGGCCAAACTTTCCCAGTGGCCTAGGGTGGAATCTGGTAGTACGGACCTCAGGAGTATACCAAGAGTTGATAAAAGTGTCTAACTGGTTTTGACTGTCCCTGCAGACCAAGTACTATTATTAATATCAAACATGATAGGTTTCATCACCATGGCAACACTCAGAAGTAGGCATGCTTGTACCCACTCTATAGATGAGAAGAATCAGGCTTCAGTAGCTAAAATAACTTCTCCAAAATCACTCAGCAAACAGCAGAGCAAGTATGTGATCCCAGGCCAATCTGATTCTTTGGTCCATGTTCCTCCCCAAATACAATTCTGTGTCTTCTGCAAAGATGTGAGAGAATCTACAAAGAAGGCAAGTGTGGATGGCTTTGGAAATCTCCAAGTAGGCAGAGGATAAGAAAATAATAATAATAAAAAAGGAAGGGTATATCTAGGATCACCCTGATGGCTGCTTCCAGGAGCAGCTCTGATTGCTACCTCTCTCCAGTCACATGGGGCTGTGAAACCAGCCAGCAAGGACCTGGAGAAGGTAGAAAGATGGATGCCAACAACCGGTACATCAGCCATGAACAGGTGTTCTAGCCAAGCTCGTGATGAGCGGCACTGCTGATGAATTACACGCCACCAACACGCTGCAGTCATTTCATAAGTAATTAGCTGTGTGGCACTGAGTAGACATCACCCAGTCATTTGTTTCATTTCTTTACATTATCTCTTCCCCCTCGGGCTTGCTTCAGAATCAAGCTGCAGGTACAAATGACTAATGAACCAATGACAACACTAATAACGGCCGGGCTAATAATCATACAGCTAATGGTGACGATGCTAATTAAGAAAGTGCGAACAGCAACAGCTTCCACTGGTGTGACTATTCATCTCTGGAAGGCAACGTTGAGTCGGTCAGGCAGGGGAGAGCCAGGGGAGAGTGACAGCAGCAAAGGCAGGCAGGCATGGGGCGCATTCTTTCAGTGGTGCTACTTACGTAGGAGAGTTCAAGACCAGTAGAGTGTGGACTTGTTACATTTAACACAATGTGTCATCATGAAAGCAGAAACTATTCAGTCCAGAGAGTGGGACAGACCTCAATCTTCATGACCAAAGCACCTGCCCCGGAGCCCCGTGAGAGGTAGCCTGTCCACTGGGGAGCCCTGGAACTGATGTCTGGCAAGATCAAGGTGTTCTTCTGCCCGTCCCTTGGAAGGAATAAACACAAGCAGGCCAACTGGACAAATCAGTTGGCATGGAAATGGGGGCAGTGGAAATGGGCCACAGAGAATAGCGGTGACTCTATAGGAACTCTTGAGTGTACATTTGAGGGGCAGACGTCGCGGCATGCTCAGCAGCTTCTGAGAGACAAAGAGGCCTGACTCACATGAGGGACAAGGACAGCAGCATCTGTCTTAGCCCTTTATACCCACCAGCCACTTTCAGCAGGGCATGGCACAGACCTCGGTCAGGTTACTGATCAGGTAAAATGGATTACCAGGTCCTTCAATATTATAAATAGTCACCTCTGGAACACTAAAAATAGAAGCTACTGAGTCTTGGCATTTTAGGCAGAGAAGTGAGGTTGTCATTTCTGATGGTCATTACTCTGAGGAAACTAGGATGTGAGAGCCACAGGGAAGCTGCATGTCCTGTGAACCTTTAGGCTCTGACCTTGGCTGCCCAATAGCCTCACACTGTGACTTCTGGATACATTCCTGAGATTATCCAAGAGACACTACATTGATAAAGGACAGTCGCCCCTCAGGATATCTCTGGCATTAGGTTAACTGAGGACTCCTCTAGACTACAAGAGATTTAGTGGCAAGAAGAAAGGCAACAACTACGAACTCTTTTTTTTTTTTTTTTTTTCTCTGAGACAGGGTTTCTCTGTGTATCTTTGGAGCCTGTCCTGGATCTTGCTCTGTAGACCAGGCTGGCCTCGAACTCACAGAGATCCACCTGCCTCTGCCTCCTGAGTGCTAGGATTAAAAGCATGCACTACCACTGCCAGGCCCAACTATGAGTTCTTTAAGCTGAAAAACTTTGTCTCTTTTCTTCTCCCTCTTTCTCATTTATCTTATTTCCTCTGAGGCAACCATCACATTGGAAATCATTCTAGTGCAGATCAGTAGCTCTCAAAATGGGAGTGGGCATCCCATTTTCAAGTTCGCAGTTAGCATTGTCAGGCTGGTTAATTTCCTATGTGGAGCTGCAAAGTCTACTTTCCATCAATCCGGAAACCAAATAACAGTGGCTTCAGGTGTCTAATGGAAATCTTCAATCCCACCGCTCAAGGCTCCAATGTGGGTGAATTCTAACATGACAATCTCCTGCCTCAGCTCCACATTTCTATCTTCTCCACATGTCATGTACAACCGTCACCAAGAAGTCATCAGTCTTACCTGCCCTGCAAAGAGCCCACAGACACCGATGATACACAGGATGTTGAACACAGCAGAGCCCACGATGGTGCCGACTCCCACATCACCCTTGGTGATGAAGACTCCTGAAACACAGACCAAAACCAGTCTGGCTGTAGTGGTCCAGCTGCATTCCATGAAGAACCTAAAGATCACTTCCTAGTTCTAGACTATGCTCAGGACCCACAGGAAACAGCTGACCATTGCGGGGAGCGTCTCAATCTGGAGGTGAGACTTTCCCTTAGTAGCACTGGCTTTGGGTCTAGGATGAGTTCACACACAGTAAAAGGGTTGAATGGCCACAGCAAAGTGGGAGGCTCTACTTGGGGTCTGTGAACTTCATTTTTTTTTTTTTTTTGTGAATGGCCAACAACCCAAATTTGAGGGCCTTCTTCCCCAGAGCCCTTTTCTCTCACATAGGGAAGGGCTGAGATAGCCTTCTAGCATCACCTACCTATAACTGATGTGAAGAGCTCTGGGGCTGAGCTGCCTGCTGCCATGAATGTAGCTCCTGCCACATCTTCACTGAGGTGGAGACGCTGTGCAGGAACAAAGACAAGACAGGTGAGTTGGGATTTTACCTGGGAATACAGATGACTGTGGCTCCCTGGGTCCTAAGCCTTGAGAAGGGCAGCAGCAGCACTAGGGCTTCAGAGGGACCCAGGGGCTGGGTTCAGTCCCTCTCACTGTCCTTCATCCAGAGCCTGGCCATTTCTGCAATCTGCTCACTACCCTCCCTTGCAGGTCAGCAGGCTACAAGACTTCATTAGCCAAAGGCTCTACAGAAGACTTAGGGGTCCACAACTCAGATGTACCCGGGGGCTGTTGTGCCAATGAGCAGGAGGGTGGCGTGGGGAGGTGAGAGCACCATGGGCAGTGGTGGGTAGTGATACCCTTTCTAATGGCAGCTCTGCTCAGCTCCCTAGAGTGTTGGCAGGCACTCTGATTTGAGAAGAGACGTGGATAATCCAGAGCTGTGTGCAAAGATCATGGCTGTTGCAGCGCTTCGGCTACCTTGGGCCCATACTTGTGCCTCTGGAGTCACCCTCTTGAAGCACAGTCCCAACCCTTGACCTTCAAACTCCAGGTGGCACAGCAGGAGAGAAGACTTGAGACTGAGTAGAAAAGGGTGAAGTCCCAGATCTTTGGGGACACTCCTCAGTCCTCAAGTCACCCTATGTGTTGAGCCAGAAGGCGATTTTCAAGAGCAGAATACAAATGCACCTTGGTGGCTGGTTGGTGTGTTTAGCTTTTTGGTATTCCACCATGTCTCAGGAAGTAAGCTGCTGGCTGTTGGTAAGCACCCGGTTCCCTTCTGGTGTCAGGGCAGGGACTTCCTTTCCAGTTTCCAATGCCACCCCCTCTTGGGCTCAGTA
The DNA here is from genome assembly GCF_004664715.2 of Peromyscus leucopus. Classification (NCBI taxonomy): domain Eukaryota; kingdom Metazoa; phylum Chordata; class Mammalia; order Rodentia; family Cricetidae; genus Peromyscus; species Peromyscus leucopus. The sequence continues at coordinate 121,736,243 of NC_051066.1, read as the reverse complement.
GAAACAGTGGTTGCACTTCCCTGTTTGGCCACAGAGAGGCAGCATGGCCTTGGAGGAGCCTCTGAAAGAGGCATTCTCTTTGGGATCCTGGGTTCCTTGGCTCTGCATTCACAGTTAAGGTTCACATAGGGTAATGAGGAGGCCATGAGATGGTAGTCAACACTAAAAACGGTGGCTGGTGGCTGGTGGGGAAGCCCTGGGCACTTGAGTCTCAATGGGTGGGGACGGCTAGAAGGCAACTTGTCACCTGAACCAGGAGTCCAGGAAGTTCAGCTCCCAGGAAAGCCCTGAGTTGCTGCACTTCCCTGCCGAGCTCCACTAGCTGGATTTCCTTGTTGCTTATGAAGCTTGGTTGAAGCTTGGTTTTATGTCCGGTTTCTCTCTTGTTTACAAATCTCCTTCCTTTCCTCCCTACTCCATACCTAATTCACTCTGACCTGGCAGTACCTCACTGGACTCTTAGAATCACTAGTCATGAAGCCTTCGTGCCTCTACATTGCTAGCTGCTATATGGGAGGGAGGGGGGAAGGAGAGTCTTCCTTAGCTTCATCCTTAGCAGAGAATAATTCCTGCATCCCCTCACCACAGCTGGACACTCTGGGCTCTCCATGAACAACAGGTCCTGCTGTTCCCATTTAGGTTCAGTGGCTCAGGCATTCTCTGTCTTTTTCTGGAATGCTTTGTCAACAAGACCTTTTCTTTAGATGAGGTTCCTTTGGTCTTTCCCTCCAAACAGCCCTGCCCTGGTACCATGGCAGAATCCATCACTTGCTCCCTTCTCGCTGCACAAAGTCCCCACTGGGCTCATGCAATCTTCTGTGAATACAGTCAGCCTTTGGGATCAGTGGGGATTAGTTCCAGGAATGCCTCCTTTCCCTGCTAGGACCCAGATACTCAAATCCAAGCATTGTTCAAGTTTCATATAAAATAGTGCAGTGTTTGCATATAACTTATATACATTCTCCCATATACTGCAAATCATCCCTACATTGCTTACAATTCCTAATACAATGTAAATGCCACATCAAATACTGTATTGTCCAGGGCATAATGACAAGGAAGAAAGTCTATATCTGTCCCATACTGATGCAACTTAAGAAATGTTTGATCCAAGGTTGATTGCTTAGATGTAGAACCTGCATATAAAAGGTGGGATGCTTCATTTTATCAGTGGTCTACAAGCCAGGGCACGTAGGTTGGCTGGGACAGAGTCTAGTTCAGTGTTTACAATACTTGAAGCAAGGCCTGTCACCCTCTTCCACAGCCTAGGAGGCTACTCTGCTGCTTTTTTCAACTTGCACATGGTCCTAAAGCCTTTCTACTCTCGACATCCAATATCTTCATTTATGCATAAGCTCTGACCAACCTAAGGCTGTTACCTCCTGATCCCCAGGAATGCCACATCTTCCCCTTGCTGAGTCTTTGAAACACCTCTCTCCCAACTTTGATTCAGTGTAGGAGAATCTGAGTTTGTCTATCTTCGTCAGACAAGGGACTTCTCAACATTCCAACACCTTTGTATGTTCCATGATGTAACTTCAAGGCCGTCTAGATTTAGTGACTTATCTGACCTGTGGCTGGCAGGCTGGGTCATTATATTGGCACTCCTTTCTCTTCCCTGCCCAACATTTTTCCTGGCTTGAACTTGAACTCCCCTCCCCTGACTCAGCTATGATTTATTGAGTAATGTGGATTTCTTTCTAGAATCATTTTTCACCAAAGTCCAAACAACATCCCTTTTGAGCATATCTGCTTAGTTCTAGAGTTAATCTGGGAGCAAGCACTGAGCTCACAGCATCACCTCTGTACAAAGAGATTAGGAAAAGCAACAATGGGACGTGGTTAGGAAGCCCTGCCAGGCCACAATGGGTAGTCCTACATCATGGCTCTGGGATCCTGTGAAAGAATGGAACCCCCGGGAGATTGAGCACAGATTCTGAGGAACATAAACATGGGGTCTCCAAGGAGATACAAACTCTGTCCTCATCCTACCCATTTCTACAGACACGCCATTTGCTCAGTAACTAGGGTGGCTTGAAGTACACGGAGCTGTACTCACAGAGAGGGGGCATGTAGCATGGCATGCTTTCTTGTAACGTATTTTGCTTCTAAAACTGGACTTGGTTGGGAACAGAGAGCATTCTGGGAAGGGAGGCCCCTCATCTGCATTCCTCCTCCCTAGATAGTTGTGGATCCTAGCTCTGAACAAACCTGATATAAGTTGTTGCAAAATTGTCAACAGGTATGATGATGACCCAGTGGTAAGCTCAGACTGACCTGGCCTCAGATCATGACTCCACTCCTAAACACCTGTGTAACCTGGGGCAGGACACTCTAAATCTCTGAGCATCAGTTTCTTGATTCCTAGAAAGAGGTTGACTGTGGTCACCTGGTAGAGTCTTAGACGTGGTTAGAGGACGGGTACAGTCACACCACACTGACAGCAACACAGCCAGTTTCCTGCACCTCAACGACCCAGAAAAGATAGCATCTTATCCCATTAAATGTTCTCTTTCCTTCTTAAGATTTTGTTAAAGGCTTACTCCACCCTCTTCTGTTCTGCTAGCTGTTCGCTTGCTTTTTTCCCCGAGGCTATGCATGTTCTCAAAGGTTCTATGGGTTTCTTCAATGGAGGACACACGTTGATATATGTATTTATATTTACAGGACATAATAAATACTTCTGCCATTAACAACAAACATGTCACATGGAAAGAGGCAGAACAAATTGGCTTTGCATAAGAATAAAGTACCAACTGGTAGTAAGTGGGCCTTCTTTATCCTCAATCACTGACTCAACTAATCTCAGATGGAAAGTATTCAGGGAAAAATCCCAACATAAACCTGTATCCTTACCAAACACATACTGTCTTTTTCCTCATCATTTCTCTTTGAAAAAGATACTCTGAAAGATATTTACATAATACTGACATTGTACTAGGCATAGTCTAGAGAAGGTTTAAACTTTATAGTCCTCCACTACTTTAAGAAGGGATTATTCATTACAACTGGCTATTGTTATTTGTTTATATGCCTCTACAGAAAACATGTTTTCACCACCTGCAGCTTGTGACTGAACACTTTACTCATGTGGCTATTAACCCTCAGAGTATAAATTGTCTGATGCTCTGAATAAAGTTGGCTACTTCATGGAAAAAAAAAAAGAAGGGAGTTGAACAACCAAGGATTTGGAACCAACCTGCCATGGAGACTGAGGGATCACAAATGCCTCTACTACAGGGCTGAATGCTTCCTTGCCTTTGACACAAGGTGTGCCTGTTCCTGGGCTGGATCACTGTGACAATTGCTTCTGCATTAGAGAGCTGTGCATGCCAGACACCACCCTACTTTCCTTAATCTACTGCCATTGCAAAGAGGAACACACTCCTAGGACCTGTCTAGGGTTACTGTGCAATGATTGTTCATTTCCAAATACGAAAGCAAACAGATGTCCAGGGCTTAGAAGAAACTGCTTCAGTTAATCATTTTCCTTTTTTTTTTTTTTTTTTTTTGGTTTTTTGAGACAAGTTTCTCTGTGTAGCTTTGTGCCTTTTCCTGGAACTCACTTGGTAGTCCAGGCTGGCCTTGAACTCACAGAGATCCGCCTGGCTCTGCCTCCCGAGTGCTGGGATTAAAGGCGTGCGCCACCACCGCCCGGCCTGACTGCCTTTTATGTTGGTCTTTGGGACCTATGGAATCAGGTACTGTGGGTGGAGCAAGAAGAGGTCACAAGGCTTGTTACTGGACTTTGAGGCAGGATCTGTGTCTGGAGACTGCCTTCTGAAAACTCAGATAATGAAATAAAAATAGTAGATAAAACAAAATGCAAAGCTTGCATCTAAGGAAGATACATTTCAGGGCAGACAGCAAGATGAAAGCAACAAGAAATGAGAGCTTTCTAGGTAGGGTGAGCATTAAAGAAGCCTTTTTAGGTTTATTTATTTATTGCATGTGTGTGTGTGGGTGCGTGCGTGCGTATGTGCATATGTGTGTATTTGTGTGTGCTTGTATTCGTGTGCATACCTATGCATAGGTGAGGAATCCAGGGCACACATGTGGAGGCAGGAGGACAACTTGCTGGAGTCTCTTTTCTCCTCTTTGCCCAGCTCTCTTACCCCAGAGCCTGCCAGGTCTCCACCCAGTGTGAGGGAAATATGTGGTGTTGGTAGGTTCTCACCATAACAGGATCCCAGAAGGAAGAAATGGAGGAAAGGAAGGTGGTGGGAAGGATAGGGACCAAGAAGCAGCAGAATTGGAAAAAAAAAGGGGGGGGGAAACAGTACATAAAGTATGACCCTCCATGTCTGGGGGGCCGACTGTGGGTTTAACACTCATGGAACCAGAATTATTTGAAAAACTATTTGTATCTGCAAGGAACACACATCTTTGGTCTTGTGAACATCTGTCTCCACAGGACTTAAAACACCATAGTAAAGCACACAGGGGGGTATATGCGGGTTGTTTGCAAACACTACACCTTACTACAAACAGTTTATGCACTGGAACACCCACACATTATGTTGCTGCAGGACATTCTGAAGTATCCCCACAGACACCCAGAGGGGACTGTAGAACTAGCAGTAATAGCAGATGTAATGTGGGTTAAAGTCTGACCATTCCCCAGGTTACCACACGTCATGCAGACCTAGCTAACACAGTTCTTCTCTCTCAGGCATTCAGGTGCTTACTACCTCTGAGACTCCCCAGGACCTCAGAGAAGAGGCTAGAACATGGCAGGACAGAGTCCCCACCCCACGGCCCTCTCAAGCACAATAGGAATGTGCCCCCACATACTTCACAGATCTTTTCCAAGGATGGGACGAAGAAATCATCACACACGATGGCGAGCGCATAGAACATGTACATGGCCTGGAAGAAAGGAGAGGAGAAAGAATTAAGAGTCAGGCAGAGCCAGGGGGAAGGGCTGGATCACTATCTCCTCCAATTAATATCATCTGTTATCATAAATTTAACTTCTTATTCAGAGTGAGTACAGAGTCTTTGCAATTCCTGAAAGACCTGTGGCCTGGCTTTAGCTCCATTTTTGACCTGAGTACCTACTAATGGCCTCTTGTCCCCCTTCGAAAACTCCAAAAAGATGGTGGGCACCGGCTTCAAGACCTTTGTACTTGCTGCTTCTACCCAGAGCACTCTTCCCCTCGGATATACCATTGTCTCACTCCGCCATGCTTTTCAAATGCCAACCTGACTCCCTGACCACCTTTTTCTCTATACCCTCTCACCTTGACTTGTTGGGATAGATTACACGTTAGCTCTATTAGGCTGTTGTCATTGTCCACCACCAGAAGTTCTTGAGGAGATGAATGTCCTCTTGTAATTATGTTCTCAGAAGTCACCCCAAGGCTGCCCCCTGAAGGCATGAATAGCTGACCATATCCCAGTGAGCTTCCTTACTACTTGGTCCCTGTGCAAACTTGCTTCCACACTGTGGTCAGTTATCACTAGGGTATCCCTAGAATTTCACCATCTAGCCAGAGATTGTCTTTTTCCTTATCCAAGGTATCAGTGAAGCAATGACCATGTGTTTGGATTCCAGTGTTGAAAGACCACCCAACATACACATCTCACTTCTTCAGGGGACCCCAGCACTTTCACATATTCACAGTGCCTCAGGCAGAAGGTGTCTCACCCTTTCTCCAGGATTACTGATTGGCCAATCAGTGTGTAGTATTCCTAGTAGAGGTGGCTATTGGTTTAGAGGTAGGCATGTGACTTAGGCTTGTCCAATCAGATGAAAGGAAAGTGTTACCAACTTTCCAAAGAGGGTCGTTTCTCCCCTCTGTTGCTAGCTTTGGAGAGGAAGTATGGGATTCTTAGAGTGAAGTTGATTCTGAGTTGGAAAGCAGCAGAGTCCTCATTGCCATCATGGAGCTATGGATCACGTGACATTAGCGCCCACCATGCCTCTGGGCATCATCGCATACCAGCAGCATTGCTTGTGCAGTTAGATTTAGAATTTCCCAGTGTTTGTAGCCTAAAGTATTCACCAGTGCCTGCCCAGTTTCCAGCACCTTCCCTAGTAGACTCATTCTTGACTTCTACTATATTTTCCCACTGATTACTACTCTGCAGCATGGGCCCCCAGTCAGAAAGGGCACAAGCATAAGACACAGGCCAGCTGCCAGAACATGCCATTTCTTGTCTCAGAATGATAGGTGGGCAGAAAGACTGTTTTAAAGGGCCAGGCAGAGATTAATAGAGAATATAAATACCCCTCAAGCCTGTAACTGCCAGAAGCAGCAGTCACATAGAAGAGAGCCCGATAACGGTGCTACCACATTAAGAAGCCGAATCAAAAGATGCAACAGGTTCATGTGTATGGCATACACACACACACACACACACACACACACACACACACACACACACACACACATACACACACACACACACAACACCAACAACAACATCATGAGAACACTTGTCTCAGCTCAGTTTGAAGCCAAGCGGATGCTCCAGTTTCATGGACCGATGCTTTGCTTTTGCACTTCACCTGTTAATGGAGTTTCTGTTGCTCACAGCTTTCCTTCCTGGGGCCCTCTTCTGCAGTCCTAGCTAGAAATGAGCTCAGGCTTTTGAGTCCTGGCCAGTGCACTAATTTAGTCCCCAGTGTCCCTTTGTTTGCACTTGATTTCTTTCCGTGTGTATGTGTTTGTTCTCTCCCAGAGGACCCGGAGATTCTCAAGAACAATGTAACACCCCATTCTGTGGAAATGTTACACAAAAGCACAAAGATGATGTGTCCTAAACTGCAGACTACGCTAAATTATCAAAACCTACCAAAATATACCACTGGGGATGGTTAGAACAGCTATGACTCATTTGGTGCAATGCTTTCCAAAGAGATTGTGTGAATGCACACTTAGTGGTAAGAAAACGCATCTACACTCCACTGTTACACGAAAATGTTAAAAATTATACAGTCTCTCTTTTGTTAAACTGTTTAGGTGTAGGTGTGGACCAACCCACAAACATAAGTACATTTGCATATGAGTTGGCCATGCTGTCAAAGTAATAGCCATGTTTCTTCATTGGAATCAAGATATCCCTATTTTATAATCATTAGCTATATTTTCTCCCTAAATTTACATTTCTTGTGTGATTTGTGTAGGTGGAGGGAAATTTTAGAGGTAATTTTTAATACTTTTCTAACCTCTGAGAAGCCAGAAAGAGTGATACCCTGAGAAGTCTCTAAAATCATTTTTTATTGCTTGATACATTCATAATCTACACAAAGTCATTTGCCCATGGCATTTTTGAATATGTCAAACAAAAAAAAATTAATGCTATATTTTATAGCACTCTGGATCTGCCAGAAATACATCTTCAAACTGTAATAAACTCAAACCTCCTTTTGCTGTGTGACTTGGCTGATCCAATGACATGGAGGTTTTAACATTATCCTTGAAAGGACATCCAAATTAAGTAATTGAAATACAGATCAACACATCTGTGGATTAACCAAGATCTAAATAAGCTGTCTATCACTGACACAGTCAGCTCACTGGAGCAGCTGGTGCTGCTTAGAAGTCCATGCGTCCTCTCAGTAAGAGCATGTTCCCATATTAAGTATTGATCTCATTTCAAGACAAGAACCTCCATCCAATATTGTAACACTGACGCTTGGGCTAGGATGAGAAATGAACAGATCTGCCAAGCTCTCAGTGTTTTCAAGGGCGATGGCTATGGAAAGCCACACTGATTTCGGTTCACAAGGTAGGGTGAGGCGAGGTGAGGATACCCCCTGTCAATCACCCTGGGCCAGCACATCAAGAGATGCTATGAAGCCTAAGAGATGTGTGGAGGCACCTTGCCTGTCCTAGGGCGCTTTCTGGCATCTCTCTGTGTTTGTGTGGGGGACTGCTTCTTTGGTTATAATTCCCTGTACATCTTTCCCATGAGGCCCACAGGAAAACAGGTCCCCACAAGGAAAATAAACAAAACACATGAACTAAAAGAACAAAGGACCCAAACAAAGGCTCGAAGTCTAGATGTATGGTGCAGAGCTCTTACAGCAAGTGTGGCATCTGTGGGCTGTCCATGCAACTGGCACAAATCTTTGCAGAAGACTAAAGGACATTGAGATTCATTTGTCCAGGCCTACATTTCCAAAAGATAGAGGATATCATCGAAGAGGAGAATAATGATATTTACCACTGTGTGCGATCCCACCCCAGGTCCTTTACAGAACTATCTCCCTTAGTTCTTTTGGTATTTGTGGGAAGCAGGCAGTCTGTGGGTCCATTTCTCAGACAATTCAGGGAGACATAATAAGCAAATGGCAAGGCTTATATTGAACCTCAGGACCCTTTCCACCCTTCCCTAAACCCAGTTCTCTCTGTACAGGTCCATTCTCACTCAGGTTGCCTCTACCCCTTCTTCTGATTTCCAGCTCACCTTCTGTTTTTCTGTCTATCCAACCTTGTAGAGAGAGAAACATGAGCCCCAGCCATCTAATCTAGGGCTGCCTGTCAGAGTTGCTGACACTTTTTAGTGCTATTTCTTTTACAAGGTAAAATACAAGACAGATCTGAAATCTGAACAACTCAATGTGAGGTCTGGAGTAGAGATAATGGGTGTGTCTAGTCAAGGGGCAGATCATCTCTAGAACTTAGCTTGAGTCTGTAGATCGCAGGGTCTTTTCTTCCTTGGTGTCTGGAGAGCTGTCACAGTGGGAATCTACATGTTGGCATTGATTGTGCACAGTCTGGGAGTATGAATGAGTTTTGCTCATGTATCTAGCTTCCCTTTTCCTGAATGGCTGCCGTATGCATCATATATTTGTATCTGCCATATTCCAGGCTGGGCTGGCACAGAATGACTTCTGTGAAGCGAATGGATCCCAGAACAGCTGGTGTCACCACTGAGATCTAGCAGAAGAAATGTCTGGAGCCTTGGAGGATAACCCCGAGAGGTGAAGGGCCACATCAACTTTCAGATATGACACTTCCACATTGTGAGAATTTAAGTGATTCTTCTTATCCTATGTAGCTACCAATATGGGACCAATCAGTGTGCCATGTAGGTGGCTTACAAGTTTGTTTTGGGAAGTACATGGGGAAAAATGGTCAAAGGTGCCTGGATGTAGTGACACATCTCATATATCATTATTACTGTTGCAATGTTGGCCGTGATGTGGGTATATGGCTAAGCCAGCTGGCCCTCTGGAGGAAAAAGCACATGCAACATTGCCCTTCATTCTACTTGTTCTTGCCAAGCCTGTCAGAGATCAGGTGACAAAAAGGTAACTCTCTGGTACAGACCAGCTGCAACTGGCCAAACCCAACCCAAGTTCAACAAACCAACTGAGGACATTTGAGTCAAGTTTTTTTGTATGTGGCAATAGACACAGATAAGGTGACAAAGACAGTCACAGTGAACACAAAATCATGACCGATTACCCAGAAGGCAGATTTTCAAATTTCTTAAGAGACAAAATGACAGAGAAGAACTTCCAGGGGCAGCGAAGACCACAGGTTTCCTTCTCACTGACATGATATTCATGGGCTTAAAGAATATACTACTGAGAGACCACCCAAAGTGAATTTGTGCTGAGGACATCAAACTTTAGGCTTTAAAGAGTTCTTTATTAATTTAACAGTATTGTGTGGGGTCACCAACTCAAAGTCAGATGGCCTGGCAGGTAGGAGCTCTAAGATTTAATGAGTCATTGTCCTTGGGTAAACAAGAATGACTTGAGGTCCAGTTTGGAGAGCAGAAGATTAGTGGCTCCCCTAAACTCAAGCTGAGAGAACCATAGGGTTGAGCTCTGTAACATGGTTATCAGTGTTGATGGCCCATCCATAGGCCATTAAGGTTTTAATCTTGAAAATATAATATCAATGCTGTGCTGATTAATATCTTTTGCTTTCTAGTGTCCCTAGAACTAGCCATGTCCACATGGCACTACTTTGGTCAATCTGAAAAGGGCACAGATCCAATTGAAGTCATCCTTTTTTTCTTCCTTTAAATTTTAATTTGATGTCCGGAGTGGCAGCAGCCATTGTATAACTATGAGGTAACAAGCACAATGATATATACCAACATGATAAGGATAGCCCAGACCCAAGGGCACCAGGGACCACCGGAACTAATTCCCTTTGTATTTACTTTGTGAAAGACAGAACCCCTTTGTTTCGGTCCCCATTAGTTGAGGTTTCCATCATTGCAGCCATGTTTCTCTAACTTACATGGGGACAGAAGCTCTGCTGAGCAGGGAAGGTGAAGGAGGCTGGAGGAGTCCCCACAGAAGAGGCAGTCCCTGAGCTGAAAAAGGTAAAGGTAAGTACTGTCTCGTCAGATAATCTCAAAGTTGAACAGGACTAATAAAATCAGAGAACTAGAGGTTGGAGACACACCTTAGTAGGTAAGAGAACTCATCACACAAGTATGAGGAACTAGGTTTGGACCCCAGATTTCACATAAAAGTCATGTGTGGCATGTGCTTGTAAGTTATGCTGTGGGGCTGACGGTGGATATGGGGGTGTAGGTAGAGGTAAGGCAGGAAAACCACAGGAAGGGGCTTGCTGACTACGAGCTCAGCTGCAGGATCAGTGAGAAATTCAGCTCAAGGGAATAAGGTGGAGAGGGGTAGGGCAGGCTACTAGGTATCCCTCTCTGGCCTCTGTGTGTGTACCTGTATATACATATGATCACACCCATGCTCACATATTCACATCCACCCCCTCTACACACACACACACACACATACACACACACACACACACACCACTAACTGCAGCAGCAGCAACAACAACAAACAACTGAAGAACTTTGGCGACAGTGGTTAAACTTAAAAAAATGCCCAACATAACAAGAGATATTTGTGGATTGTGACTTAATGGAGGTGAACAGGCTGTAGCTGAAATGTTGATATCCATAAGTGTTTCTGAATCGTGGGGAAAATGTATCTGAGCAGTGTGACTTTCACCCTGCTGTTTTATGTGGCGTCTCCAGTCAGCAGATTTCACAGATAATTTCCTTTCACCACATCAGCTGCTCTCCTGTCTCTGTCTCTCGATCCCATGAATGAAGAACTGGGGAACACTTCAGAGGGCTGGTCTGCAGAGCTCTTGCCTGGCTAGAAATTGCTCTAAACCTCCCAGGGACTGTGGTTCACTAATAAAAAGTAGTTTTTCCTCTCCCGCTCCCGTTTCAAGTGCTCACAGGATTGAGATTTGAAAGAGAATATGATTTCTTTTAAAAGCATTTTCTTGGAGTTGTGGGACAGCTCAGTCAGTGAAGTGACTGATGTGCAAACACAGGACCTGAGTTCAGATCCCCAGCAAGTATGTAAAGGTTGCGCATGTCAGTGCATGTCTGCAATCCTAGCACTGGGGTCAGTGTGTGTGTGTGTGTGTGTGTGTGTGTGTGTGTGTGTGTGTGTGTGTGCGCACGCAAATAGGTGGAGTCCTGGAGCTTTTTGCCCACCAGGCTAGTGGAATCAGTGAGCTCCAGGTTCAGTGGCCTCAAAAATAAGGTGGAGAAGGCTGGGAGACGATATCTGACATTGACCCCTGGCTTCAACTTGTTTGTGCACACATGTATATGCATACCTGCATACTTATGTGCACACACCCATATGCCCATGTACACATACACTGTATGCATACACATAAAAATAACTAAATACATGAAATAGTTTTCTCATAACAAGTTTTTTGTCTCTTGGACTCATGAAACTAAAGTAGACCTGATCCTGTGTCTACTGTTGACTCTGGGACTCTAGTGACCACAAAGAGACAGACTTAGCCTCACAGAATAGATGCAAGTTCCAAATAGAAGGGATAGGGAAGTAGTTTTACAGGGAAGGAGAATACAGCTAATGGACACTGGTGTTCCTTCCTTATCTTGCTATTTTCTTCAAGCATAATGTAGAACACCACTTAATTTTCCAACATCAGACTCTGCTTCAGTGTGGATAAGAAGTACTGGATAATTAATTAACCCCCTGTGAAGCCCTCAAGTCCACAAAACTTATGAGAATTGGTATATCAGTGCCTAGCTCCCTCATGCTCTGGGTAGGGTAACTAGGTGACCAGTTCCCAGATGGATGGAGTGTCACATGCCCAGAGGGTGGTATGCTTGTTCATGTACCATTCATCGGCATCCTTCCTTTCCTTGCTACACTTCCTAGTTCCCAGCAACATCAGCTTCTACCACAAATAACCATTTATATTCAAATCTTTGTCTCAAGGTTGTTTCCAGACAGTCCAAATTAAAGTGAAAGGGGAGTGAGGTAAGGGAGAATGTGGGAGGAATAAAATTCAAGGGACATCAAGGAGGGCCACTTTCTGAAACAAGGTCTTCCCTAAAGTCTAAAGGACTCTTCTGAATGTCACCCAAGGTCATTAGTCAGCTGGCATTTGGAAGGTCTTTGAAGCCATTCAGGGCCTTGGATCATGATGATGATGATGATGATGATGATGATGATGATGATGATGATGATTCTCCTTCTTACTCTTCAATAATTTTATTGAAAATGAATTTTTTCATATCTGATCACAGTCCTCCCCAAAACTTCTCCCAGATTCTCCCCACCTCCATAAACCCTCACCCTTTCTCTCTTTCTCTCGTTAGAAAACAAACATGCAACTAAACAAACAAACAAACCAAAAGGACAAAACAAAAAAGAAGTCAAGAAAAAGCCTAAGAAACACATACAGACACAGAGACACACACATCCCCACACATAGAAATTCCACAAAAGACACTACATCCGAAACCATAATATTTAAGTAAAAAAGACTTGTAAGATTAAAAAAAAAGGGGGGAAGGGGCTTGGATTCTAATGGAAGGGATTATATGTTAAGACATTTGCTCCATTAACACAAATTCTATGACTATTTTACTTTAAAGGAATTTCAGTATGCTTAGATGTCCTAGATTTCAGCTGGGGCATACTTTTATTTATTTATTTACTTACTTATTTATTTATTTATTCTTTCTTTCTTTGTATCTTTTATATCATACCTCCCAATCCCACTCATCTTCCTCCCCCCCCCAGAATAAAACAAAATAAAATTTAAGAGGAAAAAAGGAGAAAAAAAGGGGGTGGGGGAGAAAGGGAAAAATCTCATCATGGAAGCTGTAGTGTGGCACAGTAAACTCCTTTATCCATCTATTTTTACATGTAGGTGTTCATCATGAAGACTCACTGGTCTGGTTCAAGGCCCCTGGTCTCTGCTACAATCACTGATGTTGGGCCCTGACTGGGACTCTTCCTGGACATCCTGTTGCTGCCCTGTGTCATGGAGATCCTGCAGCCCTGGGTCCATAGGACAGACCTGACCTCTACCCCCACCCCCATGCTCCAGCCAGATCAAAGATGGGGTGGATATTCTGTGCCTGGGAAGTTGGTCAGCCCTCCAGCTTTCCCTGTGACTTCACCACCAGGGTGAGCTCTCCAGCATTGCCCTGGCTAGTTCACCCTTTGCAGAGATGAGCAAGGGGCAGGGCCAGTTCTCCCATTTTCACATCCTCAGGGTTGGTTCTCCCACACTTATGCCTTCAGGGCCACCTCTTCTGTGTTGTTCAGGTGAGGTGTAGGGGGCATTCTCCTGAGTGCTGGAGCTGAGGGAGAGCAGGGACAGCTCTCCCAATCTTATTACTTCAGGGCCAACTCTCCCACCTCCCTCAGGCATTGATGGGGGTTGGATCTCTCCCTACTCATGCCACCATAAGACAGCTCTCCCATGCTCACAACTTCAGGGCTGTCTCACTCACACCTCCACCAACAAGGTCAGCTCTACTGTGCTGCCCAGGAGAGATGCAAGGTCCACTTTCCTAAGAGCTGCAGCTGGTAAAGGGGAGGGTGAGCTTGCTAGTCTGTCTTGAGCAGAACAGGGTAAGGGACTAGAGGGTGCATCTCTCTCCTACCTACACCACTACACGACAGATGAGTAGTGGGGACAACTCTCCCACACTTACAACTTTGGGGCTGGCTCACCCACATCTCTGCCTGTAGGTTTGACTCTATTGTTCTGCCCAGGTGAGGTGCAGGGCCTGCTCTCCTGGGTGTTGCAGCTGGTGTGTGTGTGGGGGGGGGAGCAGGGACAGCTCTCCAGCTCTTATGACCTCAGGGCCAGCTCTCCCACCTGTCTCCCAGTAGATCTTAGGAGGTCTATTTTGTGAAGCCTAAGCCGAGGCCCAGGAATCTGCATTTCTAACCAGTAGCAGGTAGCTCTGATGCAGGTAGTCCAAGGGAACACAGTGTACTCTCTGCTCCTATAGGATCCCAGGCTCCCCTTCTTGCTCTGTGATTAAATATCTGCTACGAATCTCCTTCCTGGCACTCACCACACTCGAGCAACTCCCTTCCTGCTGCTTGCACATGATTCAGGCCAAGGTAAGAGCTCCCCACAACTGCAAGGTACTGGTCACCCAAACAATTTTTGCTGGTTGCCTTATCAACCTATCTTTATACTTCCCCTCTTTCCTGTCCTGCCTTTTACTGTGTAAGGACTTGGAATCCAAGTTAATCGGCTTCATTATGGTGGTGGCTAAATGCCCTAGCAGACTGGTACCCTGAACTTAGATTTGGACAGCTAGTTAGAAGCCACAAGAGCTTTCTCAGGGTAGAACCACTTCCTTATCTGTGCATCTTTAGTATGTCCAAACTAGTCCCATAGGATGTACTTGCAATAGTGTTAATGAGCTACATTGAACCATGCTGGGAATATACCCAGATCCTTCCTGAGATGGATACAAAGAACTAGTAAGCTGGATGGTTCAGGTGGGTGGGGGTCCAGCCTCAAATTTGGTATGTAAATGAATAAAGTCAACAGTCCTGATTTGTGGGGGGCATAAATTCTTACTTTCACCTTGCTGCTTAGCATCTAGTATAGCAAATTAAGCCAGACCCATTCTTTATCTATCTATCTATCTATCTATCTATCTATCTATCTATCTATCTATCTATCTATCATCTATTATCTCTTCCCACCCTCTCTCTCTTTTTCCCCACACAACAGATTATTGGGTGGGAAAAAACCAGGAGGGTGGCTGCCTCTGCAAGAAACAGCATCAAACTTAACAGGATACAGGGCTTACATAGAGCTTCTTGGGAAGGGGGTGGAACTTTTCAGGGTGGAGCTTTCCAGGGTGGAGATTGGTGGAATTTTATGCCCATGGATTGGGCTTTTTATTCTGTAGGATATGGGCAGGATCCAGCAGTTAGAGTAGTTAGAGTGTTCTGCTACACTTCCTCTTACAGCACTTCCAACATCACACTACTTCAATGACAATGCATTAGAATAATTACCAGATAATTACTATGGACTTTTAAGTAGAAGATTCAAAATCTCTCTTGTCAGGCAATTAGCTTGGCTGGGCACATGGACTCCTTTCTCCTCTGGTTGATGTTGGCTGACTTGAAACTCAGCGAGAGTTCAGGGAAACTGGTAACTCAGTGGACGATTTCTGCTCTCACTACGTCCTTGCAATCTGTGTGGATGGTGTAACCTTAAGAAGCAATCAAGGTTCAAGAGAAAAGTGCTCCTAAACCTCTCTACTTAAACCCTTTCTGTTGTCAGCGAGGTACTTGGAGGTGTTCTCATGGTTAATGAGAAGGATGGAGTTTCTGTAGTTTGTAGATGCTGACACCAGCAACTGGAGACATGGCTGCAAGGTGCAGTGCTGATTTTTTTTTTTTTTTTTTTTTCGAGACGGTTTTCTGTGTAGTTTGCGTTTCTGGTTTGGTAGTCAGGCTGGCTCGAATCACAGAGATCGCCGCTCTGCCCCGAGGCGGGATTGGCGTGCGCACAGGTGCAGTGCTAAGACTTAATCAGGCATTCAGTTACCATCCCCAGGGCTCAGAAAAAGCAAGAATCAGTGTTGCAAGCAGGAAGCCAGGAGATCTTTGGAAGGCATATAGAGATAGAGCCCACTAGGGCACAAGAGAGAGGAATGCCGAGGGTAGACAGGTTACGAAGCCTACTGGAAGACAGCTGTATCTTTGAGATTTTACAGTTCTTGCTTATGCTTTACAAAACCACAATAGAGGGAACTTGCTGGCTGAGTGCTGCTCTTGCTTATTGTAAGGAAGTTACAGGAGGCATCGAGGGTACCACAGTCACCAAGCAGGAGGACGCCACACTCACAAAGATGGAATCAGAAGCCTGGCTCATTCTTCAGCTGTATGATACTTACTAGGCTTTCACTCTTTCCTTGTCTGTAAAATGGGAAAAAAATAATATTATCTGCCTTATTTGGTGGTTTTGAAACTAGATAATGCATGTAAAATTCTTAGCGTGATAGTTAGAATTCTGTAAGCATTCCAAAAGTGCTAGACAGTACTGCTGATGGGGGAGGGTATTATTATCTTAATATTTTAGAAAAGTGGAGCCCACAGACTAGAAGAGACTTTGAGAAGTGTTTGTGTTCTCCCTTATACTCCCTTTCCTCACAAGGAAAGACCAAGAGGCTTGTTGCTCTCTGGTTGTGGTGTCTACTTCCATAGGAGCAACCACACATGAATGAATGGTTTGCCAGAGAGTTTGGTTTCCTTTTCCTCCTTTGTCTCATAAGAGTTGATGCCCATCCAAAGAAATTCAGCCCAACTTTCACATTCCAACAAACACATGATTTAAGAGTCCCCAGTGGTCAATGGAGATGGCCAACTCAATGTTAAAATCCAACCCATCCTGGATCCAATGTTAATTGCAACTGAGAAACAGATGGTGTCTAAATCTAGATCCATCTGCTCCACATCTGTGGGATGTTGTCCCAGGGGAGAAGACAGAGATGTGGCCAATTTCTATTTTGCTCCAAGAAAGATTGGACTATTGAATTGAAGAAATCATCTTCCTTGTCGTGATAAGATTTTCTCTAATCTACCCAGCCACAGAAACACTGGGTCAGATGTGTAAAGACAGTAGAACTCAACTCACTACTACCACAGCTCACAATATTGACAATGAGGGAGGAAAGTGTGCAAATATGACTGGTCTACCAGTTTGTTACATGTTCCTTGCCTCATCCCTTTATTACATAGAATTTTGATAATTAAGGAGCTTAGGTGGGAAAACTATTTCATTAGTTTCATTAGATTCTATTACTGATACCAATACTATTTCAAAACAACATAGTAGGAATCTTCCTTCTTTGAAACAGTCTACTAATTGATGGAAGGATGATTGTCATGGTTACTGGAGAGAGTGTTTTACATTATTTAATGGACACCAAAGGTGCCTCTTCTCAATTATAATTCTCAGTGGGTTTGTACAGACAGGAACTGATATCTTTGACTGTGGCTCTTGGGAAGTAGTGAGGACTTATGGGCGATAATCCAAGGCTTGAAAAGTTGTGTGTTATGTGGAGTGGATATACCTCTTGGCCCATTTCAGACAACAAAGAGCTTCCCACCTCACCTATGGTTCTGTTTTTCTGCCTAAGACTTCTACCAATGCTCTAGAATGTCCCTCAGTTCATCTCTAGGGAAGTCTAAAAGTGCCAATGTCTTAACAACCTAGGGACAATTATCACCAAAGTGAAGTAGGCGTCAGTGAATCAGTGACCCAGTCTTCTTAGCCCTCATTGGGTGAGTTCCAAGTTGTGGTCTGTAGAAAGTATGCCCCAGAGAGTTCTCAGTGGGATCAATTCCAGTTCCTCACAGTTAGCCAGCTATTTAATTTCCCAATTTTTGGCTTTCCCTTTCTTCCTTTCTTTGTCTCTTTTTTCCCAATCTCTCCAATTTGATTTATGGAGATTAGTTCAAACAAACAAGCTTTATGTGGTGGTGTGCTGGAGCAGGCTTGGATCATTTCAGGAGAGCCAATCATCAAGATTTCGGAAATTTTGTTAGTTGCTATAACATCAATACCTTGAAATTGGCATGTTGCATTTACACCCCGGGAAGTCATGAACACTAATACTTAGGGCTTTTAAGACAGTCTGAGCTTTTTAAGGAGAGTTAGTACTTATGTATTTCCTAGCTCACTCCTGTCTCTGTCCAAGCCCTTGTCTAGAGTTTGCAAATTAAGAGTGTCAGGAGCAACTGGAGTCATTTCCCAGGAGAGAATTAGAAGTTTCCAGGGTTATTACAAACATTTCTTCATGGGCTAAAGATTAATGATTCTAAGTGCAGCGAGCCGTAGAAGACAGTTGGCTCTGAGATTTAGAATTAAGTGAGCAGGAAGGTAAATTAAAAGGAAGAGAGAGGTGCTAGGAGTTCTGGCCACTGGAGTATCATTCGAGAAGAAAACATACAAGAAAACATTTATGACCTTGAGTTACACAAAGACTTGTTAGATAGGACACAGAAAATAAAGCACCAGAAAAGAAAAAAAAATGATGGATAAAACAAATCAGATTATGTAAAACATAACAATACAACACAGTGAAACCTTTACTTTTTAGAAGATCCTAAGAAAATGAAAAAGGAAGGTCTAAAGTGGGAGAAAATAGTGGTGAAATGTATATCTCATGAAGTACTTATATTCACTACACATGGAGACCACGGATGAGTCCAAAACAAGAGTAACACAATGAAAAGCGAGCCAAATAGTTCAGCAGACACTTCCTGAAAGAAGACAAATGGAGGGAAAAGAAGCTAACAAAGACACAGTCAAAATCATCAGTCATCGGGGAAATGCAAATCAAAACCACACAGAGCTTCTGTTAGAAAGTTAAAATAACATGAACAAGATTAACAAGACTGAAATATGGCAGCACATGCAGGATTGTGAGCTGGAGGATAGCCTGGGCTACTAGTAAGACTGTCTCAAGTCAAACAACCCCAAATAAACATGTAAATTAATATACAAATACTGATCACACAATCACATCAAGTATTGACAAGAATTGTATACAGCTTGAACTCTCATATGTTGCTAATTTGAGTATCCAAAGGTTCAGTCACATTGTTAAGAAGCAGTTTGGCAGCATCTCATAAAACTCAGCATATTATGTACTTACCACTTCCAATATTTACCCTAAAGACAGCAAAACATTTGTAGACAAGACTGTACATGAATGTTCATAGCAGTTTTATTCATAATCCAGATGTCTTCCAACTAGTGAATGAACAGGCAAACTTTAACATACACATATAATTGAACTCTTCTCAGCAAATAAAAAGGAACAAGCCCTCCTCTTCCATACAGCACATGCACAAACTATATGGCTAGATCTCAAAAGTAAGGAAGTGTATCCATAACTCACATTTACAGTATGGTAACACCCAAAATTTATAATGTCATGTAATATTTCACTAAAAAATAACATCAATCCAACTACAAGAAACCAGGGGACAAACACCAGATGGCAACTGTTCAGGTCACAAAACTGTAACTGTTGAGTATCTGTCATGGAATAAAGGAAATGAGTCACAGTGACTTAAATGCATTATGGACTCTTGGGTTGGAAGAGAAAAGCAGATCAATGGGGAAACTGGTGAGAACTGAATATGGTCTGTAGTATTGTATGGTTCATAGTATTGTAGCAGAGTCAGTTCACCATTTTGACCGTGATACTATTGTTATTTAAGATGTTAGCATTAGGGGAGAGTACATGAAGGGTATGTAGGAATTATCTATACTATTTTCAATAAACATAAATTATTTAAAAATAGTTTTAAAACCTGAATTTTTGTAGGAAAGTATAACTTAATTAAGCTGATTGGAAATTACTATGTCAGTGTTTCTCAAACTGACCCAGAGAACCTGATGGTTCTCCAAAGAACCTAAGATAAGGAAATGTTATAGCCTGGATGTTCCATCCTCATTTACCTCCTATCCCCTACCCATGATGCTTTGCTTATGTTCCATTCCAACATTTTAGCTATACATGTACTCATGTACTATATTGTTTATGGCTTCATTACAAAGAGGGAATACTAACCATAATAGCTCTTAAAACTTCCATAGTATTATATTCCAAAAAATTCCAGTTTGGTCTACCTTTCAGAAAACTTTGGTTTTTGAGGCCAGTAAAAATACACAGCATATACTGTCTGTGTGGTGAGAGGGAACTACTATCTGGAGGTTGTATTATACTAAATTAGTTACTGAAAACTGAGAAGTTGTCTCAACCGGGAATTGTATCATAAACTTTGCAGAAATGTACTTGTAGAAATGAGTTACTGTTAAGTGGTGAGATTGTCTTTAAAAAAAAAAAGAAGCCATACTGTCCATGACAGCAACATTTTTACACTCTACCTAATAACAATGCCTGCTTCTCAATTTGACATCATTGTTTGGGGTTTGCCAGAAGAAAACCCACTCTTATTAAATTACTTAACTCAATGGTGAAATTATTCAGCTGACTCCAAATTCTCTACTAGTTTGGATGATAGGGTGGGGGAAAAGACAATTTAATAAGACAAGCTGATTATTAACACTGTGAACAATTTTCCCAGTAGACTATTTTGTTAGCAAGAAAGGAATTTTATTTTGGATTTCTTTATGCCCAAAACACACTGGGAAATGTATAACCATGCTGGTTAGTTTTTTTGTCAACTTGACTCAAGTTAGAGCCAACTGGGAAAGAAGGACCCTCAGGAAAAGGGGATTGAGGAAGTGCCTCCTCAGACCAGCTTGCAGAGTGCAGGGCAATTTTCCTGATTAATGTTTGATGTGGGAAGGCCCAGCCCACTATGGGTATTTCCAACTCCTGGGTAGGTGTTCTTGGGTTGTATAAGAACTGTATAAAATTGTATAAGCAACCTATGAGACACAAGCTAGTTACACAGTAGTTTTTCATGGCTTCTCTTCGGTTCCTGTCTTGAATTTCTGCTGTGACTTCCTTCAGTGATACCTGGGATGTGAAAGACAAACTTTTTCCTCCTCAAGTTGCCCCTGGTCAAGGTATTTATAGCAGTAGAGAGCAAAAACAGAAAGGACAATATGCAACAGCCCCCCCCCCCCCCCTCCCCCGCCCCAGTGCTGTGGACCAGACCTGGGGCCTGCAAGCTAGGCAGAAATCTCCCATTGAGAGCTGAATTTCAATGAACTTTTGGTGTCATTAATCACTAATGTGACACTATTCAGCGATGAAGTCTTTAGGAAGTGATTAGTTCATAATGGAGAATCATTTAATAATGGGACTAGTGTTCTTATAAAATGAAAAAAATGGAGGAGTTCTAATTATGGAGGGTGAAGGAGAGAAATACAGAAGAAAGAAAGAAAGAAAGAAAGAAAGAAAGAAAGAAAGAAAGAAAGAAAGAAAGAAAGAAAAAAGAAAGAAGAGTGTAATATGACTATAAGAATGTCTGAAAAAGTCATAAGGAAACACACTATTAACTATATACTTGAAAGTACTTATATATAAGTTGGTGTTTAAATGTACATATATAATTTAAATAAAATGTTCCCACATGGGCTGATGATATCCCGCCAAGGGCCAAAGACATCCTAACAAAAACCCCAATACCAGGAATGAGAAGGCCTCTTTTGAGTTCTAATTATGGAGGGTGCCCATGGGACTCCCAAACCATTACAGGCTATTACTATTTCCCTTGACTGCCCTTCCTCATTAAAGGTGGAAGATGATTCCCTATTGCTGAAGACACCATGCACTTCAGAAACAGGGCCTAGAAGGCTCTGAGCTAGAACTAACCTGAATGTTACCTCCCTGAGGACTAGCTTTCATGGTACCAGAAGGCACCACGCAAGCTTCCAAAGGATGGAAGCAACCAACAGTTTTACCCAGGTGTGATGCCTATGAACTACATCAATGATGAGCATGACTCAATAACCCTAAGGGTGCATTAGTGTTATGTACACCTTTGTGATAACCAATAGCTCTTTAATTGGACTTAATATCTGCTCACCAAGAGGGAAACCATGCCTGGTGCTGGAAACCGTGCCAACTAATTATCCAGGGCCAGTGAAGTCATGGATCTTGAGGAGAACCTACAACTGCCTGTAGCAGAAATCTTAGATGGTCTTATTAATAAAATCAAACCTGGAGCCAGGTATTGGGGTGAACGCTGGAAAATCAGAGAGACAGAACAAGCCACAGCTACCTCACCTCGACAGTTCCTCAGCTGATGCTGTTTCCTCAGACTGGAAGCTTCTGTGTCCTCATCCCAATGGCTCTCAGCTGAACTGCTGCTCGAAAGCCTGAAGCTTAACCAGCTAAAAGCTTAACCAGCCAAATGCTTCTCTAGTTCCTAGTCTTCATGTCTTATATACCTTTCTGTAATCTGCCATCACTCCCTGGGATTAAAGGCGTGAGTCACCATGCTTGGCTGTATCCTTGAACAGATGGATTTCTGCCTCCAGAATGCTAGGATTAAAGGCATGTGCTACCATTGCCTAACTAAGGATCTAGTGGCTTTTCTTTTCTCTGACCCCAGATAAGTTTATTAGGGTACACAATATTTTGGGGAACACAATACCACCACAACTGCCACTTTACTAAACCAGCATCATCCCTAACTATAGTCTAACTATTTGTCCTTAAACCCACAGATAAGTGGAGTCTTCATCCCTCATCAAGAAGATGTCTCTTCGAATCAGATGAAGACTATTACAGAAAACCTTAACCAATCAAAATGCACTTGTGGAACCCAGTCCCAATGGATACATCTACAGCACATCTGCATCTAAAGCTCAGGGATGATTTCTGAAGAGGTGGTGGAAAGATCATAAAAGCCAGAGAACCAGAGAATTTGCTATAAGACTCTGTTTCCAAGTGACATCAGAAGCTACACCAATAAAGTCTCACCAACATGACTGCCTAAACATGAGCTGAACAAGGATAACAGACATGCCAAAGTAGACTGACAAAGCTCACAAAGCCTCAACCCTACACGAAGAACTACAATCAACTAAGAAATGCTGAGTGTTGGAGAAATAATCTTCCCTAGGGAAGAGCACACCACTTGGTTATCTAATACCAAGTGGTGAGCCCTGAAAACATACATACAAGTAACATTATATGTACTTCGCCAGTTGTATTTATATATTTAGGAGTATATTTGCATATATAAATACATATATGTATGCAACAGCAATTAATGAAAAACAGAGGCCATGAATTGGAATGAAAGCAAGGACAGCTATATGGGAGAGTTAGGAGGGAGGAAAGGAAAGGAAGAAATGATGTAATTACATTATAATCTAAAAGAAGACTTCTAATGCTAAAGAAAGACACCCTAGAAGCTACCTTGCTCACTCTACCACATGAGGACACATCCAGCTCTTCTTTATGTTCCAGAAAGCCCTCAGCAGACAGAATTGATGGTGCCTTAATCTTGAACTTGTCAGCTTCCACAAGAAGAACCAAAGAACTAGATTTTCTGTCATTTATAAGTTGCCGATCTAGCTATTCTGTTCCCAGAACATGAACAGACTAAGCCTCATGGCGAGCCTTTCTGCACATTCCTGTGATTACTAGCACCTTCTCTATCTGGGCTGTTGAAACTCTCAGTGTGATGTTATTTGTCCCAGAGAAGTCCTTTAAAACTCAGGCATTCATTATCTCCTTCCAATTCTTTACAAGATGAATTGTGGAGATTATTTCCCTAAGCATAAAGTAAAGGAGCTAGTTTTTATGATAGCTTGTCCCACGATGTCTTCTTCATTTTATACGTGAAAAGCTGAGGCTCCTTGACTTGATATTCCTAAGGGGAGGGAACATGTTGGAGCTGTGGTAGCAGATACAGCTTTCCTTACAGTTCTAAACCAGTTGATTTTACAGCTCTGCCTAAAGCAATTTGAGAATGATCTGCCATTGTCCCCAGTTAGCCATCCAACTATTTTTCCTTCCTGTTCTTGAGACTAACCAATAGAGGATGAAATATGGCTATTCTCGAAGTAGGAATTCAATGGATTGGAAGTAGAGAACTCAATTCTCATCCATCAATTCTCCCTGGTTTCATTTTCCTTTAAGAAATGTCAAATCACCTCCAGGGGTCTCTGAAATAATCTACTCTTGCTCTTACCATGGAGCCTCTCTGGGATGTTGGGACATTCATTGTTATTTGATGACTCTTTGGCAGGTGACTTATTTATGAGTCCCCAAGGAACAGGCTCTTCTCATGAGTTACTGATCTGAAGAATAAGAAAGAGTTTCACTGTTTGTTTGTTTGTTTTAGTTTTTGAAATGCTATGTTCTTTGTTTGGGGGAGGGAATACATTAATGCTACCTGTTATTGAGGTGATGGCTAATTCAAGGCAAGTTTTACAAAATTGTAAAGAATTAAAAAAAAATCCACCCCTTTATCAATGGCAACAGATACAAGGGATCTGAGAGCAATGTTTTAGCAGAGCTGGGAAGGCATCTCCAAGTCCTACCAACTATGGGTAGGATGCTTCTGTCCTGCTCTTCCTTCTCCCTCTCGATTGGGTGGATGGCTTAGCCGCTGTGGGCTGGCTGCAGTTCTTGCTTAGCTGTTTGGTCCCTCTGCTGAGCTCTCTGCTCCTTTTGCCACTTGCTCCAAAGGCTGACATCTCCAACATCCGGCAAGAGGAAGAACAAGTCAGAGCTCACGACACTTATTTCATTTTTCCCTTCTTGTCCTGAGGGCCCCAGATGTTATCCTGGGAGAGGGAAAGGAAGGGAAGAGAGAACCACCTTTTCAGAATTTCTTGCTGTTTGCAAGGTGTTTCAGTAGGGGCCTTGCATGGATCCCTGCTTAGTTTGACAATTGTCGGTTTAAATTGATGTCATCAGCAAGCACTGTCTGTCATAGAAATGGAGAACATGAAACCTTCTGAGCTGACGTCATTTGCACAGACACCAATCACCAGGAAGTGAACTCAAACATAATGTAACTTCTAGCATCATAACA
Source organism: Peromyscus leucopus (assembly GCF_004664715.2). Lineage (NCBI taxonomy): Eukaryota > Metazoa > Chordata > Mammalia > Rodentia > Cricetidae > Peromyscus > Peromyscus leucopus. The sequence continues at coordinate 121,711,486 of NC_051066.1, read as the reverse complement.
TTCTTCCTCCTCAACTTTCTCTTCTCCTCTAGAAAGCTCTGCTAGAAGAAGTTCCAGAGCAAGACCATCAAGGAGGAAAAAAAAACCATACCAAATCCTGTTTAGTGTTTCCTCGCTTTGGGTTTTTTGCTTGCATGTGTGCGTGTGTGCGTGCCATTCTAAACAGTGGAATGAGTATAGCCAATGTTCTTTCTCTGGGTTGTCTCTTTCAGATATTATTCTCACTCAAACCATTACTCTCTGCATTCAGTGCCACAGAGTTGCTTTCTGCCTTTTCTGAGTCATTTCTCCCTTTTTTTAAAATCCTACTGCCCCACACTGAGAACTTTCTGCTACCCTCCATCCAGCCTGCTACTCCACATTCTCTGGAACGCCACCCAAAGCCCCACATATTGTTTCCTTTCTTGGTGTGTCTAGTATTTTGTGTTCTAATATTTACATTTCTGAAAACAGCTCCAGACAGACATTTATGTTTCAATGCACCCACTTGCTCCCAGTCTCAGGTGTTGCCTTTGACTTCATAATGCCACTTAGAAGGCCTGGAGTTTCTGAAGGGATGGAAAGTGTCAAGGCCCAGCAAAGCCACCCAAATGCTTAAATCAGCATTAGTTTTACACACCCTCCCTACCATTCTGTTACTAGTTACTGAGAGTCATGATGCCAAGGACATTCTGAGGAGGACTGAAGTCTCAAAACCTGGATGATTTGGTGGTTGAATGACATCTCACCAGCAGAATGGGTTTGATGGCTCCCCCAGGCAGAGGTGTAAAGACCTACAAAGACAACGAGAGAAGCCGGGCTGGAGGTGGAGCTCCAGTGACGTGGGAGGAGAGATGCTCCTATGGTTTCACTGCTTCTTCCTTCTGCTGGATACAGTGACTTAAAGAACTGGCTCGCCTTCTTACCTTGGCTGAAGCCTGAGAATGGGCCAACCCTGACTGGCTTCCTAGGGAGAGGAATGTTCTTAGGTACAGACTTTGGTAAGATTCAGAAAGGTACAATGAAAGGTTTTCCTAGAGATGGACTTGGAAAGGAGTCTCTTAGGCGAGAGGTAACTAAATTGAAAATAGTTTGCAGGCAAATGTAAGTGCAAACAACAGAGGAGGAGCACTGTGCACAGTCAGCAAAAGGTGGCTTCCAAGGTTTTGTTTTTATTTTTTAAAACGTTTTGGCTTTGGAGAGATTCTGATATATTCTGAGCCCTGGGAACAGATCTGGCAGCTGAGATCAGCTGTTTTGGTCCTCTGGGGGAGTGAAGCGAAGTAGAATGAAGATCATTGGGCAGAGCTTGAAATTGATTCCAGGGCTTGGGAAGCAGGATAGTCTAGAGTGTGTCGCACAGGAGGTGAGGAGCAGAAGAGTCTTCTGTGGGCGTGTGTCATCCCCAGGAGTCAAAGGAACATCTTCCCTCAGGTGCCTCCAGCAGAGGGGGATGTGTGTTCTCTGGAGGAGATTGGGAAGAACCCACAAAAGACTCAGGGCATGTTATTAGCAACTCCACCAAGGAATTTTCCTATGACCACCATGAACACAACAGAAGGCCATATGAATGTGGGGCAGGGGGCAAGTGTGAGGAGAACATTTTAAAATAATACCATGGGTCTGTTTTGATTTCTGAGCATTTCATTATTCTTGGTATTGATCATTTCAGTTTCATGAGTTCTTCTTGCACAAGGATCTTGCCATTCACCATACATAAGATGATCACATCCATAGTCACACCTCGGGAGACCTTGTTATTAATACTCATCATGCCCTTGCCTTAGTTACTGCTCTCCTTGCTGTGATAAGATTCTTGACAAAACTATGGAAGGGAGAGACAGTGGAACCCAAGAGCCAGCTGGTGGTTCTGTTTGGGAGGCTATGGAGCCTTTGAGATGATGGGCCTGGCTACCAGAGGTGGGTCACTCCCTGGAGGAGGGTCTGAAGGTTCTATCTACTTCTGGTAGCTTTGCTTCCCAAAGCTCTGCTTTCTGATCTGGCCCACCAGATGGGGAACGCTGTGAAGCTCACCACAGAGCCATTCTACCACATAAAGTGAAAGTGCCACCCTCCACCAGGAGCCAACATAAGCCTTTCTCTAGTCGTTCTGTAGGGCCTCTGTCACAGTGGCATCTGCTGCTGTCAGGTGAGGGTCTGAGGTAGGATGATCAAGACCATTGACTCCTAAACCTTGCTCACTCAGATTACTGGGTCTGATGTTCCAACTTCAATAATCCTCTTGCCCTCCATTTGGAAACCATGAGAGCCAAGGGGAGCTGTGGCCACTGGAGAGATGGATAGAGTGGGAAGTCAAGAATCCAAGAAGGCCATGCACTGACCCTTGAGCTGACTCCCCTGATCTCCTTCCGACCCTGCGAGATAAGGCCGCTGACAGTTGAGTTTGAGTTGCCTGCAGTCCAATGACATCTCCAGACAGAGTCTGCTTAGCACATGTCCTCTTGACTTGCCACTCTTGTTCTCCGGCTTCACAGCCCACTCGAGGCCACTTTACATTCCACCCCTCCCCCCTCTGCCTCATCTCTTAATTACTATTTCTCTTTAATTTTTTCAATATTGCTTCTTAATTGGTCATAGCTATGAAGGCATTTCCTCTCTCAAGTAGACTTAGGGGCACTTTTCCTACCAGGGTTCAGCAGGACACTTTAAATTGAAGGGCAGTGGCTATATCTTATATAATGGCAGAAAGACACTGCATCGATTCTAAATCTGATTATGATATCATGACATCATTCTGCTAGGGTTTAAATGGAAATAAAAGGAAAAATGCATCTTTTCTTTCTACACATGAACATCTTCCCCCAATACACACACACACACACACACACACACACACACACACACACACACAATCCAGTTGTGATTTTTGTTGTGAGACACATACCAAGAAGATAGACTTTCTTTCCATTTCTGGCTGTCTTTTGGTCTCATTTTATGAACTAAGGAAAATTCTTCAAATCTGCTGCCTTGCAGTCTCTCAGAGAGACCCAGTCTTCTTCCCTCTTGAGACTTGTCAAGTTCTATAGCTCTCACAAAATTTCACCTCAAGGATCTATGTGTGTTACTTGGTGTTTTGAAGTGACTGCACATGAAACAAATGCGTTTCTTCTACAATGTTCCACCTGTGCTGCATATGTACTTATTTAGAGACAGGGTTTTACTCTGTAGCTCTGGCTGTTCCAGCACTTGCAATGTAGTCCAGGATAGCTCAAGCATGACAATCCTCATGGTTCAACTTTCTTAGTTCAGAGATCACAGGCATGCACTCTAACACACAGCATGTCTGTTCCTTTTAAAGAACCAAAAAGAGATACATGAGGAAGAAAAGAATGAGCTGGGGGAGGGAAGGAAATCACTGTAATTCATGGGGTTCATCTAGAATAGCACAGGGAAAATAACTTTCAGAAAAATTTCAAGGCCAAATTCAGTGATCGCTGTCTTGGTGATTTTATTTATTTGTATTCCTCTCAACCACACTTTACTTTGATAAGTAGGAAAGCAATAATTGTGACTAACAACCTAAGATGTCTGAAAGAAGATATCAAGCAAATGTTATGGATGTGAGGACAATCTGGCTAACGATGCCTGCACATTGATGGCCAGGGTTGATTCTGCTGATCTGGCTGACTAAGCCCTTCTTGTCCCATCACTCCACTCATCCCTTCCAATGCTGTGACTTCAGTGGAAGAGGAGGACCATCCTACATGGAAGAGGACCAAGTCTTAGGCCAAGGGTATTTGACTAACTGTGCTCTCCTGATAGAACTTCGAACACGATCTCAGTAACTGTCATGATTCAAACTAGCCATTCTGGAAGGTTGTTCAAATTTTCTCACATTTTCTGTTTTGCTCTATGTATTGTGCATGTGCTGTTGTATGTATGTATGTATATATATTCATGTGCATGTAAATGTGTATGCATATGTGGACACAAGAAGGTGTCTGTGGAGGCCAGAGATCCACCCTGGCTATCTTCCTCTACTGGTCTTTACCTTGCCTTTTTCTTTTTCTTGAGATAGTCTTTTAACTGAACTCGAAACTCATCGGTTCTCTTCAATTTGTCTAAAACTGGCTGTCCAGTGAGTTCTGGGGATCTGTCTTTGTGGCCTGGGTAACAGACATGTGCATCTCTGTCCATAGTGCTGGGGAATCCTAACCTAGGTCCTCATGCTTGTGAAACAAGTACTTTACCATCTGAGGCATCTCCCCAGTCCTTGTTTATTTTTTCAAAATGGGTTCGGGAGTCATATTTTAATGGCTTGTCTCATACCATCTGAAACGACCTTAGTTGAAATGAATTTTTAGGAGTCCGTGGTTTTTGAGGCTTCACCAGGGGATGGCTCACTGGGTAAAATGCTTGCCATGCAAGCATGAGCATCTGAGTTCAAGCTCCAAGAACCCACATAAAGCCAGCTGGGCTCGGTCCTATTGATCTGCAACCCCAGGACACCTACAACAAGAGAAGCTGAAGCTAGGAGACATCCCAGAAGCTGGTTGGCTAGTTGGCTTCATGTATGCAGTGTCAAACATGAGAAAGACCCTGTCTCAAATGAGGTGGAAAGCAAGGAGTGACACTTGAGGTTGTACTCTGACTGCCACACCATGGCACATGTAGGTCTGCTCCCTCACATATTATACATACATATACATCACACACACACACACACACACACACACACACACACACACACACACACACGTACTTCTTACAAAAAGGAATTGAGGTTGACTTCAGTAAATACATTGTGTCTTTTGGTCATGGCTGATGAATTAGTTCTGCTGTGTTAACTTTTGACATAGGAGAATAATATGTTTCATTTGAATGCATTCATTCTGGATTGTTAATTTGAATCTAGTTGAGGTACAGACCTATTTAGCTATCTTTCAAGTTCTTGTGCTCCCTTAAACATGGAAAAAGATCTCAGTGAGAAGTGGTTACCCAGACACATGAAAGATATTTCAGCATCCCCTGAAGTTATGAACCACCATATGATTGAGTTACAACCAACCAAAAAAGAGCAAGCAGAAGTGATGGGTGACATTCTCAGGCTTGGTCTATAAAGAGATCTTTCATATCATATACCTTCATGCTTTACTCCTAACAAATGTCTAAAAGGACTCAGAAAATGCTTAAAAGTGCTACAACCCCATCACCTTGGCCTGAAACTACCTTCAGAGGATAAAAGAATGAAGAAAGAATAATTCTAAAGTACAAGCTTATCTGGGAACTCCTTTTTGATGATGTTGGGAGGGTCAGGGATGAACCACATCATAGTTCCAATACTTAGTTTGCTAAAGTCTGCAGCGATAGCTACAAAGATGCTCTAACTCCAGGCTGAGCCCAAAGGAGACCACTCTAATTAGAGAAAGTTGAGAGCTATAGCCTGGGCCGAGGGTTATTAGAAATCATGAATCTTTCTCTTGCCAGGGCTCTGGGACATCATCAAAGGAATTGCACTTTCAGCATCTGCATCTGCTACAGGCTCATGGCAGGGGAGGGTTGGGGAAGTCATTGTTTTTGGCCTGGTCATTCATCCAGCTGCTGCTGAGCACAGGCAACCCTTCACTGGGAAGAAAAGAGCAGCGGATATGACAGTGGCCATGTGGCTGCAGTCACCTATGGGACTCTGGTTCCTTGTACTGCATTCACTTTCTAGCAGTTTTCCTGAGTTATGCTTTGCATGTTATAACTGTAACTATATAGTTATGATTTTTAATAAACCTATACAATAATGAAACTATGACCACAGTCCTAGAATATTTCCACCAATTCCCCAATTTCCCCATATCTATTTGCAACGAATCCTCACTACCAGCCCCACCTTCAGATAACCACTGAAATGCTTTTTTCTCATTACTTTTCTTTTCTAGAAAAATTTCAATCACTAGAGTCAAGTAGATCTCATACTTTGTACTTGGTTTCTTTCACTTAGCTCAAAGCTTACGAGGCACTCATGCATGATGTATCAGGCCTCCTGCCAAACCCTAGGCAGGAAATGTTGAATGAAACTGATAGGGTCCATATTATTAAGGAAATTAAGACTAATGGGGAGAGACACATTAATCAAAAATTTCCTATAAACATGTAAAATTTCACATGGTAATCATAGATACTACAGGAAAGGTACAGAATGCTACCAGCTCATATCAACAAGACTTGTGGTTAGACATGGGCGGTCAGTGGTGGCTACAGGGAGGAAGGTAACCTCTCAGCTGAGATCTTAGAGATGAGCTGAGGATAACATTCCAGAGAGAATGAATGTCAGAAGAAATAGAAGGTCAGGGGTATTAGTACTCAGTTTGAGGCCCAGCAGGTAGGTGGAAAGAGAGGAGGTAGGGGGTTCTTCCTCAACCTGATCCCCTGGTAGACTTGGAGTGTGAATTGCACCAGAGCTACCCCACTATGGTGGACTCAGCAAGAGCCCCTAGGACAGTGGTTCTCAACCTGTGGGTTGTGACCCCCGTGGTGGGTCACATATCAGATATTCTGCATGTCAGATATTTACATTATAATGTTTAACAGTAGCAAAATTACAGTTATGAAGTAGCAACACAAATAATTTATTGTTGGGAGTCACCACAACATAAAGAACTGCATCAAAGGGTTGCAGCATTAGGAAGGTTGAGAACACCTGTCCTAGGGTATGGGCAGCAGGAGAAGGAAAGAGATAGCCACTTGCTCTCATACTGCCACATGTACGCATGTCACCTGGAGACCTTGAAGATCAGAGTGGAGTCTGAAATTTTGTATTCTATTCAGCCCTCAGATAATATGCAACTCAGTGGTCTAGGAACCACACTGAGAAAACCCACTGATAGACCAAGCAAGATGTTGATATTACAGAGGTTTTTAGGTTCTGTGATTTCAGGATGGGAAGCCCAATTGTAGAGCAAGGAGAAGCTGCAAAGGGGCCAGGCTAGGAGCCAGATGGCTTGAGTTTTGTGCAGTTATGACACAGGGCAACTGCCAAGCTGGGAAGTGCCTTAAAAAGCACTAGTATGTCTGGGTGGAACAGTGCATGCTTATCATCCCACCACTAGGAAAGATAGTGAGAATCTCAGAGTGAAGCTCTAAAAATAAAGTAAACTAAGGAAGTCATTTGTCTGACATTCTAGAAAAGCATGATTTTCAAACTATGATCACCAATTCTTAACACTCCATGAAACTACTATGGAATGTAGTTTCCCAACCATAGATGGGTGGGTGGGTCAGGTAAAGGTGAGAAGTGATAAGGTGTAGTGAGTGTGTCTCTTGTTCTGGCTGAGAGTTCTATTTGATACAATCGATGAGATTTGGCCTATAAGCTATGTTTTCAAAGTAACAATAGCAAAAAGGAAGCACTGAAGGGTTGGAAGACATCTCGCTAATCAACTAAATCGTATTGGCGACGGTGAAAACGGAACTCGCATAGAGTCTCTGTGACTCTAAAAGGGCACATGCCTCCAAACCTGTCTTTGCCTTTGGTCCAGAGCCACAGAAATACTGCATGATGTACCTCAGGGGAGCTAAGGGGTCTTACAAATACAGGGGGATGGGAGAGGGTTGGCATAGCATTGGGACCCATAGCCTTACCCCATCCCCCTGTCTCAGGGAAACCTGCTAACATCACTCCCCTTTCAGGGCGCAGGCGCATGGGCTGACCTAGTTGCTTGATTCCTCACAACTCCACATGGGAGCAAGAGCCAGAAAAAAAACCCAACAACAACAACAACAAAAAACCCCAGCCATTTTATCTGATCTTAATTAAACAAGATCTGCAGAGAGGATAGTGACTCTGACTCTGTGCAAATGGGGAAGCCAGGCCAGCAGGGGAGTGCCTCTAAAGGGGAGTTCTGCAGAGGCCAGGAGCCAAACACTCACTTACCCACATGGACACTGGGAATTCCTTTCTTCCTACTTGCATGTGTTCACACAAGGTCTCTCCACTGCTTGCCAGCTCAGGATCTGCTCCTACCGAGTTCCTCTCAGTATAGACCCTCTCCTTACTACATCCTGAGATAAAAGCTTTGGCCTGCATTTTCCATTGTGTTTCCCACTTCTCACCTCTCGGAACCCAGTGAGCAATCAGAGCCAAACAATAGGGCTGCATTGTTCTTAAGCTCCATGTGATTTTTTTTTTCATCAGATCTCTGAAAAAAAGATTGTGAAGCACCCATTCATTTTTCACTTGCACTTAATTTTTGGATCTAGTGCCAAGATGCAGCAAGTACATCTCTGCCCCATGCTTCTATTTTCCAAAGAAGTGAATCTGAGGTCAGAGGCCAAGTGCATAGTGCTTCCTTGAAATGACCCTCTTACATTTTTCTATTCAAGGTTCATTTTGCTGACTGCTTGGATATGGTGGCTACAGTGAAAGACATCTGAGCCTTGGCTTGGGCACATTAATCCAGCTTTCATCAACATTTTGCACTGATGTACATCAGATGCAAATCTAATTTCAAAGCGCGCTATTATCCTTTACTAAGAAATGCTCTGCATCTGGAGGATCAGATGTGATGCTTACCAGTCTCTTCTCACTACCTTTAGCCTTATGAGTTTTAGTCTAGTGTGAGAGTGATGCCACTCGGAGACTGCCCTTCCTACTTCAGTGTAGAAGAGTTAGAATTTCAGCAGATCCTTGCACGCTTCTTTCATGTTTTCCTTCAAGCTATCCATTGATTCTACTGCAGTGCCACAGCAGACTCTCAAAATCAAGACAGAGAATGGGAAGTACCTTCTCCTGGTTGGTCCATTTCTTATCTCTTATGGGTCTATTAAGGGACCAAATGTAAACTGAGGTGTCTCAGAAGTCCTTGCTAATATTGCACTTTGCTTCAGGGCCCAGCTTATGCATTCCAACAACTCTAGACATGGAAAACCAGACATTTAAAGGGTGGTTTTGATTTTGGGAAGGAGCCCCAAACCATTTGGAGGTAAAGGACTTGACTCATGTGGGTGGTTGAACTGAGTAATGAAAT